>NC_052142.2:6582204-6894873 GCF_016086655.4 Lepeophtheirus salmonis | reverse complement strand
TTTAATCTTGTGATTGTTGATTATTTTATTAATTATATAATAAGGTCCATAGAAATATATGGAAAATTTGCCATTATCTGTAGTTTGAGAATCCCATAAATAGACACATAGAACCAGCTTGTAACTTTTTTGTCTTTTACTTTCTTATTCTAAACGTAACTAATCTTGAGATGGGTTTCCTGTTGTTGAACGCGTAACTTCTCTAATGAGTCGATTTTTTTTTAAACCAGTTGTTAAGTTATTCTAATAGCATCTTTTTTTTATATATCAGCATCTTGTATGTTTGAATCCATTTGTTTAATCTTTCCTGTATTAATTTTATTTATATATACAATATTATCTATTTAATTGCAGTAATACAAGAATGTATGTCCTCAATTGTATATTATTAATGATTGTATGTATATGTATGATAGCTACTGTGAAGGGGCCGTTCTTTCACTGAGTAAGATATTTTGTATAATTATGTGGATTAATCATATCTAGAATCGAGACCATCTGATCATGTGCGCGTATCCCGTATCACTTCAGGGAATTTTATACATGCATCTATGATCTTTAACATATAATTAGGTTCCTTCGCAAATCTTTTATACATTAGGCCCAACATATCCATATAAAATATTTGAAAATGTTGTTTTTTAGTGTTATATTACTTTAGAATGCTGTTGTTTATTACGTTTGCTCGCTTGTAAATATATCATCCTTAAATTACATCGTCGATGTATCTGTCCATATACGGCCAATAGAGATATTGTTTAGCAATTAATTATGACTTACTAATACCAAGATGAGCTAACAAGGGATAGACATGCCCTAAACCTGGTACAATCTCTCTAAATTTTGCTGGTATACAAATACAAAGACACTATATCAATGAGGAAATGGTAGTGTGTGATCCCCTAGAATAGAAATCATCTTAAGGGAAGTGCTGTATATTATTAATATATAATTTCTATATATATATGTACATTATATTCTGTAAAATTAAGGAAAATAAAATATATTGTCAGTGAATTAGGGAACATGAAACCCATCATTACATGTAGTAGTGATGAAAAGGCATTGTTAGGCCTGAGATACAAGTATAACTCATATTCTAAAGAAAATTCATGTATGATGTCTAATAAAGTGATCCAATTTACGGAAGTCCGGAAGTCTAGAGAAGCATAATTAAGATAATTTCCGTTCCAAACTTTGACGGGCTCCATTTACTTCAACTATCCCTCTTAGGACTGTGGACATAATTTTAACTCAGTCCTCCATGCATTTGCAAGATGCCCGGCATTATCTGGTCTTCGATATTTCTTCCATTTGAATATGGATCTTTTTAATTTGAGTGACTACCTTCCCCAGTACTCGTTTGTCTACATTCTTTTTGGAATGGCCAAAGGGCAGGAAAATGCAACCCCAGAAACTAGGGGTGTCTGTTTTGCTTTAGCTAGTGCTAAAGTATATATAAATAGCTGCCTCACTTCTGAGTGTCCAACAAGCTTTCACTTTTTGAGGAAAATTTTCAGTGCATCTGCAGCAAGAAAGGCAGCTTTTTCCTTAAGGATCCCCCGTTACGAGGATAGATAATGGAAATACGTCGCAGTCATTGTTCTTTTTTCCCCACAATGGTTATGTAAGTTCTACTCAACCCTTAAATGTTTAGTAATAAGATACTTGATGATGAGGACAAGAACATTGAATACATAGTTGTTTTTTGTTTGTCTGTTTTAATTTTACATTTTCAGACTTTGTAGTGGTAGACATTAGCATAATTTTATATAGTCTGTAAAAAAACATAAGATGTTAATACTGAAGGGTTGGGTTTGATCTAGGGATTTAATTTTAAACAATACTGTTTATTTATGATTAATTTTATCGCAATCCCTCTTGATGTATTTTATTATCATTTTAATCTTTATATTATTGTATTAAATTTGAATAAAAGCCCCATTATAAAAAATAAAAAAAAGAATATTTGATGGTGCTAATAAAATATCTTTAGGATCTATTTATGGAGTACAATAGAAACGCCAAGGAATAAACAAAATGCTCCAAATGATTTAGTATCAAGGGTGTTTACCTAAATACAAAGTCAATCGAAGTCAATATATATCGAAAAAGAAGAAGTCAAAAATTGTAGTGGATCGCGGAACAAGAGCCAAGAAAGATTGTGTAGATAGAGTGGTTTCCAATTTTCCCATAAGAATGGGAAATTTTCTCTACAAATAGCATCGAATGCACAAAGTGTGGTAAAAGAGGCCACAATGCAAAAGTGTGTTGGTGTTAAAATGAATACTCTATTTGGATCATCAACTTTATTCAAAATTTGAATTGAATTAATGACCAATCGATGTATTGATTATAGTTATTTACACTTAAAGGAAGATATGTTTTTTTACATTATTATTATTCATTCCAATGTTTCAGCCATTTTTAAGCAAAATATGGAAATATAACAAAAAAAAAAAGAATAATAACTATTAGGGCATAAGATAGCTTTGAACAATAAAAAATACGTCCACACTTCCTAGTTGGATGATTCTGTGCTTCTTCTGGAATTATTTAATCCAAATTATTGGCTTTTTAAGAAGCTTTGTAAAATTGAATTGTCAAGTAGGAGCCATATTCCTTCATTAAAATATCCAATTGATATGAGGTAAAACCAGGCGAAATTTCAGTGGCTCAACAGGCCTTGTGCATCCATCCATTTCATTAATCATAATTGATTTTTATATTAAAACTAATAATTTTCTTGCTATGACTACCTCCCTGCCTCCTTCCAAAAGTATGAATAGGAAAGTCCATGCCTTTTCTCTTAATTTTAATTTTTAAAGATCCAAAAATATTTAAGATTGTTTTCTTTCCGTCTTCCTCCTCTAGTTCTGTGCAGTGCAATCTAAATAAGGGGCATGATAAAAATTTTAAAATCTCTAAGCCTTGCTACAGCTCTAAGTAGGAATATATTAAAAGATGTTGTCAATTTTTTTTAAGTATGGATATTCAGCTTGTTTAGAATTTTCGCAATTTGATAGGCTAGGAGTTTATTAGGCCCATCTTCCTTTAATTCAGCCAAAAGATCTTTATCTTTGATGATTCCTCAGTATCACCTTCCTTTCAATTTATTCTCTCCCTCCACTCCTACGCTCTTTCTTCCTCTCCTCTGCTCCAAAATCTTCTCCACCTTCACAAAAAAAAGGAGTATTTATCATCCAAGGCCCATCCTCCTGTAAAATTCGTAAAAGCATTTTGGAACATTTTTTTCCAATTGTTCTCTCTGGAGAATTGAGTCCAAAACTGCCCATACTTTTTGGAAGTTCCCTTTTTTTTAATATTTTCTCTAGGAAATAAAATTTTTATTATACTTCGGAAAATTTTCCCCAATACTGAATATACCATTCCAATCTCCAGTTAGGTAGTATAGGAACTTGGAATTCACATAAAAGTTCCACGAGCATACCCTCTGGGAGAAGTTCATATTGGCAACTTTGATTATTTTTGCGTTGCATTCAATCTTTCTCATCTTTTCCATAAAATATTTCATGTTTGTTCCTAGACTTGAGAATGTTATCCCCCACTCTTTTATATGGTCGACAAACGAAGAAAGATAAATTATTGTATATTATTAATATATAACTTCCGAAAAAAAGTAACTTTATGCTGTAAAATTATATAAGACAAAATATATCATCATTCAATTAGAGAACATCACACCCATGAGTACAGGATGCGTCCTCTTTCTTTTTTAGTGACTATAAAGGATGAATATATAACTTTGGCACGAAATCTAAAAAATAGAAGAAGTATAATTTCTTCAAGGGTCAATGTGTGTCTCCTCTGTCGCCATAGCAAAACTCAGCTTCTTTCTTAATTCATGTCGACCCTTCTTGAGGAAAGAGTTCGAATAGAGCCTGCGTTTACGAATGTAGGCATAGATTTTGCTAGACCTATTCTTTTAAAAAAAATGATAGCTCCATTGTCAAGTTGTACATGGTTTTGTTTACTTGTGCCCAAATTAGATCAATTCATTTAGAGTTAGTAATAAAAATGGAGACGGTAAAATTCTTATAAGCTTTTCAACAGATGATAAATCGTAGAGGTGCTCTAAAAACCATCATATCTGATAATAAAACTTAATTTGTCAAAGCATCAAAAATGTTATCTTCCATGGAAGTTCATAATTTTTGTTCTATCTTTTATATTAAGTGGGATTTTATTAACCTACAAGTCTTATTCGCAGAGGTTCTTACGATAGACTTGTTTTGTCTGTATATAAAACCTCTCAGAATTATATTGGGAACAGCTCTCTTAACATTCGATGAAATCAATACTGTATTAACAGATATACAAAAAATCAACGTCCGCTAACCTTATTAAGCTCAGATCCTCAAGATTTGGAACCAATAACGCCTTCTCACCTGTGTCTCAATAGAGCACTTGGACTACTTTCTAATTTCATAAACAGGGACGTAGATATAAGGGTTCGATTCAAATATTTAAATCGTCTTTGTGATCATTTCTGGAAAAGATAGTCCAATGAATATTTGCAAAGACTACAGATTCGTGTAAAATGGAAACATCAAATGGAAGAAGTTTATGTTAACAACGTTGTGCTCATTTTGGAAGAGAACATACTTCGAAAGGACTGGCCCATGGCTCCAGTCACTGAAAAATAACAGGGCATCATGGAAATGTCTGTACCTTGAAATTAAGAGCTGCTAATGGAAAAACAATTTCTCGATCAGTTTCTTCTTTTTATCTATAGTGTATTTCATGTTCGTATTGATCAGTTTTCTTCGTTGTTAATAAGTGATAACATTCTGAAAAATAAAGTGATATATAAACAAAAATCCTTTGTTTCAAATCATTTGTCTTCGTCAAAATAAGGGATTTAGTTTGTACTATTTCTCCAGAAAAAGCAGATTTCGTGCAACAGCTGTAATAAGTATGTATTGAAGGAGATTAATATAGAATTATAACTAAAAATTATTCAAAAAAACGAAATTAAATATGCCATGATATTAAGTACACAAAATATTCATTATAAAATTTTATGTGAGAAGGAAGAATTTTTTTTAGAAAAGAAGTCATTGTCAAAAAACACTTCCTCAATAAATAGATCTTTAAATGTGGAGACTACCAAAAAATATTTTGACACCTTATTCCATGAATCTGGAAAAGTATTTATGACACTTTTTCAACTTTATTTCTCCATTTTAAATTTCTAAGAATGATAAATTGGGGCATCGACAATTTTTTTCATTCTGGCCTGAAAAGGGGCATTTAATTTCAAGAATAACGTTTTCACCGACACTTCCATTAGGAGAGCCAGCTAAAAGTTATAACTAGTATCAATGAATAACTTACACTCCTTGACTTCATTATCGGTTGCATGAGAACATTTTATTTTGTCTTAAGACAAATGAGCTTTACCATTGGAGATAGCGGCAGAAACAAGAGTTGGTGGTAGAAAAAAGACTCAGTTAGTTCAGTAAAATGTCGTCTACCTTTAGCCTTGCAAGCGTCCCCAAATTTGGATGAAGTTGACCACGACTTTCTTTCTTTTTTCCATTAGGGTGACAATGATTGCTGCTGTGTCGTCTATCTCTGTATGTAGAATTTAGGATTCACATAATGTAACGCAGTCTTTAAGCTAAAAATGAGTACATGGCTTTGTTAAATAATCGTGATCAAGTAGGGTGGATTGGAGATTGACAGATACGAATGTATATCTCAACAATAGCTGTAATTTATTGTTTTCATGCACAGCTTATTCGTATATGTTTTTCTATTTCGGAAGAATTTCGGTCAAGGATCATTATCAACGTGGGTACCTTACATGCAGATGGCATTAATCAAGAGATAAATTTCTAATAGTGATAGAAATTAAACAAACTTCGACCAATTTCTTCTATTTTATTAGGTTCTCCACGAGCCAATTTTATCAGTCGTTTGAATGATTGTAACTGTTTTGCACAAGACTTAAACACATTAACAGCTACATTAGAGACAAAGTATTTCAAAACTAGGAAGCCTGGTAATATGTGCTTGCACGTAGCGTGAGGTTCAATTCCAGCTGCACATTCACAGTTGCTCTTAAAAACCTCTCCTGATGTTGCCACAACAAGCTTTATTTTGTAAAAAAAAGACTATTTATTTCGGCTCCTACTATTCCTTTAAAGAGCATCTTATAATCCTCACGTTTGAAGAAGTTCATAGCCACTAATGAGATATATAAATTCATCCCTTTACGCATTGAAGAAAGATCATGGTTCTGAGTACTTCTTCGCACCTGGTGGTAGACAAAATATTGCCAAATATGAATATTTGCCAAAGAGGGCATGGTCAATCTATTACATTCGACAATAGTCTGAATTCTGAAGAGTCTTGCCAGTGTGGCATTGGATTCTCTTCAGGAATGTGAAAGGAAGAGCCAACAAAATAATCATTCCAATAATATGATTTAAGAAACTTAATAAACTGGATTTTCCTTCAATAAGTACGGGCACCTCTTCTTAAATGTCCAGTCTTAATAATTTGATTTTCAATCCATATCTTATGAGATTTTAATCTTCAGAGCTTATCAAAACAAGCAATGAGAAAAAAAAGTAGGGTTGTTACAAACAACGTCATCTGGTGGAATTATCTTGAACCTCTTTGTTTACTCTCACACAATATTAGGTCAAAGATATTTATAAATCGTATCTTATGTAGTAAGGTTTCTATCATGGGATCCTAAGTTTCCTTTTTCCAAGAATCCCACGAGAGTTTATTCCTACGGGAAATTCGCAAAAAATCCTGCATTTAATTATTTCATAATATAGGATTAATTTAATTATATATAATTCATTAAATGTTAAATCCTACATATTGAAGACAATCACTTTGTTAAACATATTTTACAATTTATAATTTGCAAATTATGTTTAATCAAAAACAAAAAAAAATTTAACGATGACATGTTACTAGAACTACAATTTTGTGCGTTCCAAGTCTTCTTTTTTTTTAAATTCCATAAATATTTTCAGTGTTAAATAATTTTTCCCTCATTTTCCCGAAAGTAATCCTGGGGGAATAAGGACTAGTAAAGTACATTAAAAAAAAATCCCACATTATTTATGTATCAAGTACATGTGTTGTATAGTGGTACATATCTGTTCAAAAGCTCCGTATTTTGAATATTGTATATGTTTTTGAAGAACTATAAAATGTGAAGCTTCAGATGTCTTATATTTTTATACAAATTACATGGATTCTGGTGGCGCACAAGTTGGAAATTAGCCCGTGGATCAGATGGTGTATTGGGTTAAACTAGCTTAAAATTTAATGTTTCTTCATGAAATATATAAATAAATACTTAACTTACTGAGATTTTACTATTTACTAGTCTAAATTGAATTTTATGTTGAAGTGGCTAAACAACCCAGGAAATTATCTTCTGTAGAATTGAAAGGAAAGTTACAGAGGATTATAAATTTGACTTCTACTTTGTATTATTTTATAAGTTAAAACAAATTAATATCATCGTATTGTATTTATTCGTCAGCAAATTATTTCCATAAAATCATTTTTTTACCATATATTCTCTATTGTAATGTACAATGTAATGCTTATACTAGCAATAACCCTATTTATTATCAAATTTCTTTACTATTTAAAAAAAAGTCCTACCTTTGTCAATATAATGTACATTTTGATTTATTATTTTATTGTTCTGTAAGGATTTTGAGACATCATCGATGTATGAAAATCTTTTTCCTTTAATATCCATCTGTTCTGGGTCCAAACGACCATTATAATCCATTAATATAACTAGCATTGGTAAAGTTTTTGAAGGGAAATATTTTTCTTTTTTGGAATCTAATTTATTTGCTCTTTTTTTCCTCCATCCCCAATCTGCATCTGCCATTGAATGGAAACCATAATTGCGATTTTGTTTTACAATAGAAGGCTCATAGTAATGATTTTGACTAGATGCCGAAGTTCTTGGTTGATAAAATATTGATGGAAAATAGCTTTTATAATGTGCCGTATCCCTTTGATGATTCAAATGGTGATTGTAACTGTAATATATATTAATAGACAGATAGATACACATTTTATTTAATATATTTTCATTAAACTTTTGCTTTTAAAATAAATCAAAATATAAAGATTTACTTTGTATTAAAAATTATCATATAATTGCAACAGATTGAAATTAAAGTTTTCATAATCCGTCATCGTATATAATTATCATAAGTTTTAATATTATTTATTTCACAGATTATATTAAAAAAAATAGTATAGGGATATAAAAATTGCTGGAATCCTCGTTAGGGCAAAAACTATAACTTTTAAAAATGAAAATATGATAACTCTTTCATTATTATTAGTGTTAAAATAAATAAAGATGAAACATAATTGTTTTGATCTAATGACAAAAATTCAAACTCTCCAACAACTTAATCTTGTTAATGTCGAGAGTACTGGTTTTTCATCTTCAGGAAAAAAATAACAACTCAAAGAAACAAGAAGTATTAAATTCATCAGTTAAAGTCAAAAGGATGTTAGACAAACTTACCGAAAAAGGGGAAGAAAAAAAAAGAAACTCAACTTTGTCAAGTTAATCAACTTCAATCAAAGTTTTTGTACAATAGCAAAAACATTAACAGACGATTATGCAGATATCGTGTAAAAATATTAATTATCCCTTTAAACTGAAAGGGAAATTTATATAGTATGAGTGTTTTACAAATTTATCGAGTTAATTTTTTATGATTTTTTTAAAGTTAATCTTATATCTTCAGCAGGTTTGCCTTTTCTTTTCCTTGAGGATCTTGTATTTGAATTTGACAACTCTTAATTATTGCAATTAAATTCAATATATTGTAAGTTTAAGTGTGCTGTACGATTTGTTACGACTATACATTATTTGTAATGGCCTACAACCATCCAAATGATTGTTTAATTAAATTATAGGTGTCAAGAAGTTTTTATTTCTCAGTTTACCTAGGGGCAAAAAAAGTTTGGGAACTACTGTGTTAGGGGACCTGCATATACGGGGTTTTGTGCACTATGATCCAGTTACAACTGATAATTAGCTTGAGCATGAACAAAGGGTTCCCAAGTTTCTGCAAATATGTTTGTGTGAGATTAAGCTTACCCTATACCATAGCCTTGTACATTCTATGTAAGTATATTAGACATATATAAACATTTCCATAAGGATATGTAGCCTTGTTATTCTAAAAATGATATTAAATAAACTTAAAAACTTGAATGTGTCGCTTTATGATGCTTTGGAAAATGATCTCATTATTCCCTTACAACATTTTGAAATCTATTAAAAAAAATGCTAATATTTACACCGGCTTGGAGAGAATTATTTCGTTTTGGGCTAATTTATTATTGTTGGAAGCAAGTTGTTTTCTCCAGCTTACGTCTTTTGATACGTTACCAAGGACAAATTTATTTGCCTATTTTACGTTTCAATTAATTTTTAGCAATTATAAAGTTTGGAAAACAACTAATAATTGGAGTTGTGTGTGAAAACTACTTTAAGTATAAAGGCTAAGGAAGTAAAACACAAATACAAAACATTAGTAAACTTAGTTAACGTTTACCTCCATCACAATTTCAAATTCTTAACACGTAAGAAGTAAAACTTTTTTTTTTTTGTGCATTAATTTAAAAACATGTTTTACATTAAAATATTTATATGAACAAAAATATATTATTATGTTTAATATTTTTTTTTTTTTTGTGACTATAATTTCCTTGATGTAGAGAGCAATAAGTGATCGTGCCTAATCCGATTATTTAATATTATCGACATTATTAAACTTCAGTACATAAAATTAAAAAAAAGCAAAATATTTCTTCCTTTTTTTCATATTAATTATCTTTTTAGGAAAATATAAATTTAAATTTAGTGAAAATATTGTTTGTATATTCTAATAAGAAAAATAAGCCCATTTAGAGTGTTGCAGCCCCCCTCCACAATTATAAATCATCTTCCAAATCAAATGGCCCTTTTTATACTACTAAATAACGTCAGTTGAACACAGACACAGTTACTACTATATGCGTCAAATTTTACTACGTAGTACGTAAGTATTATATTCTAGTTTCGATTAAGTATTATTGATTAACGATTTTGCATTCGAAGGGTACCCTTTGTTCATTAGTAGCATTATTCAATATTTGAGTGTTGGGTTAAACTATCGTGTAGCCTGGACGATAGACTAAAAGAGAAGAAGAATATATAGTATATTTTATATTACTATGTAAAGATGATTATTTACGTCGTTACTTTTATTGTATCACGCAACCTTTTATCCAAAGAGAAACAGAAAAAAGACACGAAATCATCTGGTAGTTAGCCAAATAAGCCAATCACATCAATTGTTATTTTTATTTTAAGTACTCCTAGACTAATCATTGTCATATTATGTCTCCACAGGTTTTCAGAATTAATTATGTAATTTCATAATATTAAAATCCTAAATAGTATTTTATCGATACTGCATTATAAGGAAAGCTTATCTATACATTTTTTTTGTATATGATAGCCGACATTATTCCATAGAAATAATAAGATGGGCAATATATACATTTTTCTACGACGATGCATCAACAAGAAATTGTATTTTTGTCCTTTTACTAACGGAGTATATGTATTGTATAACTTATTACTTCTTTTATTTACCGAAAAATAGAAATTATGAAATAGTCATTACGTATCAAGTTAGAGGAGGGAATTGACAGCTGACAGAAAAATACATGGGGTAGTTTAGTGTTAGTGAAGTAACGCCGTGTATTAGTAAAAAAAGAAAATAACTAAAAAGTAAAAACATTATTATTTTTCTTCTCAACTAAAGTTTAATAATGTCTTTTTTATTTAATAAACGGTTTAGGAACGATCACTTATTGCTTGATACAAACAAGTAAAGTAAAGTGACAACAAATAATAACACCAGACAATTTTTATTTGATTATAGAAATATATTACTTCCCAGCATGTTTTTTTTATTTATAAAACCCATAATAAAATGTTTTCTTTCATACACGTTTAGAAATTGCAATTGTGCTAGAGGTAAACGTTAACCAAATTTGCTAAAAAAAATTATTTGTGTTCTACTTACTTATCTGCAGTACCAAAATTAGGTCCGGCTGATTGTGATAATGTTGGGGCAGTGTCTAGTGTCTATTGTGCTTTAGGGTTATCACAAGATTGTGAAGCAAAAAGTGTTTTGTTTCAAGGATTTGCCAGAGAATATCGAAACTGAAAAGGATAAAATTAATATAGGCAGTAAAACTAATAAAGTGAGTAGTTCAAATTTAGTACATTATACTATGTAAGAAAATGTTTATAAGCCTATGTAAAATGTTAGTGGAAACAGCATTGTATTAGAGAAGGAAGAATTACATATAGCGGAAATCAATAAAACGCTGAGTTATGTTCCGTTTTCTTTTGATTGTCGTAGTTATATAGAGGAAAATATTTCAACTCATAAAGAGTACGCCTTTTATTCAACTAATAGTTTTTATCAATGCAAAAGCCTCTTATTTCTCAATGTTGATGGGATCCTAGATATCAAATGAATTGAGTTTGTTTGTACTCTCGAACAGAATCGTTATGTTATTCTGAAAACTTAAAAAATAGGTGGTGTTGGTCAAGAAATGAAAATAACTATCATGAAGCCAGTAACTAAAATGGCTAATGTATTTCTAATGTTTTTCTATGTTCTCCATGATCTGATTCTGAAGCTTGGAAAGAAAGATTTTGCTGTTGGAATAATTTATAACTTGGATTCTGCACTACACGAATTACCATTTGGACCACATGAGTCATCTTTAATAAAATTAAAAGATATGTTAACAAGGGAGAAGACAGATCAATACTACATTATTGGACTATTACCACTATTATCGTAGATTCAGATAGTATTTTTGCTTCAAATGTTTAGTTTAAGTGTGAGCCTTTAGTATTTTGTCATATATATAAAATCATATATCAGATATTGTAATTAATATCTGATATAACACGATAAAAAAAAATTAATAGCATAAGTCATGACTGTATTCAAGTCCTAAGCTTCTTATTGGGATAAAGTTTGCTTCTTCTACGAATCTCAACTTTCTTAATATAACAGAGATTTTGTTTTATTTTATATAAAAACAATTAGAATGGACAAAAGTCCCGGCCAAAAAAAATACGAATTAGACCAGATATTATTAACTATTGAAATTTCTCGTCTTCAAGTAACTGCCTAGACCTTTTGAAGCAATTTTTCGAAGGGACCAGGACTAATTTTTATAATTATATCAACTAAAAGTGGGTACACTGATATGCTTACAGATGTATTACACACGCATATATTCTTCCTTTTTTATTATCATTCATTTATTTTAACCAGGGAACACTGAAATGAATATGGAATGCACTCTTTTTTGCTTTACAAGAGTGCAAAGAAGATATGAATAATTCATTTATATATATTCATTCCAGAAGATTCTTCTTGTTTTGTGTGTACTTAGATACTTCGTGTTTAAAGTTATTAACGTATTTTTGTTTTCAACAATTGTTAATTGTTATATATCTACTTTTATTTTATGATTATAAATCTTAACAATGATATGTATACACTGCCCATTCTTTTTATATATAAAATATATGATATATCTATCACATATATACATTACATTTTCACAGGAATTATTTAATGAATTTATTGACAATTTCATCTAATAGATTGATATTTTCCATTTTTTATTTTAGACAGAATGAATTGTTGTTGTCCAGATTGTAGGACAGGTTATCCTTAGAAAAAAAATCATCAAAATCATAGTGAGAAAGAAATTATTGAAGAAACACATTCTCTTCATAAGTATCTAAAAGATCCTGAACTTATTAAATTATGGCAGTTCCGTCAGAAGAAAAAACTTGGAGGCAAAACAATATTCAAGAATATGTAGCAGCATTTTCCTATATCAGTTTTTATTCATGGAAAAACGGATACAAATTTAACTCGAGAAAAAATATATAGTCCACTTAAACGGTATAAATTAAAATCTAATACTGTTCCAACAGCATTTCTGGATATTCCAAAAAACTTCAGGAAACAAACTTTTCCTGAAAGGATAAGAACTTTATCTACTTTTTACTTAAAGACTATA
This sequence comes from Lepeophtheirus salmonis, assembly GCF_016086655.4. Taxonomy (NCBI): domain Eukaryota; kingdom Metazoa; phylum Arthropoda; class Copepoda; order Siphonostomatoida; family Caligidae; genus Lepeophtheirus; species Lepeophtheirus salmonis. Next base: position 6,881,721 of record NC_052142.2, on the reverse strand, counting down.
CTTTAGAAAAGACATATCAATATTTAAAAGTAGTTTAAGTAGAAGCTTTTTTCTACCAAAAAGGGAGACAGAACGAGAATGAAATATCACAACAACAACAAGAAACATCATGTTGACAAATAATATCTCATTTTATGGGTTTCATTATTGCGTGACCGGGGTTTCTTGCACCTATTAGAAGAAAAGTCTTATTTTTCAGGCTCTTTAAATAGTAGAGAGGAATTAAAACTCGCATCAGATGGACTCAATATGTGTGTAAGAACTTTTATAGATATACATCAAATTCTACTGGACTTCCAAACAACAGTGAATTCCTCTAAGATAAGCTCATCCCTTTGATATGTTCTTGAACGTCCCTCCATAATTTAATTTACAATTTAATAATTTTCTATTTAATTATAAGTTTTTTCCAGTTTTGCGTTGAAATTATTCGAAAATGGTTTTCCAAAACTGCCGATCTACTATATCATCGACCTTTTTCAATATTGAGGGATTGATAGCCAGAAAAATGATTGCTAGAGCCTTTTCTTTCTGACTTTATACTTCGTCAATTATTCCTCATCAGTAGGTTCCTACTCATTTCCGTTTACAACCTCCAGAAATTTTTATCATTCAGTACCATTTGACATAGAATCTTCCATGTTCGAAAATTAAACACTAACAGTTGTATTCAAAGAGTTTTCTTAGATATAAAGAATAAGAATATAAGAATTTCATTCAAAATAGCCAACTCCAGCCTTCACAATTCCGTCACACGGCGAAGAAAGTCATTGACAGATAGCCGGACAACTTCAAGACTTCCCAAAGGCATGCCTTAACTAGCAAAGCATTCAGGTTCACAAAATTCTTTTGAGGAATTGCACATGTCTTTGCTTCAAGAATGGACCACAACAAGTAGCCCATAGGATATCAATCTAGGGAGCTTGAAGGCCTTTCTTCCTTTGACAAAATTTAAAAAAAATGGAAAATTCGCTGTGAGCTAGTAATCCGTGTTCTTGGTAGTGTGTAAGGGGGATCTATCTTGTTGGAAGGTCCAAGGCTCGTTCATAAATTCATGCATAACTTTTTTTTTTAACTCAAAAGCTCAATCCAACCTTTTTTTCATTGTAGCCTGTTGGGCTATTTTTTGTAAGAAACCCCATCAGGACCATACTCAAAACCTCCTGCATCGTGGTTTTGGCCATACTGGGGTCACTTGTAAAGGTTCGAATAACTCTCTTTCCATTCGTTCGAATCTTCTCCTTCACAGCCTTGATCAATTTGGCGTCCTTTTTGATCATGACCGCCCCTTCCCAAGGGCCGTTTTGAATCCTCCTGTTCCTTGAAACGTCTTCCAGATACTCCAGATAGTAATTTTGCAAACTTTAATGGGCTTGGAAAAGGCAACATGGATTATCCGGCTTGAATTAGCTGAAAAATCATTTCCTGCTTGTTCTCAGTTAGGATCATAATGTTGAAATAATGCTTTCATGCCTTAAGGAGATCGACGGGCTTAGTAAGGAGGAACAAAAATAAGGTATCATGCAAACTCAACGAGTTAGAGACAAATATATCCGCGATTATCCTAATTTCCGCAAACCCTGAACAGTGGAAATAAAATAAATGATATGGCAATATATTTAAGTGAATTGTTTTATAGCACAAATAATATGTAGATGGAAAAACTGGGCAAGATCATATTCAAGAAAAATTATTTACTTTATGTGCTGACTTGTATCATAAAGTTTACTTCGCAAATAAGAATAGTAAAATTTCAGGTCTATGTAATAACCAGGATACGTTATTGTTATACCGGAGTTTGTCAAGAAATCATTTTACTTCAAAAGGCTATTTATTATCTACCTGTCGTTCAATTTTCAAAAATTTGATATAAATTTGTATTAAATAGATTAAATTTTCAATTTTTTTAACGAAAAGGACCGAAATTAAAACCATTTCTGATAGTTTTATTCGTAATGATGTACTTTGACTTTGAATAAGGTACATATGCTAAAAGTAAATGAATTTTAGAATTTTCAAAATAGTGAGGAATCATAAATTAGAGCATTCATAATTTGCTCTACCCATCAAACACTTTCTTATTATTTTCATGCTCTCAATTTAACTATTATTCACATCCCTAAGCATATCAGGAAGTAATTTAGAGTGCTCTCTGCAAAGATTCACAGATCCGAATTCCTATAGATCAATTTTACACACACGTCCTCGGCTTGAATATGTTCAACTACTCTTGAGTGTATAATGCAACCCTACAATTTCTTTACGGTTGATATTCCAATTCCAGGTGAACTCCCTTTTCATTTAATTGTAGTCATAATATACATTGTACTCTTCTCATTTCTCCTTGTGTATGATATGAACGATTTGTCATTTTAAAAATTAGTTAATGCTTATGTGATATGTATACATATTAATTTATAATATAATGGATTAATTTTGTTTCTCATTTTCCTATCTAAATATTTGGAAGGTGCTGTAGTTCCACAGTACAATCTACGGGCTGCCACTGGATATGACAGGAACATGGAATAAGAAAAAGTATATTATAACATTACTCTAGAAATTGTAAAATGCAACTGATACTTTTATAATTTTTATTTACTTGTATATCTATTATACAAATGGTCCATGTCAAATTACACAAATGTAACACTTTCTGGGCCAACTATCTTTGATTTGACTAATATTTGTTTGAAATCTAACGAAAATAAAGCATCACGCGAAATATTGACTCCTTATTGTGAGTGGTTGCATAAATATATGAGTTTTTTTTAGATTTTAGTACAGTACATAGAAATATGCATAAAGAAAACACCACCATGCTGAATATATTGCTTCATAGAATACAATTTATCATTTTTGGGCATCGTCCATTTAAACAACACATATATTATGTCAAATATACAGTAATACACAATACATATCCAGGTCAATTTTTGGAAATAAGCAAGAATAAATCTATTCGCTATCTTTCTAGCATGGTTTCAGAATTCGTCATGGAGTGATAAGCAGCGGTGGAAGAAATGTTATTATAAAGGTTTTTACTGTTGTCACCTGAATATATGTTTTTTATTTATTTTATTTACAAAAGCTGTCATCAATCATCATTAACTTATATTCCCACGGACACGGAGTATGATGAATCGGGCTTGAACCGAACACTGAAAAGGTGGACTCAAATACAGCACTGAATATTGGATCTATTGTTGTATGTAATGATGGAATGAAACTCAGGTATCTGAGAACTGATATTTTAAACAAATAGAACACATAAAAGATACTTAATTCTACCGATTGGATCATTGATGAAGAACTTTCTCTTGCCATATGTATATGGATGTTGGCTTCATTGATTTAATTATTCCCATTGAAATGGAAAAAATGAAAATACTATTTCTTGGAGCCTGAATTTTTTCCTTGCCTTCAAAAATTGTCGGCATCTAAAACAATAATCAGTCGCTCTAATGGATCTGAGGTTATATTGCCTAAACAAAAATATTTTAAACCCTTAACTTCCAAAAAATACTCAGAGTTGTATAATGATTGATGTTGTATCTATTGCAATCATAAACGTATCATGGGTGAGTCCTCTTTTGAGACATGAAGATTATATTTAGATGAGATTTGTATTAGCATCTAAAAATATTTCCTTGTATTCATTTTTATTTTTTCGTAAATGAGGGAAAGACAAAATAAAATTCTTGCGAAAGTTGTTATACATTTTTCCTTAGAGATAAATTGATTAAAAAAGCTGAAAAATCTTATTTTCCAGTGAAAAAGGATTTTTAATTCAATATTGCAAGGTGCTATTGCACAGCTTCAGATTTTAAAAATTTAGATTTGAGGAATGCCCATCACATTCTTAGGCAACAATATCAAATCCCAGATTTGTCATTATTTGAAAAACGGCCGTTACCCACTCTTTAGTTATTTTGGAGTTGATCGTAACAAGAAGGGCCATTACCTCGACTTCACTCCAATTATAGGTAAGCCTATTAATCTTGATAAAATCGTGATGAGGGTTTGAGTTAGAAAGCGGATTCCAGTTTCACAGTAAGAAGAGGGCTTGAGGTAGAAGGACTGTTAAATATAGGTAGAAAACTTGGATAGTGTTCAATAATTCCATATAAAAATTTTTTTTCTTGTTTTCACAATTGATCACACAAATTATCTTTCTTTCAAGGTATTCCTTCGATTAGAACAGCTTCTTCACATATATAATTATAAGCAATGGGTTGGTAGTTTTCAGATGAAATTCTGATGAGTATGTAAATAAACAAAAGTACTTTTGTACAATCCTATCAAGAAAGATAAAGTGATTTGAGACACATTATATATGTAGAAGAAAAAGCAAAGCATTACTCCATTATATTGAAAATTTAATTATGATTATTCGCTCCTCCTCGTTACATTAATCTAGGGAGCACTATATACATTGAGAGTGCACGAATTTTCTAGAAATAGATAGGTTGAAACAATAAACTGAAATATTTTTACGTGGCTAAGAAACTCGTTGATTTCATCACATTATAGCCATTTTTTTTATATTTGGAAATCTATCTGATGTTGTCATGAGAAACCTCAGTTTACCAAGAGGAATGAATATATTCGTCTCCTTGTCTCCGTTGTCCTGTGTCTTAAGAAGAAATTTTTAGATGAGATTTCGACTGTCTCTCATTTAAATGGTTCTATATAAAAAAGTCAAATCTCGGAATCTGTTTCTTTAGTAACAAAAGACTGGTGCACGAAGATAGCAAAGAGCTCACATGGTTTAGGATGATAATTTTTCATCAGAATACGAATATTGTCGACTCACGAGTTACTCCTTGGCACGTAATGACGGATATAGGGGAATACATATCATCTTACTTACAAAAATTGGATGATAATGTGTATAGCTGAATACTGCCCAATATCAAGGCATATTTAAATAATTTGTATTGATTTATTATTTTACCAGACTTTTGTAATAAGTGCACAAAAAGGAGCTGAATAAATATTCACATCTTAGTTTTAATAAATATATATGAGTATGATCAATGTCATTTACGATAGTTGTTTGAAAAGTCCGTGCAAAGTCTAAAAAATTGCACTACTGGTACATATCGAAGTTATATTTAGTTAGTAACATCCATTAGAAAAAGATACTCTAACTTTCAGCCAGATCGGTAAATTTCTTTCTGTTTGGTATTTGCTTGAATCAAGGAAGTGGAATGAATTTCAAAAATTAACTAAAAAGAATTTCGTGTGTTGATGAAACATTACTTTATGAAAAACAAACCCTCAGGGGACTAAAAAGAAGCTTGAGAGACATTATGAGGACTCTGTAACTTTTATTAGAGCTGTTTATAAATGATTTCAAAAAATTTAGTGTGGCGATATGGGCATAAGTGACGCTGAACTTTCTTCACTCCAGAAATCATTGATAAAACCTATGATATAGTGATGGATGTTAGAAGGTCCGTTATATCGCTAGTGCTATGGGTATCTCGAGTTGTCGTGATATAAAATGACTTTTTTTGAGTGCCAATCCAGGGTGTTTTTCTTGCAGATCGGTTTTCAAACGGTCCAATTACGATAAATAATATAGACCTGTAATAGTTTTATCAATTTCCAGATAGTCGATGAGGATTATTCCTTGTTAATCAAAAAGACAATCCCTATATTCTTTCCGTCCGATTCGTTGATTGAAACAAATGCCAAACAGAAAAAATAGACCAATCTGGCTTAAAGTTGGTGCGTTTTATTCCAAGACATGCTACTAACTAAACTTGGTCTCAACACACCCCAGTAGTGTCATCTCTTGGACTTTAGAAGGACTTTTCGAACGACCCTCGTCGAAGGCCATTGGAGAGTCAATTATAGTTTTACTAATTAATTGAAAGCGGTACTAAGTTCTAGGTAATATTCTTGAGTATCCCATCCCACAAATTTGAACATATATCCGTAATTGACTTATGCATATCCATAAACTATTTGGCCGTTAATATTTAAGAATTAAATAAATAAAATGAAAAAATCCCAATAATTTGCCCAAGCGTACTTTTTAATTGATACACTGCAGATGTCCTAATGTGAAATAAACATATGAAGAACAATAAAAAGAACCAAATAAAGGATTAAATGAACACCGCTCAAAGATTTGGTGCCTTACTTGTTCAATTTTTAGCTGCTCAAACTCTCAAAAATTAACGGAAAAATAGTTTTTCTTTGTCTTTTAACAGGCCTTAGCTTAAAACACACACTTACTTATGATGAAAGATAAAGACTTGATACACAAAACACAATAATTTTTTCTACCATTAAAAAAAATAGGATCAAAATCATAAATTACCAAAATGAAAAATAAAGTAATTTTCATTCATTTATTATTTCAAATTTGAGTACCTGTTTCCTGTACTTCGTTTTTTCCATCCCCAATCGCCATCAGCCATTGATCCACTATATTCATAAACAGGATCAATCCATCCGTAATAATTTTTTTTAAATCTTTTTAACTCTTTTAAGTTGTCAGGGTAAGACTGAGTAAAATTGCAAATCTATAGGAAAATTAAAAGTCTTAAAGTTATGTTTATCAAATATATATTATAATGTTTTGCACAAGTTGTAGCTTGTACAAGTTGCAACCAAAAAATAAAAATTTTAAATGAAGGATTTCAAGTAATCGGAATGAGAATAATGCAATAATTGAATATTCCATGAATGATCGACATATCCGTGTTTTAATTTTTGAGTATTTGTTTCAAATTTCTAAAATGTAAGTGTTCTCTGACACATTATAAAGTTCAAATACCAATAGTTATTTTACTCATTAATATTAATAACCCCTATATTTTAATAGATCAAAATAAAATTATAGTATGAATACATAATTGGTCGTAAGAATGACCAATGTTGTAATTATATAATGCATTTATGGCAAGGAAATTATATTTTGTACAATTTGGTTATACAATTTGCAACTTTTACAGACATAATAACTTGTACATAACATATATTTATGTATTTACAATATGGAGAAAATGTTTTCCCTAAAAAATTATTTTTATATTAGATCTGTAGAACATGATAAACAATACTTTTTCTTTTTCATGAGACATTTAGCACACTTGTATTCTTAAAAAACTGAATTCATTAATAAAAATTGCTCGAAACTTATTAAATCATCTTTTAGTTGTCATTTTTCCTTTTCTAAGTAACTGAAAAGTTACTTGTTTTTAAAGTTTTACTATTTTAGAGCACTACATACCTTTGATATAAAAAAAATTGTAAAAACAACTTTTGTTGAAACCATTTTAATTTTGTTTTAACATTGATATAATATAACTAACGCTTAATTTATAAGAGATTAAACTAAGGAAGAAAGCACTTCAAATAAAGATTTTTTTATAGAGAGGAAAAAAAAGTGTCTGATAGGAAGAGTTATTATTTTCCTGTAGTTAATTGGTATTTGATGGAATCTGGACTATCAACAAAGAAATTGAAATAGATATAGTAAAATTCGGAAAATAAATTACAGTTTTACAGTGTTTAATTTTTCAAATGAAAAATATAAATATTATCATGGCAAGCTTTTTAATTCTATAATTTATTCAACTTAAACAGTTTTTTCCATTTAATTAAAGGAAATAGGATGTACTGACTACATTAATATTTTAAATATTTATATATTAACAACATATACTATTCTTATTTTTTGCGCCTTAAAGAGGATTTGTATCTTGTTTCGCTTTTTTATTATTAAAACACATCAATAATAAACAATCATGAATGACATCAGTTAGATAAAAACAATCTAATTATTTAAAATTTCAAAAATGGTATTGATATAACTATATAATAATAGAAACAAAACGTTAACATTTTATATTTCAGGGACTATGTAGAAATCGGAGACGGATATGAATTCAATAATTGCGTTAACATAGTAAGGTATTCTTTATCTTCGTGAGTCAGTCTTTGGTCACTAATGAAACAGATTTCGAGGATTTAATTTATTTTACATTACCATCTGAATGAAGAGAAGTCCAAACTTATCAATATACTCTTTTTTTTTTAAAACAGGATGATTAAGACAAGGATACTAATAGATGGATTCTTCTTGGTAAATGAACGTTCTTCATTGAACTGGACGGATATAATGAGGAGCAATGAAAAGATTCCTTTAATTCCTGAAGACAAATCATAATTAAATTTCAATATAACTAAGTAATCTGTAATGTTTGTGTTTTGCTTCCGTGTTTATTATATGACGTAATTGTATTTAACTACCTTACAATGATAAAGTTCAAACTGTGAGTAAATCATACATATTTCAACATTAAGCCGTCGAAACCGTTCCAATCCCATATGCACTTCCTATTTTCTTATAATTTCCTCACGTTTTAATTTGTTATTATTATTATTTATTTATTTTTGCTTAACGGAGGAGAAATCATAAGGAAATACCTGAAACCTAAATACATAAAAAAAAAAACCTTTTAGTTTTTAAATTTATGTAGTTTCAATAACCAAGACTCGTCCCATCGACGTCACCAGAAATAGAAAAAGAGATAAATTTATTTAATAAATCTTCTTGCCTAGCCATTTTCTTGTTGCCTAACCTTTATCTAGTATTATTGGAGCTATTGCCGTAAAAGTGGACTGAAGGATGATAATAACAGAAAAAGAAGAAATGATATGAAGGCAAGCAATCCAGCGAATCCACTTTAAAACTACTAGGAATGAAAAAATAAAAAATTGCACTCAAATAAAGAGGCTTACTACCCTTTTCCTGCAACAACAAAATGAAAAATTACTAATATGAAAATTTTTCTTTTCTTAAGCTATTGATCGATACATTAATTAGACTTTTCAAAATGTTCCACAATGTTAAATTCATACACTGCTTAACTTATTCTAACTATATAAATCCCTTACCTTAATAATTTATTTCATATACAAACGAGTTACAAATTTGTTACTAACTACTTTTGTTGTTCATTTAACATATTTTAATTTAATTATTACTTTTAAAGGCTAGATTTTATTTGTGATATAATGGTGAAAATATTATTGGGAAGGTAAATCATCGGTTAAGTTGAATAAAAATCTGTAACAGTTTTACTGTCGTATCATTTACCAACAACGCAAAAATACTTCATCACGTTAAAAATTTTGATACAATTTTTGAAATATAAGTAGAGAAACAATAATGTAATGTGCGAGTTACTGATCATATTGAACAGGATATTGTACAAAGTTTAACTATTTCTTTTAGAAACGAATGAAATATTTTTGAGCACGAAATAAATGGTGAAACATGCAATCCCATATATCAATATAGTATTTATTAAATATTATCTTTCGGCCAAATGTCCCAAATAATTTTTCGCCGAAATGTCAGTTCGGCAAATTGTCATTCGGCATAACGCACATTCAGCAAATTGTTCTTTGGCGAATTGTCCGTTAGGCAAAATGTGTGTAAGCAATTGTCTTTCGGCAAAAATGTTTTCGGCCAATTGTCCTAGAATCGAAATAAATACATGAGGCAATCTTTCTTCCAAAAATATCATTTTGAAGCTTTGAACTACTCATGCAAGCAAGATAAATTAATTTCAGAAAATAAATTAGGCTTCTTCTTCTAACAAAATCGAAAAATTTAGATTTATCACGATAATTTCATTTAGAGGTTATTAAAATAGTATTCTTGATTTAATGGTATACAATCCCAGGTAGATATCAAGAGAGATGTTCCGACATTGCAAGTTTTTGCATAATGATTATGATATATATTAGACAATAAAAAACAATATACTTTTACTGGTGTTGAAAATCCTTTAAAGGAAGATTTAGTGCTGGGAGATTTTCCATAATGATCTACTTAAAGTTTTCCGAATACTTCTGCCAACTTTGTAAATATATATGTATATTAAAGAGAGCAAAATCTATTGATTGAGGCAAACTTGTTCGTTTATGTGAAGATCCCCATTGAATGATTTTCATATAGGTTTTAGAGATGAGTGATTTGATCTCATTCATAGTATAATCAAGTTGATTATTTTAACAAAGGATCTCAATCTTTTTTTTTTTTTAGAGGGACTTAACAAGGTGAATAATATCAAACAAAGGATAGTTTATCTTTTCCGTATTTGTTAAATAAAAAGATTTTTAATAATTTCAACCGAGTAAATCCACGAAGTTCCGGTTCATAGCATGGTCATCACAGGTTGATGTGTTTATGAAAAATATAATTTTTCTTAATTTTTTTACCTCTAAATTTTATTACAAAGACATAATTTTGATTGAAATTATACTCATGCCCATAATTCAAAACTCCAGAGTAATGTATAAGAAGTATACTATAATCTCGTATAGGATATATAAGAGAGTTGTTCTCTTAGGGATGAAATATTTACTACTCAAAGAGTTGAGTTTTTTGGAAGAAATTTTATGGACAGGAAGGAAGTCAAATAAAAAAAAAACTATGATTGTCTACATATAAAAAAACTAGAAATGATTAAACTATCTTCTAATCAATAAAATCTAGACTAATATAAAATGCCTATTTATTTATATAGTTCTATTCTACAAAATTAACAAAACATATAATTTTTATGTTAAGTTATGTAGAAGGTTGATTAAATAATTTTTTTGTTAATTTCATAAAAAAATAAAAAATATTCCACCCATTCTGTATCGTGAAAAAAAAGGCGTGCGTCTTTCGTGACTACAGAATTCCGTAGTTTCGAATATTGATTGTTATATGAAGGTTTTATTGATGACAACATCGACGAAAACGTGTCGTGGCCTCATTAATCAGTATACATTTAAGTTTTGGTTACACATTTCCTTATAGCAAAGGTCTTATAAGTCATGAATGGATAACATTATCGCTACTTATTTATTAATTACAACACTTTTATCATCCATACCATTAAGACTGAATTGAAGGGATTTGAGTAGTAATCAATCGTTTTTGATCCCCACAATTAAAAAACAAAGTTGTTTTTTTTCAGAGATAAGAGAGTTGATATTTTCGAAGTTATTATGACAGAGTGTTGCTATTATGTTTAGACCATGAGCGAGACAAGTGACTTACAATATAACAGAAAAATATCGCTTAAGGTTTTTAGACTGCTTTTATACATTAAGCTGCACCATCAATAATAAAAACATTAAGTGTGTCACTACAGAAATTGGAGCCAAAAATGTTGCTAATACTTTCGATTTCGATACTTATTCTATTGTCAGCTTCTTTAACATCTTTCAAATTTATTAAGTAAAGGCAATTTATCAGTACTGCAGTCATTGATCATAATTTCATCTAAAACAAGAAGATTATCATTTCCTACAAGTTATTTCTTAATATTTGCCAACATTGTGAGTCCATTGACTTTGTGATGGCATAGCGATTTACTTAAGTAAAATCAAAAATATACGTAATATTAATACCATTTCTAAAATTAATATCATGATTTTACAAAAAAAACATTTACACAAATATTTTTATATCCAACAATATGTTTTATATGATCTAAAATTTTATTAGTATATTACAAAATACCTATTGCTTAAGAATAGCGGCCTTCCATATTCTTGAATGGTTAGATATTTAGGAAACTAATGTGAAGGAAAAAATATCTTATAACATTTTTTGTACTGTTTTGCAGGCATATGAAACAAAGAAGTCAAATAAGCATATTATATAAAACAGCTAATAAACTTTAATTACTAATAATAATAACATTATGTCGATGTTCAATTGAAATAATGATTATGAAAATATAGAATGAGATTTCTTAAAAATTTTACAATTAGTTGAAATATTTAATGACCATAACACCAATTATTCAGAGAGTCCATTAATGCATTAATGGCCTTTTCCAATATGATAATTAATTTTTCTTTAGGTTTATGTCCTTATGATGCATATCACTTTATCACAAATGTTACATTTTATTAAACTTGAATCGTATCTTGCAATTTATGATATTTCTATTATTTATTAGAATATATATATATAAAAGGATTTACAAAATGAGTCAATATTAATCTATTAATTTGTGATAAAGTTTATATGTTCAATTAGTCAATGTTAAGTCATACCGCTCTTCTAGACACTACAATTCTACTTGAATAAAATAGGAGACGGGATGATTCATTTGTAAATATAATAATTTAAAAGATAAGTATTCTCAGAACATAAGTATTATATATAAGCTATAGTAATAAAATTTCAATATATTTAGAATAACAAACCCTTGTAGCATCATTCATGAAAAATTAAAATACTTCCAAGTTATCTAAGAATTAGGGAAAAAGAAGAGATACGTTATCCTAAACAAGTGGTGCTCGCATATCTACGAGGATATTTAATTATAATGAAATTATTAAAATAAGTATTGACGCTTATTTATCGACACTTTTTTTTAGTATTGCAATTATGGCTCGTGAGTATTAGCAAAATAGTGGTGCACGTTAAAACCACGTCTAAGAAAATGAAATAAAAATATGCAAACTTTCAGATACGACATATCTACTGACAGATATCAATATAAATTGTAATACTCTTTGTTCCTGATATGTTATAATTTTTATATAGGGACTAATAATTTATAAGAGCATTCATATGTTTATTTTCCCAACATACACTTCTTTTTTTTAAATTTACGTTCACCACAGTTAAAACAATTTTCCCAACTTTACACATTATTAGGGATGTAAAAATTGTCTAAATCTTCGTAAATCTAAAGGAAAAGGGTATTTTGGCAACTTTGCTAGATAACATATCTGATGGCAAGGATAATAGTAAACACTATCGTGCTCTTTGCTTGCTAATACGTTTCAATTATAGAAAAAGAGTTATAATGTTATCAACTTATACTTTTTTTAAACGTTTGCTCACAAGAATTTCGACAATTTACACATTATACAGGGATATCTATGATGAATAAGGCGGGCATTTCTTAGAGCGCAAGGAAAATACGCAAGAGAGACATATTGTACTTCTGAATTAAGACCAAACTTAACATCAACTGCTTGTTATACTATTTTTTTGGGAGAAAACATTTATGTTATTATCTTATTATGCATTTAAAAATAGTAATAAAACATTAGGCGGGAATTCATCATTCAGAGCTAGATGTTAACAGCTGTACGGTTTATTAAAGAATGAATAAAAATAAAATAAAAACATACGTCAACCTTTCTTCATTTTCTATTTAAAAAAAAAAAGTTATTTTCTCTATGTTTTTCTATTCCTAATATTGAGCCAGGAGAGATTCTTTTTACGTGTGTTCGTTTTCTTTGACTAGTACAACTAGATATTTTCTATGTATTCAGTAATAAGACTAAAGTAAAGGACTTAAGGCAAAGAGCGGTCAGACAAAAAATCTACAAAAATATAAGGGAAAGAAATAATATCTAAATATACATCTATTCCATCGACTCATGGTTAATATAAATACAAGGTTAAGACAATAACGCGTGTACGACTGATGTTTGACTTCCACCACGCTCTTAATAATGACGTCATAGTAGATGAGTGGTTGAGTGTTTTGTCAAAGTCGTTTGTTCTTGCCCAGCAGTTGGTACGATACATTAAAGTGAACATTCTAGCAATAATGACGTCATAGACTATGGTTGGTTGTGTGTTTTGTCAAAATATACCTGTCTTGCCTAGCAGTCGGTACAATACATCAGATTGAAAATTCTATTAAGACCGATTACATGATGATCTAACCTTGTATTTTTATTAATCTTGGTACCGACGAATATATAGCTATTATTCTCTCATGATTCATGATTAAAAATGTTTATTCTGTCTTTTTATGGAACTGATTAGTTCATATAGCAGTATACGATTATTCTACAGAAGATTTGTAGGAATATATGTATTTTTGAGTATAAAGGCAATGATTCACGAGGTCAGAAGTTACTATCACAGACCTTGATGGGAAGGGCATCTACACAATGAACGATCCTTCCATTAAAGAAGATGAGATACACCGAGTGATGCACACCAAGACAAGATCCCTTGAACAGAACATGAAGAGAAGATCAGAAGGATTGTTGCTAGGATATCCAAATGAAAAAATATGAACTCTTTGGGAAAATGGATAGATGCAGATCCAATAAATTCCAATCCAGGCGGAGGGGGAACTTTTTTAAGGCATTTGACTAATAAAATTAATTATATTCAATACTGCACTTGAATACTGCTTGAATGAACAACAATACATTAAATTCCAATCATTCAACAACTTAATAGGTCTTTATAAATTCCTTGGCCACTAAAAACCTATTCCAAGGGTTGAACTAATTTTAAATGACCATCCAAATGAAGATGAGGAGAGACTGGCTTAAACTCATCTAGGAATTCTTTCCGAAGAAAAGGGAAAAGGAGGCGAGTTGATGAATTGGTGGATTCTTCTTTGCAAACAAACGTTTCTCAGGAATAAATGCGATAGATTCTAAAATATAAAGTTGTTTGTTCGAATAATTAGTTCACTATCCATGGCAATAATTAGTGAAATCAAAGAGTTTTGTTAGCTTAGTAGAAATGCTAAAGAGGATTGATTATGTCAACCAATGTTCTTTCTGCAAATGTACGAATACGCCATTTATATAGTGCTCCCTGGATGGATGCAACGAGGAGCGACGTAAAGATTTCTTATTTCAAAATCAAAGGAGATTAATTAAATTCAATATAATGGAGAAATAAGTAATTTTTTTTGGTTTATTATATTACGAAATTGTATTTAGTTGCCTGCCTAATAATGATCTGGTTTGAGCTCTGAGTAAATCACACTGATTCGAAAATTAAAACGTTGAAACTGTTCCAATTTCATCCACACATTATCCTTGCTTGTAATTATTTAGCATTTTTACATCCGCCAACGAACTGAAAGGGAGGTTAAATTTTTTTCTATGTTGGTTTGTTAGTCACCAGGACTACGTCAAAAGTTACTGATCTTAATTTTGAGCTGAATGAGTTGTTATGTTATAATATTAATAGGTATTATAAAATGTCAACAGTACTATGGCGTATTATTATTAGAAATCAAAATCAACAGCTAATATGTCACTTAAACAATATTACTATATATTTTTCCAAATGCTCAAAGATGTTCTATTTGGTTGCACCTAATTTTTTTGCAATATTTCTATCTTTGTTTATCTATTAGGATTTGTTGTAAAGTTATAAGTGTAAGTCCTTGTTGGACTCGAAATAGAACTGTGACTTGGCAACGTTATAATTCAAGTCTTTATAACCTTGCTATATACGGAGTGGTATTTTAGTTTATTTCCTTCCTCCTACGGCCGCTTGTAGCTGATCTGATAAAAAGTTATGACAGCTAAGCTGTTCTCCTTCCAAACATTCTTCAAATAGTCACGAATGCAACGTTAATTTTCAAGTTATTTTCTTTTTAAATACCAGCATGACATATTTTATACATCACAGCTTCAGTTATGAAATGATTATATGACGTTCTTCTTTTGTATTCATTTTTTTTTAATTTGGGGAGTATTTAATATTATTAATAACCTTCCAACTAATGACACAATGTTATATCTAAAATAAGTTTCTAAAATGTTATATTATTCATTTTTTACTTCAAAATACCTGACTACGACAAAAATTTTAGCTTTTGACAAGTTGCAATTGCAATACAATGTAATTTGTAATAAAAATTATGACCGTTATAATCTTCAATATATTCAATCAATAGCAACTAGAAGCATGGTCATATAATTTTTTCTAAGTTGAAGTCAAAACAGATCCCAGTAAATTAATTAAGACCCAAAAATATATTTATTTTATTATAAAATCGACAAAATACTGGTTTTTGTTGATAAAACAAGCAGAAAAGTCTAGATATATCCAGTGTGATATAAATTAAATGTATAATAAAAGGATATGTATTGACATAACAATTAATTTAAAAATTTATCTATAAAAATGAAAAAAATAAACTAACTAACCTTGTGTAATAAATAACGCGTGAGATTGAATGAGATGTCAATAAAATAATGGTGATTCTGAGAGACAATATATATTCCAGTGACTTGAATTATATCCTTATATATAATGTTTATACACTACAAATCTAATGCAGTTTATTGAATGATTTATTCAAATTTTCAACAAAATTGAGCATACATCATAAGATCATATCATAAGATACACAAAACTGTAAAATTAGTATACAAATACATACTTCATTCCTTCATCATTTATATATATTAAATGGGAATATCTGGGTATGGGGGTGACTGGGATTCAAGGGTAAACCTAAGAATGGATTTTGTTAAAAAAAATCATGTACTTTCTTGCGGGTCTAGAGACGGTTCAACAATTTTTTGGTCTTTAAAGCTATCAGGGCCTTAAAATAGCATTTTTTGTAAAAACGAATTTTTTAACTAACAAGCGACTACGTCATATAAAATAAAGACCCTAAAATTCTAAAACTATCCTCGATGCATATCAGTATGAATTTTTGCACACTTTTATGAGAGGAGATTATAAGTTTTAGGCAAGATATGAAGTTTAGCCAAGGAAAAAGGAAGAAAGAATAAGGCAATTTTTTTTCAACATAACATGACCTCTAAGCGAAAAACAATTAAACGGTCGGTGCTCTTCCTTTTTTCTTATCTAAACTTATAGTCTCCTTCAAAAAAAAAAAAGTGAACAAGGATACATGATAACATGCTGCGATAATAATTCTTTGAATTTTACGATCATTACTCTATCTTTAATATGAAGCAGAAGAATTCACAATTAATTTTATTTTATTTATGTTCCAGGTAATACCGGGCAAACCTACAATCTAAATCCAAAGCAAGGCTCGTGGAAATAAATTATACTTTTCAATCTAGTTACTAAATAATTCCATAAAGAGCACAATATAAGCGAAAATAGATAATTGACTTCTGAAATCATTTGAATTTGCATATTTATAAAACTATTTTAATACAAAGTGTTTATATTTATTGTACTTTTCAGATATATTGTAGTTTGTGGACACATAACATATGAATTTGTCTCCCATTTTTGAAAGATTTTCTCCATGAAGACCGTGAAGATGTGGATGTTAAAGTTGTTTTTCTTCACAGGTAAATATATGAATATTTTTTTTATTTTGTTTTAAGTTAAAATATTTGTTGTCTATTTTAACGAGAAAAAAAGAAGATTGTTTTATTTGTATATAATATGTTTTTTATTTATTTAGTAAACAATTTCCATATACTTTCGGCTTGAATTAATATCTAATTATATGAATTTTAATTCAAAGAACATTGTTCTGCTTAAAAATGGAAAACTTTTCCAGAAGCGTTGCATCATAGATAACTATAGATTGCTTAAGGGCGCTGTCGTCGCATCATTTCATTTCAGCTATTGTTGGGGGCAAAAAATCAATCAAATGTATTATTATAAGGATAGAAAGCATGAAATGATCATACAATACTTTATACTTTTATAATAATACAATAACTTTATGTATGACGTACATATGAGTTATGACATTTAATAATTTTGAATGAAGAGGCCGTGGAGGAAATTATCATTTATGTTTACTATTATTATCTATTCACTTATTTTAATTTTGTATTGCCCAGATATTATAAAATAAGTCCTTTATCGATCAGTGATTTAATTAAATAATTCAAATTAGTATACAAAATGGCTCATAGTTGTGCTGCTTCTGACTTTTTTCAGAAATTAGAGTTATATTTTTGTTGCGTCTTGACGAGGGAGAGACACAAACTTATTTATAATAGGAGAGATCCAGGATGACAGAGAGAAATGAGGAGAAGAATTCACGTGGAGGAATGTAACACTGTTTATATGCTCATGTGTATTCTTAATATATTTACAAAACACGATACTATTTATAACACGTAAAACACAGTACTTATAATACATAGACGAATATACAAGAAGATGAAAACATGTAAGGAGATATTAAATACATATCACCCCCCCAAGCACCAAATCTATGGCGGTGCGTACACAGGTTCCTCTCCATGAATAGCAGCCTATAGATCCGCTCCATCCATGTCCAGGCGCGGACAAAACATTCTTCCTTGTACTGCAAAAGTTTATCTCCATAGACGTGCCGTGCTCTCAGCACGCGCACCGGAGAAAGGAGGACAATACTCCTCATAAAGGTTTTAAGGACCCAAGCACCTTGCTCGTCCCTGGGAGAAATAACATTCACCCTTGTTGAGATTTTAAGGACCCGAGCACCTTGCTCGTCCCTGGGAGAAATAACATTCACCCTTGTTGAGATTTAAAAGGACCCGAGCACCCTGCTCGTCCCTGGGAGAAATAACATTCACCCTTGTTGAGGTTTTAAGGACCCGAGCACCCTGCTCGTCCCTGGGAGACATCTTGCTCGATGTACCCTCATCCAACTCGGGATGATCCAGAAGAGAGGCCTTTCCACATCCATTAACCAATGATGTGAACGGGAGAGTAGGAACAGTAGAGAACCAAAATTGCGTAGGAATAAATCCATTTTTAATTATGTGGTCCCTGACCCGGACACACACTTCACTTCTTGAAAGTGACCAAGGTTATCTTCCTTCCTCCACAAGGCCCAAACTGAGGCACAGTCCATATTGCTCCGCCTTCCGCAGACGAACGAGCGTTCTCCCCATCGACGAAAAAGGGCTACCCAACTCCAACAGGGCTAGCTTCGCCGACGATCCCACAGCAGGGAGGTCACGTGATCCTGATCCCATCCTCGTCGCCAATGTTGCGTCTTGACGAGGGAGAGACACAAACTTATTTATAATAGGAGAGATCCAGGATGACGGAGAGAAATGAGGAGAAGAATTCACGTGGAGGAATAATGTAACACTGTTTATATGCTCATGTGTATTCTAATTATACTCTAATATATTTACAAAAGACGATACTATTTATAACACGTAAAACACAGTACTTATAATACATAGACGAATATACAAGAAGATAAAAACATGTAAGGAGATATTAAATACATAACAATTTTTCAAGGTAAAAATAACTAATAAGTATAAAATTCACTTTTCTTTTTAAATATTTCATTTAAATTACTAAACCAAAATATTTAATCAATCATTTTGACGAAATTTTATAAATCTAGCTTTTATGCCATCTAGTTATCTATGCGATATTTAATCCTTTATTTCTATAGACATAATAATAACATCTTTTTTTCATCTAACCAAATCATAAATTTTTGTTCTTGGACTAGATAAAAATATTTTTGTATATTTTAAACTGTAGTTTTATGTAAGTGCTACAACTTCTATTAATTATTTTTTTTATTTTCTACGTTTTTTTTTTTAAATACAAAAATAATTAACATTAAGTATATATTAATCAGTTCTTGAATAACCGTATTCATTATTGAAACAATAATTTTAGGACTTGTTTGAAACATGAACTATTCAACTGAAAGGTTTTATCTATCATCTGGCAAAATTACATATGCATGGCATTAACCATCCATGCGATATTTAAACATTTTAGTGGTTACTGATAACGAATAAGCGATAAGTATTAACATATAACAAGATTAAATTCATAAGATAACTTCATTGCTTTTATAATATATGTATTAATAAAATCAATTTATAGTTACTACTCGCTATTATAAAAACAGTTAATTAGTTTCACAAATTAAATTATAACATAAATATAACAAACATTGTTAACATTATTAAATATATCACAAAAAATATATGTCCAAAATATATTTTAATTTTTGGATTACTTAATTGATTATACTTTTTAGGTTGATAGCCTCAAATAGGTTTGTAACGACCTATTTTATCAGTACACATGTGCATTGTATACAAATTTCTCTATTGCAAATGGTACATGACATGTTACTGATTATATTATCACATTTGATGTTTTAGGGGGGATGCATACCTTACTGCAGTTCTTTCCCTTTTTATTTCTTCTTTAAGCTATTTTCTTAAGAAGGAGTTCATTACATTGAAGATGGGTAAGGACACAATCCCATTTACTTTTCTATACTATGACGTAATGTCAAATACTGATGGTCTACATAGAGCGTTTTCAAGTGACATCACAATTAATAGACAGTGGCAAGTATAATAGAGGGGTCTTTTATAAAAAAAATAGTTCATATCCTCTACACCAGGGTACGGGTTCTTCATTAGTGACTTCAGTGAAAAAGCTTTATTCGATAAAAGAGAATCCTTGAAACTAATAATAACTAAAAGAAGGAAGGAAATTGCAAAAGCTGCAGCATATGGCAAGGTATGAATCCACCTTTACAAATACGAAACAATTACCTATTCAGTAACTTCTACATTTTTTATTCGGCCAATTGAATTTTCAAATCTTTAAATGACAAATAAATATTATATATAAGTTAAGTAAACCATATTCAAAATGGAAAACTAATAGATAATAAAATGTTGCTGAATTATTTCAAAGTTGTTAGTTATTATGAAATAATAAAAATTAAAGTACACTTAATGCGCTATATCTATTTTTATGTGTATTACAATACACAAAACCTCTAATATATATATTATTAATAATAAATAGTTTTGTTCAGCTTTATCAATGTGATGGAATTAATGTTTTCATATTTCTTCCAAACAGCCACTCTGCTAGTGTGCTGCTCGATGTCTCATAGTTAATATTAATACTTTTCCCAAATTACTTCAACACCATAGACTTATAATGACGTCTAATGTCTGCCCTAATAATGTTATGTATGCCAAAGAGGGGCGCATGACTCCTTGGAATATTGACAACATCTTCTGAACTTGAAGATTTTCTAAATTGTCTAATTGATGCTATCTACTGTATCTATCAACATAAATATGATACAAATTACTACCATATTCGAACTTACTATCGTATTCAAGAGAACAAATAATTTCGTCACTGTGTTTGGCTTTGCTTCTAGGTTTTAAGTTTAAGGTTTTTCTTAAAGCTAAGCAGCTTTCTTAGCAAGTCCTAGGGTGAATTCAATCTGATGGATACACCCCTCTTCCTGCACCAATAAGTTGACAAATAAGTGTTTTATTCCTTGAGAGAATGACTTTATAACTGCATTGCTTTCTTTGAGTTTCCGAAGCTCGATAATTCCGGATGATTGTCCTTCTATTTTGGGTTCTAACATGCTATGGACTTCACCATGTGATATTCTCTATATATGTATATCAATACTACTAATATATACGTGAAAAGGCTAGGTTATATTGAATAAGGAGCTCTTATCACGAATTTCCGTAAGCACATGTAAGATTCGATACGAAAGACAAATCTCAGAAAAGTGAACAAGAAAATTTGCAATGTTTATGGGGCCCATACTCTTTTGCTTCGTAACGTACAAAATTACTTTGAGCAATGTATTTTGCCCCCTCAATTCAGCCCTTTACTATGAACAACTCCACCTTTTTAAGCTGTTGATCGAATAGAAATGGTCAGTATTGGTCTATAGGAGACAACAAGACATCATGACAACGCCCCCCGCACACATCTTTGATATCGCGCCAGAAGCTCTGGGAGCTCAGATGGGAAATTTTTATGCATCTACCCTACAATCTGGACCTGACACCAACTTACTATCCCCTGCTTTTGTTGATGGGAAGAGTAAAAACTTGCCCTCAATAGTTGGCTGTGAACATTGGTTGTCCGAGTTTTTTTTTCTAATAGGGACAAAGATATCTACGAGCTGGGCATTATGAACTTGGATTCTAGTTGGCAACAAGTTATCTAACAGGAGGGGACATACTTATTATACTTATAAGTTATTACTTTTTCCCTAACCTAATATGTCAAGAAAGCATCAGTCTTCTTAATGATAAAGTGTAAGCACTATCTAAGTAAGAGGAGAAACCAAGTCTCGGCTCAACAGAAAAGGAAGAGACTGAAATAGAGAGAACACTTTAAATAGGTAGAATCTGACAACATTTATAGCAGAAATCGAAAATTCGCAAATCATACAAATTGTAATTTTCGCCATCACTGATCACAAAGCTAAAGACTAGCATCAGAAAATTCAGATCGAAATGCCCACTTCCGTTGTAGTTAGCAATGAAGTTCATATCGAGGAAGGTCAAAATCTGGTAGATACTTTTGGACGATATTAAATAATAATTAATAAATTAATTAATTATTTATTTAAATATTATGTATGCAAATAAGAAATATTATAAAATACAGGGTTTTCACAAATCAAAAGTATTATGTATAAATACTAATTAATCTTTTGTAGAATGTTGGTTCAAATACTACTATTATGGCCGGTGGCTCTAACATCTCTATCTCCACACATCAATCAGTTTAAATATATATAAGATACGAAGTTGGGCGTATTTACCCAAAATAAGAAGATGATAACCATCATATACAAGTGGAGATCAAAATACTCTTCCTCGAATTTCAAGAATTAAGGAATTTAATATCAATTGCTATGCAGACTAAAACGTTCAACAATAAAGTTAAAAGACAGGCTTGAATCTTATACTAGAAACGCTTCAACGTCTATAGAAAAAAAAAGACACTTTAGATTTAATATAAAGAAAGCAGAATATAAGAACGGAAATTACACAGGGAGAAAGATCGACTACGATGGTTATTGTTGGAATAGAGTATCTACTAATATTTGACTTCTTTGGAGCAACTATGTCTCAAGTTGAACTGAACAGAGTTTATATAAACATTTTGTTTCTCAGAAACAACCATGCCAAGTTGAAGAAAATTTTCCATATAGAAATTACTCAAATAATTAAGAAATCCTATTACGAAATAAATATGGTAATTAAAGTATTAGAAAACCTGGGCAAACTCCGAGACACAATCCAAAAAGTCCAACTACTTATAGAGTAAGTTATAAGACAGTGATTCAGACCTCCATCGTTCAAACCGGAATTAGGGACATAAATATGGAAGGAACTGATACAGGAGTCTCAAAAAGACGGATATATCATCGGTCTACAAGAAGAATCTCAAATCTTCTTATGCGACTGTTACTTCTATAGGAATGACAACGATAAAGTAATGCACCCCAAAATACATATATAGGTCCACTGATGGGGAGAAAAACTTAAATTATTTAAATTTTGGCCTCTATCGACACACCTACATGAAAAATACTCCATGAGTAACACTAAAGAATAATATTTGGCAGTGCAAGAAGATGGTACCTAACCAAAATATAAAAATTATCTTGAAATGGTGCGAGTTAAAAGAATAAAGATGTGAAATAACCATAAAGGTAACAGATATGCAATTTATTTCCTTCGAATAGAAAAAACATAGGTCATCCATAAAATGTACGAACAGGAAATATCTACTCAAATATAATGGTATAATTATGTGGGAGCTGCGCTTTCAACACCTACGGAATTCGATTTGCCTGTTACGAGGACATCGACACAAAACGAGACAGTAAGGGAACCTGGTCTCAATCCGGAGCAGTTAATAAAATTATGAAACGAAACGATGTGAAGTGATAAAGAAAAACTAAGCTAATTAATCTTGCAATTAGAAATTTTTTGAAAAAAAGAGCGAAAATTTTATGTATAATTAAAATTTGAAGTCAGAAATACAAAATATGCGATGATTTTTTAGATGGACTCATTTTTGTAAAGGTTTGTCTAATTTGACAGAAATAAAAATATATCTTCAGCATTTTTAAATTCTACAAATGAATCAATTAGATAATAGATTTGATTTTGAGATCTTCTAATTGTTATGTGACAAATTGGACCTTAATTTAGTCAATATCAAGTAAATGTTACTCAGTTGATGGCGTAATATCTCGCGTTCAGAAAAATAGATATTTTGCTCAAAAAACAAGTTTCTGTTGCTTAGAAAAAAATTGTAAATAGTTTTACTCAAACTGGGTATCATTTTCTAAAAGAAGTATCTCTTCGGCATAATCAATTAACTTTGAACGAATATTGCTCATTCTGTATTTTTGTCACGGACTCTTTTCATAAAAAATTTCACATAAAATTTTAAATGCATTAAGTGGAAAAAAAAAAAATCGGAAATATTTGATCTGCCAAGAGAAAATTAAAAACATCAGCCTAAAGGATACTATTTCAGGCAAAAACGATTAAATTGTCAAGTATATAGCTCCTAGCGTTTTTATGTACCATTCCTTTTATTAAGGGACGGTATTTTTTTCACAACTCAATAAAATTAAAGAGTAGGGGTAATACATTTTTTTTTTTCAAATGTTCTTGTACAATAAATAGTATAGATTGTTATCAATTTAAAGCTTTTTGAATTACAAATTAAATGATAGGTAAATCAAGACAATAGGTCTTTTTTATTAGTTGATACGGCTACCTAAAGCCAGGCATTTATGGAAAAGTGTGAATTGTGTATTCCTGTTTGTCACTTGAAACGTATTTTTTAAACGGGTATTTCACAAAAAGTTATGGAAGAAACAACTTAACAAACAGTTCTATTTTAAAAAGCTGGTTAATATCCATCAATATAAAATACATAATGGTTTTTTAAATAGAATTGTAGATTCTATAGGTTTACAAATTTTAAAATATTTTTTCAAGCAAAAACAGTAATTTTTGGGCAAAATTGGTAACAAATTCAAATTTCTTGGCTAAACGACACAAAATACAATATTGAAACATAAGAAATCATAATTTACAGACATTTTTACCCTAAAAAAGACTTATTAAACAATTGTCAATGCTTATTTTCTATCTGAAATATTTTTTTCACACTTTTGGCAGTAAAACGGAGCTCAAATCTCCAACCATATCATATACATAGTAATAAAAATTATTTTCAAGAATACCATATTTTATCATTGCTAAAATTTGACAGAACAAAATATTTTTATGTTTAACTTGGTCGTACCCGTATAATATATTTAATTTCAAAAAAATTATTTTATTAATTCTATACATAACTCCCAAAGGTAGTAAAACTCGTCGATAGCCATGATTTGAAGCTCTTCTACCCCATTTATTAGAACAATTAGAAATATGTTCTTCCTACAACCATAATGAAGAGACATACTAAGACTACCATAGCTCGCTAATCATCTTCCTAATTCCCTTTTTTAATTCGTAATCAATATATGTACGTTTTCCCTATTTCTGTTATTATATTTATTTGTTTTTTCAATTCTTAATTTTTTTGGTACATTTTCGAATTGACAACCCATACCTACATACACGAAAAATCTATCCTGTTTATGAAAAAAAATCTACTTATTAGCGAAAAAACAAAATTGCCCTCCAAAACCCAGAAATCTTTTATGATAAGAATGAAACATGGCCTTAGGTACGTAACTCAGAATTTGTATTTTCATTATGGTTGAAGTAGGAACAAATATTTAATTTTTCTAAATATAATCGCCAAAGGGATGGAAGAACTTCAAATATAGTATATCAGTAATTTTTACTAAATTCTGAAGTAATTTAAAGGATTGACAAAATCATTCAAAACAAACTATATAATACTGGTACATCCTAGTATAACTATAATATTATATTATAGTAAATGTAATTTTGTTTATTTTTCCGTCAATAAAAACAAATAATCACGGAGAAAGATACAGACTTTAGACATAGAATAAAAGTTGTTCAAAATTCTGAGTTACGTACTCAAGGCTATGTTTCATTTTGATAAAACCCAATTCCTGGGCTCTGGAGGGCATTTTTTTTTCTTTTTTTTTCAAATAAGTTGATTTTTTTTGATAAAACAAGATAGATTCCCTGTGTCTCAAAGTTTTTTTTAATGTAAAGGTTGTTCTTTTGGAAATGCACCAAAAAATTAAAAATCAAAAACAGGAATTATTTTACAATGGAAAAAGGGAAACATATATTGAATATGAATCAAAAAGTTAGGAAGAAGATTAGCAAGTTAGTCTTATTATGTATATTAATTATGCATGCACGAGGAACATATTTATAATTATTATGTCGTCTATCGATAAATTTTACTAAATTCTGGAGCTATTTATAGTATTAATAAAATAATTTATAATAAAACATATAATACGGGTATGTCCTAGTACGATTATAATATTATATTTCGTATATTTATAATAAATATATTCGAATAGTGTAGCCCACACGTCAATGCTCTTACCCAAATTTAAATTATGCTATTTTATTCGATAAATTAAAATTAATTCTAGGACAATTATTACATTTTCAGATAACAATCCCAGATCCATTTAATTCAAAGGATTTTATTTTAAAGCAATATCAGAAATGTAAATTATTCATTACTCATTTTCTACGAAAAAAATTTATGCTGTATCTACCATGTACCAGTAGGCATTGGCGCCAAGAACACCAACATGGCTCATAAACTGGTTTTGAATAATTTGAGTTTTATCATAACAGATGTATTCGCTTTCTTTATTGAAAGACCTCCAATAATTCTAAGGAATAATTTAAGAATATACTTGTCAAAAAAAAAAAAAAAAAAAAAAAAATTATACTATTTTATGCACCATGGAAAATGAGGAAAATTTTATTGTGTATCATCCGACCTGAAAAGTAGTAAAACAAAATTTATTATATTTCTATATTTTTTATACAACCAAATGGACAAAGTTTATATGCAATGTGAAAAAAAATTCTCGGGAAAAATGGAATCCATTAAAAATAAATTGGATTAATATATTTGTATATATATTTTCTTTTTATCATCGATTAATTATTTTAATTAAATGAACGAATTAAATATTTTTCTGGTTATGAGTGTGTTTTGTTGAGATTAATTACAATGGTTATTTCATTGATAATTACATCCTTCGATCAATATATCTATTTTATAAAAGATGTAAAATATTATTGTATTTAAATATATTTGCTTTCTTCTTATATAGAGCTGAGCCTGATCTTGAATTTGAAGGTTTGCTGAAGAGACAGCACACAAGAGTCAAATATTTTCAACGTTCACTAATGAACGCAATGGACCTTGAAAGAGCAAAGGTAAAATGTACTCAACAAATCTATTTTACAAATATTTATTTACGTTGTCATAAAATGATTTTTTTTTCTAATTATCTTGAAAAAATAAGTATATATCCTCATTTTAAATCAAATATCTATCTATAACACTATAATAACATGTTCAAATGGCTTATGAACAATCTTAAAAAACAAAACCTTATCAGCTTGGTGGCACCACTTTAATTAACTATAGTACTTTCGAAATAAATAAACTAATTAATGATAAACAAAAATAACTTAACATATGTAATATATTTTGTTTCAATCTCTTAGACGCAAGACGGTGCCACTATTAGTGGCCATGTAACCATTTACTATTAAGTAAATAATTCTTTAAAAATTTAATTAGTAATTATAAATGACTTACATTTACTTATACTTGTTTGAAAAATAAATTGTATAAAAATATGTTATAACAACTTAATCAGATTGAACGAGAACTTGTTTGTAAATATTTACCTATTGTCATTATTAACTATAACACAAAATATGCTAGTAAATTTTCCACTAACTATAGTACTCGGCATTGCCTGGAGTAATTAGGCACCGGCAAAAATACAAATTTGATGTTTGAATGTTGATCTCTGAGGAGCTGGTAACTTTGATAAACATGCCGATGCCTCAGGGAATATTGTTGGCACTGCATCCAGTTTGAGCCTTGGAATTATAAATGATGTGTATTTTTTAGCTCTCGTAGAGTTGGATTCCTTCGGGTCCTTCTGGAAGCATGACTACTGGAAATGTCTGCTACAGACACAAAAATGCTTCGAGGGAACAAAATCCACTCTTGTTATAACTCAAAGCCCTTTCATTTTCAATTCATCGTCCTTCCGAAATATATGGAGGGGACTTAGGATTATTTTTAAAGTAAGATAGCCAGATTGATAGCCTGGGCAACTTCAGACAAGCATCATTCGACAAATTCACTTAACTTTTGGACTAAATAGATCGCGATCAAAAAGATGAACAGCACTTGAAGACAGAAAAATTACATACAAAAATAAAATAATATAGACTAATAAATATATGTTGCCTGCGAAATTTGAAAAGTACCCTTACTTTTTGAACCCCCTCGTATATATTAAATAATAATAAAATTCTACATAGCATATTATTGGATACTGTACTATAATCAAACTTAGATTTATTTTATTCAACGTGTAGCTATACCTTTGTATTTGTTTATGAAAGTCAAAAAAATTTCAGAGAAATAATAAGATGGCCATTATATATATACACATAAGATGAAGGATGAACAAGAAATTGTATTCCTGTTCTTTTGGAAACTGAGCATGCGTAAAAAACTATTATCACTTCGTTTATTTTTCAAAAAGAAGAAATTATGACATAACCATTTTGTATCAATTGAGATTAGTGAATCCATAGCTGACAACAAAATAAATAATGTATTTTGTGTTAACGAGGTAACGCGTTAGTATAGCATGCAAAATTTCAACCGGATCGTGTTGGAACTAGATGAAATAATGGAGCAGATTCATTAAGTAATATCTCTCAATATCCTTAAAGTACCAGAAAAGTCTAAAAGGGATTGTGAAATCTAATAAAAGTTTTTAAAAAAATGTTTAGCGAAAAATTATTATTTAATTTTTTTCCACAATACTCATAATTATGTTTCATTTTATATGCTGTTCTTGATTTACTTGCTCAATTTTTTTCTTCTTATCGCAAATACATCTTTCTTTTATTTATTATGTATAATGATATATTTGCATGCATATTAAATAAATATAATTTTATAAAAAATTGTAGAGTAATCAATCGATATAAAATTAAATTTTAAGTCTATACTTTTTTTACAACATGAACTTAATGTTCACAATTCTTGTCTTGTACTCCTTGTTTTTGAGATATACGGGCTTATAGTTATTTTAAAAAAATATCGTTCAGAGTCATTTCTTACAACTAAGACAATTTATAAAACATTGTTTTCATCAGATGCCTGGAATTTAATTAGGAGGGAGAAAAGGTATTTCTGTTTAGGGGATAAAATCTTCACATTTAAAATACAATTAGTGCAGGGAGAATATTAAATTATATATAAATGATAATTTTACTATGAATCTAAAACAAAAAGCTATAAAAAAGAAGGCAGAATAAAATAATTAAATTATTTTTTAAAGATAGATGTTCTAATATAGAACGAACATAGTTTAAAAAGTAAAACAATAGCACAAAATTGTAATAATTATGATAAAGTATGTATTTTTTCTCTACAAAAGTTACATAATTACTTAGAACTTTTTCATCATTTATAGTAATGAGAAGAAAAACTACATTTAGAAAAGTATCTTTTATTTAAATGAGAAATTTTAAAAATATACATCTCAAAAAAATTTTATTCGTTTGTTTTTAAACATATTGGATATTCCTATTTTTTCATGTTTGGTAGTGCAAAGCCGATAAAGTTATCTTAATTTTGACAACTTTATGTCTCCAAATGACGCCAACCCTCTGTTATAGTTATCATATTCCGCTTTTTAACCATTCAAATAGTAATTTGAATTATATATATTTTTTAATGGGTCCCTTCATATTTTCAACATTGAAATGTACTCAAATTGATGGAAAGATAGGATTGATATACTCCTAGCCAATGAAGGAGTCAATTCTACTCTCTCATGGCTTAAAAGAGTTTTTCTTAGTCCTTGGCCCACAGAACAGTACCTATCCGTGGATCAATCAGTACTGGACCACCCAAGAATTAATTAGTTATTTTTCGTTTTTAATTATTATCTAAGCTTCGGGAAAATAATATAGAGGGACTTACTACTTCATCTACAGTTGGTAGAAAAAGTAGCAAATATTAAGCATAAATCCCAATTTTAAAAGTTGATTAATTTTGCAAGGTACTTGATAATTATTCTTGAGCTGATAGCTTTTAATTGACTCGTCCGATTACACGGGCAACAAGCCACAATACCTATTAAGTTCTCTGTGCTCTTTTATTATTTTATGCAGACTCATTATTTTCTTCTTCTCCTTCAAATTGTAGATTGAGTAGAAAGTCACCCAAAATTATAATGCTAGTTTAAGTCGACTGGTCTTTTATTTTGAAATGTTTTTTTTAAATACATTTTTAAGTGACCGTATTCTCCTCATTTGTGTGTCAAAATTAGGCCTAGCTAGAAAAATGAGTAAGAAACAGGTCCCTGGATGGTACCATATAGACGCAGAAAAACAAGTTCTGGGCTCTCATGGATTTATTGTGACGGGCAGTTTTTGATATTATAATACCTTCATGTTTTTGGAGCAATGTTCTAATAAAGTTATTATTTCCTAATGTTATAACATCACTCTATTACGGAGCAATTTAATAATAAAGTAAAATTTTCATATGAGAACACAGTGGATTCACGTGTGTTTATTACTATTATTTAACCCCCAACCCCCTGCCCCAGCTTGCAGTAAAATTGTCAAGCGTTGATGGGGTCTGCCGTTAGAAAAAGTTTGGACACTACTGGTTAAATCATTTATCTTGTTAGACCTATTCATATCAAATTTAATCATGTCGTCTTTCCGTGGATTATAGTACTTCCAGTAAAATAAGTTCTTCGTATTTTTAATTATGACATCAGAATAAAACTTTCAATCATTTATTAAAGATGCCTAATTGTAATTATCTGATATAAACGAAAACATTTGATTTCAAAAAAAATTGAAGCCGATGTGAGTATAATATATTAGTCGTTAAATAGTTTGATTTACCCTACTTTCACTCAATCACATTAAGTTAAATATAAATAAAGTATCCTTTATTATATTTTGCTAATACTTTTTATAGGCTCTCTTTGCTTCTTGCATCTCTGAAATCATAGATCTTATTGTTACAAGACCAAAGTATGGAGGTACTTATAAAAGCGAACGTGGTCAAAGGTAAGTAACTTACTTTTTTGTACACAAATATAAATATAATTTCTGAACGGCCCAATAGATAATTCAGACTATATATGTATATCATATTCATCAATCCTTAACAATTCTGCCTTTTAAAATAAATGGGTTTGTTGATTAAAATTTTTTTGTTGGAAGGAGTAAAAATGCCTAAATATAGGAGAATTTCTAATGTGTTTACAAATTTATCTTTTCGTTACATTTTCCCTACTACAAACAAGAAACATTTTAAATCACGTAACGCCTTCATTTTGAAATGGAAAATTGAAGATGTTTGAAAATTATAATATGTAGGGTTCTTAGAATATGTCATGTCTATAGAGATTAAAAACATAAAGTGATAGTTTGAAGAATAAGTTGAACCCGTCGACCTTAACATTCTAGTGTAGTTGTAATTAATAAGTGTATGTTAACATGATAGAGAACACTTTAAATATTTTTATGATCATCATTGTATTTTACAACTTGATTAAGTTTTCTTAATGGAACTTTGCATTTTTACAGAAGTGTAGGATGATTCCATAGAAATTTAGAGTGATATATGTATAAATAGCTTTATTCTTCATCGTTTTGGAAGACTACCTTTAACCCTTTAAAAAAATTCAATTACTATTTTATCTTGCGTCAGCAATTTATATAATTTAATTCATATGGTCATGTCGTGTACACTGTACATCTTAAATATATGTGGAAACTCACAATAAGGCTTTTAAAAATGAAAAGAACAACAATTTAGAATAAAGGCATATAATTATTTGTATTAATTTCATTATTCCAATTTTTTGACCAGTTTTGAGAATAAAAATCTTATCGTATTGATACGTTCTATATCAAGCAAAGACATAGCTAGAATTATTCTGTTTTTGATCCTCAATTATACTCTTCATACAATAGGGGCTTACACTTATAACTCACCATCAACTCCTGAGTGTTAGTTTCTCTCATTTATGACAACTCACACGTGTAGTTATAATTTATACTTAGATGTTCTTTCCTCGAGAATGGAAAAATAATGATATAAGCTTT
Organism: Lepeophtheirus salmonis; assembly: GCF_016086655.4. Lineage (NCBI taxonomy): Eukaryota > Metazoa > Arthropoda > Copepoda > Siphonostomatoida > Caligidae > Lepeophtheirus > Lepeophtheirus salmonis. Next base: position 6,849,813 of record NC_052142.2, on the reverse strand, counting down.
AGAAAATTAAATAAAAAACATTGTTCAGGTTACCAATAACAAAAAACTTGCATGCAAAAAATGATTAAGCTTTCCAATCCTACTTTTAACTAGTAATGGAAATGTTGTGTAGAATGGGGATGTTAAAAAAACAGAAAATCAACATGGTAATTCTGATAATTAGAAGAATATTATGGAGTAGAGAAAGAATACTACAAATGACGTTTGATTAGATCAGCTACAATCAGCTGTGACAAGCGAGGAAGGAGAAAAGAAAATACATAAAGACATTTGCTAGAATTACTCCGACTTCAATCCCCAATTCTACTTTAAGTACAACTATTACTTACAATTATAACTGCACAACAAATCTTCAAGGTTACGCTCCACCTTTTTTGAGCACACATGAACGTTCAAACAGGTTTTGAATATAATTGAACCTATTTCAGAAAGGAGGTTCATTACACAGGAATTAAATAATAATGAAAACTACTAATGAAAAGAAAAATTCTTCTTTACATTACCAATTAAAAAAAACGGGTTAGCTGAATAATTCACCGGATTTACATCACTCTTTATTACTGCACCAGGTGAGAGTAAAATCCTACCGGTGAAAGTGTCATAAAAAATTTGGTAATTTTGAGAAGTAGATATCTACTCATAGAGGTCACTATAAATTGTGGAGTGTTCTGGAAAGGACTCAAAGGGACTTAAATATCAAATGAGGAGTCATAATTTTTTTTAGCTCTCTCATTGGTTTAAAATTGTAGAGTGTAGTAAGTTTTGACCAAACTAAATTTGAAAGATGATATAAATTTTGAATTAAAAATTAAGATTTAATAAAAAATATATGTTATAAAAGTAAATTTTACATTGTATGGCTCAATTTGGACGAGTATACTTTTTTTTCTTTATACCAAATGTATTTTGTCATGCGGGGTTGAAAATTCTTCAGTCTTGAATACATTTTTTAATGTTATGGGGAACTTTAATGCCCACACGTTCGCTAGAGTATTTTAGTTTACTAATACGTTTGAATTTTCCAAATAAGAAGGAATAATTAATAAAATCAATAATATCATTTACAAGTACAAAATGTACTTCTTTTTAAATTTACCCTCGCCCAAATTTCGACTTATTTCAGATTTCAATTAATAACTGCCCAAAAAATCCTGAGTCTTTCATAAGTACACGTACTTTATACAAAACAATATATATACTCGAGTAAATACTTAGAATTTACAATTCTAACCATAAGCTCTTGAGATAAAGCCCATTTTTTAATATCTGGAATCCCCTTCCCGAGGAAGGAGTTGAATTTACACTCGAATGTGAGCTGGTAGTTTTATTTGGATAAATGTCTTCATATGATAGATTTTTTTTACCGATTAACTAAAAATATAGTATGAAGTGGCGTAGCTCAATGAGCAATGCACTTGGGAAAAATTATTCTTTTGATCTCAATGTGCATAAGTTTAATACTCGGGGGCTCCTAAAAAATAAAGGTTACAATACTACGAATAGCTTTTTAATCCACTCTCTACCTTGACTGTCAAAAGAGAAAGGAAAAATTTGAAGAAAAAAAAGACATATGGTTTTTCTGTGTTTTTCTTGTTAATTATCATTTAGATAATATTTATTGTATATATATCTAATTGATAATTTCATCAATGAGAGAGTCTGAATTGACAAAATTCTAAACAAAGGTCCTTGAATTATATAAATTAATATGATAATCAAAACCTATTTTATAGATATTTTTTATTTCATAATACGTAGTATTCTCCTGATTTAAATCAAAGACGAGTCAACTAATCCAAAATGTAAGCAATGTATATATTTGAACTTCAAATAATTATGAAGTCTGATAGAGTACCTGTAATACTATAATGTTTACTTATAATTAATCAATGCAACTGAAAAATTAAAAGAACATTAAATAAATATTATATGACATTTTAAAATAGGAATAACTGTAGACTTAATGTTCAAATTGAATGTAAATAGGCATTTCCATTCCATCGTTGATGTTAGACACAAATACGTCGTACGAACTATGCAACATTATGGTGCATTTTGCCTTGGCTCCTTTAAAGTCTCCAATAATCAATACATACAGTCATTCCTTTTTCTCTACTAATTTGAATAATTTAAGATGTGGACAGAGGCCATTGACTTCTAAATAAATACAATGAATAAATTAATCGGGTTCAATTTCCTTATGTATAATTTAGAGGTTATCTATCATCAAATATTCACTGTCGATAATCGACATCAACAGCCTAACCCCTTCTTCAATTTTTATCGGAAGATACTTATATAATTCATATAAATTATATTTTATTTCTTTACTGTTCTTTATTGCTGAACCAGTAGAAAGAAAAATCTTCAATACATTGAATTGGACTGATTAATCCATTAGGATTTCTTATGTTTACCATATCCAATATCCTCTTCATCCTCGTCTGTATGTACTTGATAGATTTATTGAACTGCCCAGAGATTGTTATAATACTATTTTCTTTTTTTTAACTCTTTCCACTTCCTCAGCTGGTTGTGAAACATTATGGTAATATTTTTCATTATGCCATACTTTTTGCTAAGTTTCTAACTGCATTGTGTATTGCTCTAAATTCTTCTTCTTACTTTACCAAGATATCCAATATTTATTTCAAATACATTGAATGTTAATCAGCTGAAAATAACTTAGTTTACAAACCTTTTATTATCCAGCCTCCCAATAATCCAAGGCCAGCCATTCTTGTTGATTTTACTTTATCCACATAACGTCACCAGTTGGTTAACTGTAGGTGGATAAACTCAAACCTTAACAACACAACATAAATAAAAGTTCCAAAAATCTCATAAATTTTCAACTAAAGACAACTTCTTTATTTAAGAGCTTTCTTAGCTTTTATATGGACTTAGAGGTTTCGACATCGGTACAATGTAAGTATGTTTACCCGTTTAAGCATATTTATTTGAACTTTTTGCAGTCTTCTATGAATTTTAATCCATGGAAGTTGGTGGTGGGTTCCAACACATTTGTTAGTCGCGTTGACACACAACACAACCCATGGGCTATATGAACTGCAGCTATAGTGGATGCCGTGTTTGATGATATTACATGAGTTGACGTTAGGTTACAGCCCGTTGTTTGTCGCGGTGGCATGCAATACAACCAGTGGGTTGGGATATCAACGTGGGTTATAGTGGATGGCATGTCTAATTGTAATACATGAATTGACGACGGTTACTTACTCTTAATCAAGTCTTGTGAACATGCTGAATATCCCATGAGCCGAGCATCAATTTGTATCTCTGGAATGGGTCTCTGAAGATAATGTGAAATGTATTATTTCAATGATTTTGCAAATTAACTATTTCTTTCTGTTTTAATACACATTATCGTTCATGTTCAGTTATTATGCACATTAACGGTCTAGTTCAGTTATTATGGACATTAACTAGTTATTCTGCAAATTAACGGATTTTTAATTTAACTGTAACATATATAAATACGGACGCCCCTGCAATTAATAAAAGTAACTTCATTTTATTTTTAAATTCAATTATTTTCGTGAATTCTAATCCAAAATAAAATATACTCGTACTTATTTATACTTTAATTGGTATTCAAGTTACTTATTTTTAGAAAACTGTATTTCTCCCTTTCTTCTTCATGTCAATCAAGGATACCTTGATATCAATCATATCTTCATTTGTATTCTCAACTTGTTCCTCCACTTCTTCACATTCCATTTCCTGCTCGCTCTCTTTAGGGTCTGAGCCTACTTGTAATTTTTTTATTTATTGGGCGTACGGGCAGGTTAATTACTTTAAAATCATTTTGGGCGAGTCTTGCTACTAATTTGTCAATGTATTAATTTTTTTCAGACAATCTTCATTATTTATTATTTTCTTCTTCTTTCTCAACAGATACATGCAATTTCTTTAGACAATCTTCATTATTTCCTGTTTCTTCTTTTTTCCCCGAAAGATAATTGAACTTTTTTCAGGTAATGTTCATTATTTTCTGTTTCTCTTTCTTCCTCCTTTTTAATCGAGATTTGCAATTTTTTCAGGGAATCTGATTATTTTCTGTTGGTTTTTTCCTCCTGCATTTACTTAACCGAATTCTTCTTGTTCTTCTACTTGTCATATTCAATTATATGCATCCTCCTCCTTAAACCTGTTTTTTTACCCATATATTTCCTACTTTTTTATTTATTAAGATTTAGAAATCTCTGTTGGTTTTGGTATAGGAAGATAGCGATTTAGGAAATGAAAGTTGAATCACCCGATTTGTATCATTTTCTTTGGTGAGTTTAGAGTCTAAAGCTTTTTAAGCTCTCTTTTTCTGATAATAGAGATGGATATTGACGTAAATCATTTATTTTAGAAATATTCATTCCCGATACAACCTGTAATATAACTTTAGCTATTGTCTTGGGCACTTTGTTTGCTTTAATTTCGACCATTCTGTCGTAAAATACTTTCAAAACCTTAAAAGGTCCCTAATACATAATTTACATTACTTATTAGTTTGTTATACTCTCGATAATGAACTATCTCTATCATTGATATCTTGTTGAATAACGTTCTTATTACCAGCTTTAATATTTTTAAGATGACTTTTTTAGTTGCCGTACACTAACTTTATCTAATACATCAGTAGTTGTATTAACCAATTTATAAACTGATTTACGTGCATGATTCCTATTTGAACTTAATTATACTACAGCTACTACTTGATGTGCTCCAGTTAATAAAAATAATAGAGAATACCGTAACTTTGGTATTTTTCAGGTACTTTATTTGAGCTAAGGCTCTACTCAGCCATTTATTCGACAAACTATTATAAATCTTTTAGAACATTAATGTCCTATTAGGTCGACCTATATCCCCTATTTAATCTTTCAAGCGGGTTAGTTTAAGGATGGTACAATTGATTGTATGTTTTTTTAAACTCTCAATTCATCACATACCACTCTCATGAATTTAGTTATGAACTGTGATCTCCGTCTGTAATTACCTTTATGCTAATTAAATACCTTGGGAAGAATTCATTCAATAAAATTTTACCATTTTTTTTCAACCGTGTATTCTTTTAAAGACGCTTCGTCAGTTAGTTTTAGAATTTAATTGCATAGTATTTGTACATTGGGCCCACCATATGCATGTAGAATATTCAAATTCAACAACTAATGATTTTCATCCTCAATAATGATTTTCATCCTCAATATATATATCTATATATGACCAATAGAAATACTGTTTAATTAGCAATATATATTTTGTCAAACCAAGGTTCAATGCTGAAATACCTATGATTTTTCTTCGGAATTCATATTCTCATTTTATTATTTATTTACCTCCATATATACCTTTCCTTCAACTAAATATAGTTGATTGCATTTACTATGATAAGTTTTCATATCTTCAGACAGTTTATCCTTCTCCATTGTGTGAATTACCTTAACCTCTTCGTTTTATTATTATTACTGTAATAAACGAAAATTCGACATAATTAATGTACTCTTTATATATATATATATAGGGCTTAGTTATGACTTCTATTAGCTTGAAATGCAATTCATTTGATTAATTCAGACAGTATTTTACAACTTTCTGATGGTGAGGTATTATGCTAAACAAATCAGCATTCTGATTTTTCTTCCTTGGTTTAAACTTAATTTTAATTTATTTCTCTCGTTTGTATAATGTAACAGAAGACCACTGATTTCATAAGCTATTGTAATAGTTATAACCCTCTGGACATTACAAAGTAGTTAAAATATTCAATAATTACAACTACGAATAATAATTCGTTTTGCGTCCTAGAATAATTTATTTATGACTGATTAAGAGACTTACTCCCGTACAAAATTGGATGATCTTTACTATAATCCCTTATTTGCTTTAGCACGGGTCCAATGGCAACATGTGACACAACTGTTTCTTTATCAAACACTTAAGACTAGTCAATTACTATTCTACATCTTGCAAATAAATTCGCTATTATTTCAAATACTTCTTTTTCTTTTATCTTTTCACATAAGATGCCATAAATCCAGGACGATAAAATGTATCTTTCGAGAAGGGTTGGAGACTCTTCTTGTAACAAGAACAGGCCATTGTTGAACAAATTCTACTAATCTATGAGTCAGAGCAACAGGTTATTCCCCTATCCTGGGTTCTAACTAATTTGATAAGACGTATAAAAAATCAGTCTTTGGTCAAAAATTCGGCTAATCTACTTTGTGATTACATGAACGTACATCCGTTTGATGAGAGTTTGATGAAAAAAATTCCATGGCTTATTTATTGACCATAACTTTTATGCATTACGCGTACATAAGTTCTACACTCAGTTTTTGGTACTAAGCCATCTGAAAAAATTTATATGTGTATTTTGTGGCGACAATTTTAAACTTTTTTTCTTCCTATTCTACAAGAGGAACAGCAAAGTATGCTTCATCCATATCCACTGAAACGAGGTACATTGCTTTACCATTTTAATGATCTAATAATAATTCAGTTTCATTTGCCATAAGGTACTTCGGAGATCTGAATATTATCACAAGAGTTCAATCATCAGTATCAAAGCTCCAGGTTCCATCTGTCAATTTTCAAAAGAACCAAGACTATTCATTTATAGTTGGTTCAATAATTATTTCCTCAGTCCATTACTGCCGTTGATTCTTAAACTTTCCTTCACAGCTGGATTCATAGGTCTAACCCTTACCTTAATCGATTGATTACTACTAGTATTTACTGTAAATTATATTTCAATACGGTCTACATCGGAGGAATTTTTTTTTAATATCATATAAATAAAAACTCTTTGTCTATTTCGTTCATTATCGCTCAAATAATCACAACCCCACACATATTGTCAATTTCTATCTTAACTTCTCCGCTTAACCATCTACTCTTTCAAAGAATTACTTATTTACTGAAATACTCATCTCTTGCTACTGTGTTATTAAGATTATGGTCTAAATTTTGAGTTCTGTAGATGGATTGAAACTATATATATTGAAGATATATTTATGAGTTTGGGTGTACTTCTTCAATCTCCGGATAGTTCCTACATTTTCCCAATGACTATTCGCTGAGGGTCTTCTCTGACATTCGAAGTGACTTAAAATTATTTTCAAATCGTCCTCTGTTGTTGAAACCCCTTCAACATTTGATGTACCGTTGTTAGTTATCTTGTACACTTGACTTTCTCAGTGACAGTCAGAAACTTCTTCATAATTAATTTACATTAAGTTGCAGACAAATTCCTCTACTTCGTAAAATCTAAGATATTCTGTTATCCAAATACCTTCCTTGTGAGATTCAACCTTAGTAGTGTTGTCATCAACTAATTCTTATGATATGTCTCATAGTCTTCAGTAATTGTATAAATGGTACCCCTAGCCCAAAGTATATAAAAATACAAGGTATGAATTCAAATACTTTTACCGTGCCGCCTGGTGGTCCAGCTAAGCTGTGAGTGACGTTAGAGAGATGATAGACTAGTGATGGGTATGGTATCTAAAAATTCTAGACCGATCCAAGACCGATATTATTTTGTTTGGGCCTTTTCAAATCTACAGTCTCGATCTTATCAATATCAGTATACGGTCTGGATATAAAAATAGATCTACGGTCTTCACCAATAATAGATCTAAATCAATTTAAATACTTCAGACCGGACCGAAAAACAAAATCTTTCCAAACTAAATAAAAACAAATTAATAATATAAATGTGGAATTGTCTTCCTCAATAAGTTATATTTTCATTAATCGGCATTTTCATTCAACTACATATGTTAAAAAAAGATATTATATAGTGATTACTACAGTAAGTTATCAAACTTATTAATTATTATTTTTAATAATTCAAGTTTTGTTTGAGTTACGGAATTAAAATAATAAAAGTCTTGTCTGTGTTGTAACTTTTTGTAATACATCCAGTCACAGCGTGTACCCCCGTTTAATGTTAGACATAATAACAGTGATAAGTAACTAATCACTGATAACGTATGTAAGATTTTCTCCCACGATTCGCACACATAAATAATTTGCAACACATACTCCATTTGATAAATAAACATAAGGTATATTTAGTGAACACTGAAATATCACTATAATGACGTCACTCTTGACGTTCGTGTAAAAAGAAAAAGCAAGGAGTGGTAGATCCAAACATAAGACAAAACAACGTTATGAAAATACCTTGTATTTCTATACACCAAAAACCCAAAACTTATTATGATCATAATTTTTCTTGATTCTTGTACGTTTCCTACTATGATTTCAACCAGTTCAGTAGGAATTCAAATAACATCTGACAAATGGACAAGACTTACTACAATGTCCACCTCTTTTAATTATTTCACGTATTTTATCTTCTTTATAATTCTTTATTGTTGAGATCCATAATACAATGTCCTCCTAACTATGGTAGAGTCCCTGTCTAACTCAATGTGTCGGGCATTAGGGCTGCGAGGCCACTCATTGCTCCAGGTACACGTTCGTATATCAGCTTCTCAGCAACATCTAAAGCATTTAAGAGACTGATGGATATTTTTTAATGGTGTGCTTAGAGGCTGAGATCTATTCCTCTTCCAACGGCAACAGTGTATATATTGCTCAAAACTAACTCGATACTTGTTGTGTGATTCCTATTTGGATAGTAATAAAGTCGTATGAGTCGTATAGATGGGAATCCTGAATCCTGACGATGCCTTTACAAAATAAATTACTGAATGAGGGATATATTTGATACAATGCTGATTTTTTTTTCTATCTCGAGTCCTATATTTATAGTAGTCCTTGTTGAGATACATACAAATAAAGTTGAGTTTTTCTTTTCTATTTTACCCCTCCCTTTGCATTTAGTTATGCTTAACTCAGGGAGCACTATATACATGAAGAGTGCACTTCTTTTCCGAAAATATATAGGATGATATAAACAATCATCTAATAAAATCGATTATTATGTATACGTGGCAAGAAAAACTGTTTAATTTGGATTATGTGCTTAATATTACTAAAAAAATTACATTTATAATTCTACAGACCTATTCAATTAGAGAATAATAATCATGTTACATACAAAAAATTGTAGTCATTATGTGTATTTCTAAAAACTTGCCCCTTTTAAAACATACTTAAATAATTAGTCTGGTTTTTTTTCTTTTTAACAATGATTTTAATATTTTTATTTCATATATCAGGTATAACTAAAGTATAAGGAACTCAATAAATATTCACTTTTAATTTGATTGTAGATTTTTCATTTTTTGGCATATTTTTTTTTAAATATTATGTTTTTTCTTTGAAGATACACTTTGTTGTTAATTTTTGATGTATGATTTTTCACAAACAACTTAAACATTTTGTAGGATATCATATCCAAGAAATTGTTGAAATAGTGACAGTTTTCACATTTTGATCTTATTATCCAAGTTAAATTATCTGGTTCTTTGATAATTCTATCTATTGTAGTAGAAACCCTTGTCTTGGGGCACTGAAACTCAATCCTTTCATAGCACATTCAATTTTTTAAAAAATACCTCAGCAATGTTGTGGAAATTTAATTTGTGGATGACTCTAAACATGCTAAAAATTATCTTAATTTCACACTTTACAATGGGGGTATTTCTATAAATGACATCATTACCAACATCCTCCATTAATTAATAATGATTCCTCGGGAAGGGAAGAATTTACCCGTGTATTTCTCCATAAATTCTTTGAGCACAGGATGATTAGCAATGAATCAGGTTATATTACATGCAACAAGCATCTTTGTGAGATCAAAGTTAAAGTCTGACTTGATGTATCTTGATTTTGTAGAAGAATCTCCATACTCTTGATATAAGATGAGGATAATTATTGGCGTGTAATTCTAGACAGGGTACTAAAGGCACATTTATATCGACAAATCCGACAAGCCATATGTTTCTCATCCGGTAAGTATTTTCCAAATTCCTGGCCCTCCATTTTCATAAATCCAGACAGAAGGCAACGTTATTTTAGGCTTTTTATTCAGTTCTCAATCAACTATCAGCATCTAATATTATATTAATATTGAATAATAAAGGCGGGAATGATAACGTTCTTGATAGAAGAAGATGTATATTATTTAGTCAATACCATAAGTATTTTTCCCCTTCTCCTCGCACGCTTTTATATTCTTACCAAAATTACCAACCTTAATAATAATGCCGTCGAAGGATTGAAAATATAATAATACAGAGACTAACTTCATTTCAGATGAGCGGGTTAATTACCAAATCCTATCAACATAAATTTTTATTCATCCTAATAAAATAATTTTACGATGTTTACTATTGAAGAGGTAATTGTGGCTCCTCTGAAGCATTGTATTTTCTAAAATATATTCAAATTAAACTAGAGATTTTAAGCAATACGGTTATCTTTGCGGTTTTTGGAACTTCTATCTAAATGTGGTCTATTCTGTGTAACAAGAATAGTCTTTTCTTTTCTTATGAAACAAAAATAGCTAGAAATAGAAAAAGCTTTTTTTTCTCCTTTTCATATATTTTTTTTAGGAGTGGAGCTCTTGTGATGGCCTCACATCTGTTTTTTCCTCGTTTAATATTTCAAAACTTTTTTTTAACCTTTGAAATGAAAAACTTCTGTGCTTTTTGATGCTTTAATTTTCAATGCATCACATGAATATGTAGGCAATCTTTCTCCAATTTAATGTCTACGAACAAGCCCGAACACCTCTCTCTCCAACAATTGTTGAATAGATATGCAAGCCGCAGATAATTTGCCAGTTTTCGATGGTTTTTGCGTGAAAACCCATTTTGCTTACATTTTTTGTACATTACCAATCACTCAATAAATTAAAAGTAGTCCTTGAATTCTCAAGCTGATTAAATCTTTTTTTTTTCTGTGTATTGAAATGCAGGAAAAACAAGTTCTTTTACTCCACCAATTCTTGAAATAAATATGGGTAACCTTTGTTCCAGTCAATTAGGATTTTCAAGAGTTTCAATGAGTTTTCCATCACGATACAATGGATGAAGGTTTCCAGGAACTTCTACTTTGTTTTGCAATACTTATAACGATTTCAATATGATAATTGTAGGTTTGAGCATAACTGAAATTATTTTTCTTAACGTAAGCCATGGAAATCTAGAACATGGAACGCTCACGCCTTTTTATTTATTCTGGCATGAGTCTGACACATATAAAAAAGGAAGAAAAATTCAATTAAGAAAAAGAAAAGGTGGTAAAATTTTAACAAATATTATTTATTATTTTAAATAAATTAGGGAATTATTGACAACTATCATAATATAACACCAAGACACAGCATATATATATATTATTGGGAAGTAAGTTTTTCAATTTTTTTATTCTGTTTACAAGATTTTACGTGGTCGTACACCATTTTCAAATTAATTTAATCATTTACTTTTTTAGACAAATTTTTGGTCATAATATTAAAAACTTGCCAACAAATGCTAAAAAATAAATCTTTAAAAATATGACTATTGTAACAATTTTGATTAATTATAATTAATTCGTAATCTATAATCTCACAAAATATTTTTGTAAATAATTTTCTTAAATAGTTGCATAGAAAAATAATAGATTTTGCATTTTCATTTGAAATAATAAAGTTATATAAACAATAAATTTACGTGACAATTGAAAATAAGTCATCGCTTGGAGTGACCAGTCCTCCTCTATTAATTTGATCTAGGAGCTTGCTTTTCGAACAATCCTCAATTGATTTGTCCAAACTAACTTGAGGAAAACTTTTTGATAGTACAAGTTTGGTTTCGCATAAATTACATATAAACTTTAAGGATTGAGATTTGGCTATATAGCCTGAAACAAAGAATAAAATCGATTTTTTGTCATCTTCTAATTCAAAACTATACTCTGTCGATTGTAAAGTCGACAAAATTTTATCAATACAGATCTTTTCTTCTTGGTTTAATTTTTTTTTTTTATCAGAGTCAGAATGAATATTTTTTATGTCACTCAGATCAAGGGCATCAAATTTTACAACGGAAGAAATCCTAAATTTTTTTTTCTGCCTCAAGTATTTGGCGCACGATACAAAATAGTTTGCGGTACCAAATAAATCGAGCTTCATGGCAAGGAGGAAACAGAGAACAAAGCATTTTTTTGTTGAATAACACAGATCGAAAATAAGAATGTGGCAATGTTAGATATTCACCCATTTTTATGAAATTCTGGATTCAGCTTCAGTATACGCGATAGATAAACATAAGTTCTGCAACTCACTTTCAATAAGGGGGTAAAATTATGTTTGCATGATGAAAAAGCAAAGAGATCGAAACGAAAGGCCGTCATTATATCAAAACATAGCCATAGAAATTATTTTGAGGTCAAAATAGAAGACAGGTCCAGAAAGCGAAGAAATGCAGTTAATATAAAGCGAGATTCTACACAAATGGAAGAACTCTCTCTAAAAGAGGAGATGATGTGTGATTGGTCTTTTTATTATTTATGTATTCATAGTACCTAGTGTGTATTACAGACAAGTAAATGAATACAAACTTATCCTTTCATTTTACTATTAAAGTAAAATGATGTATTTTATTTTATCATCATTTAAGGATTATTTAGTACTTACGTATTTGTAATTATAAGCATCAACCACTTATTTTCTTATAAGATATATTGATTGATGTTATAGAGTAATCTTTCGTGTTATATGAATAATGTGGAAGACAAACAGCAAAATAATATGTAATAGGTGTTTAGGAGCTTACCTTAGATTTAGATGTTTATTGATAGATTATCGATAGTTCATTGAATAATGCCAGGGATTCCTTTAAGTGAAATACACAGTTTATAGTATTACATTGAAAGTAACAGAACGATTAACCTAAAATAAACATTGGATCGAGTATTTATAGAGTTATGGTTTAGCGCTACTTTACTTTTTATATTCTAAATAATTCCAGATCATATCATAATAAGATACGCTATACACACTTATAATGATATGACCTCGTTATTAGATATTATTAATCTTATTATTCATACAGATGGTGATACAAAACCTCTCAATCAGTAATAAAACAGGGCCATTTGCAGTGATTATATTCTTGTATTACTGGAATCAACTAGATAATATATATATATATATATACAAACTAAATTAATACAGCAAGATATAACCAACATTATACTATTAATGATCCCAATAACAACGATCCAGAATGATAATAAATACAATATTCTATGAAATAACTGATATTCTCCTACCTTATAGGAAATCTTTTTGTTCAATATCAAGCTTTCCGTTTAAATTATTTTCAAACTGTTTCATAGTACAACCGCCAGAATTCTGTAACGAACATTTCATATTATTATTGAACTCCAAGGGTTGAGATCGGTGCAAGTGCCTTTTTCATTACTTCTCAATTTTATGTGTGCAGTTTTTTTGTTTTTTTTTATTATCGAAGTTTAAAGTATATTTATTAAAATACATATCGACAAATATGGATAAGAAATAAAAAAAGGAAAGTGATCGATGTAAAACCTCATTTTCGTGACAAATTACACCTTCTTTAAAATTAACAAAATATATCTTTACGTATCTTTTGTATCATAAAGATTTGAAATTTTTTAAATATATTTATAATTTGTATTTTATCTTTAATAGAATAGTTTTTTTGATGATCATCCAAGTAAATTATAATTGTTTCATGAATGTCTATTTTAAAAATATGCAAAATAATCTTATAACAAAAACTTTTTTATTATTATGTTAAGTAACTAAAAAATATTTATATTTTTAAGTCAATGAAGAATTTTTTTTTATTTCAAATATTTGATAACTTTGATAACTGAATAAAACAAAAATCAATATGTACCAGGGAAATTATACATTAATATCTACAGGATTGTTCAACTAAATCCAGACAATATTTAATTAGATCCTGGACATAAGGAAAGCGTTTAACTAAGTTATTTTAATTTAGTTTCAAGTTTAGTTGTACAACTTTCAATTCAAAAGAAGTATTTATGATGTAGGAAACCGAGAGGAAAACCATTATCGAATTTTCTTGCACGGGACACAGCCCAGGGTACATTAAGAAAATGCTCAGATATCAAAAGCAGAGTCAACGATGACTACAACCACTAGGAGGAAGAGGGGGCATATGAGAGAACATTCCACAAGTCCGGAAGGGATAAAATCACACTCCCATATTCTTTGAAGTCATCTCTTGGTACTCCAATTAAGCATTTTACCAAAAAGTACCAAGTAAGTCGTGCAATAGTCCCCAGGGCCATAAACTCAAAGAATGAAGTCATGCCGCTTCTACAAAATTCATCTTTTAAAGACAAATTGAAGGTCATCCGTACTACCCACAGCAAAAAATTTCTTAACGATTTGAAGTCCCATTTTTACAGAATCATCTTTTATTCGAATCATAATCAATGGGCTGTCGACAGATCCCACAACATCCAGAACAACAGATGGCTTGCTCCAGACCGAGTAAATGTCCACACTTCTTTAAAACTAAATTTTCACCCAGTACCTTGGGGTCATTGGGAGCAACGGCAGTATCATGCCCCCATTTTGTTTGAGCCAAATGGGAGGGTGGGTGCCCACAAGTACTGTGAACTCTGTCCGAACAATTGAAACCTTGAATGAAAGCTGAGGCCAATCCTGTTGAGTCCCTGTTTCAACAAGACTTGACCTCTCTCACAAGACCCAAAATTTGTTTAAAGAAGAGAAGGTGTCATACCTGGCCCTTTAACACCCTTTATACAAATCCAATGGATTATTTCTTTTAGAGCAAGTTCACATAACCGCTTCGACTCCTTGAAGGCCTCCATCATCAAGTAATGGAAAAAATCTCCCCAAGGAGGTGGCCAAGGCCTGCAAATACCTTAGGCCTCGTATCGAGCGATTTATAAGTGAAAATAGCAAACACATTCAATAATTTTTTTTCTTCTGTATTACTAAAACTTGTAAATGAAATTTGCAACCTCTACTTGTTTCTCTTATTTCTCAGAATATATTTAAAGCAAGGTTAATATAAATAGAAGGTTAGACGATCATATAATCGGGATTGCTAAAATTTTCAATTTGATGTATCATTAAGGGGGATAATTTTGGTAAGAATAGAAAAGCGTGCGAGGAGAAAAGAAGAATTACTTATGGCATCATTGATTAAATAATATACATCTTCTTCTATCAATGATGAACGTTATCATTCCCGCCTTTATTATTCAATATTAATACAATATGAGATGGTGATAGTCGATAGAGAACTGAATAAAATGCCTAAAATAACGTCGCCTTCTGTCTGGATTTATGAAAATGGAGGCCCAGGAATTTGGAAAATACTTACTGGATGAGAAACAGATGGTTTGTCGGATTTGTCGATATAAATGTGCCTTTAGTCCCCTGTCCAGAATTACACGCCACTCATTATCCTCATCTCATAACAAGAGTATGGATATTCATCTATAAAATCAATTTGACGATGAATACATCAAGTCAGACTTTAACTTTGATCTCACAACGATACTTATTGCATGTAATATAACCTTATCCATTGCTAATCATCTACGTTCAAAAAATTTATGGAGAAATACAAGGGTAAATTCTTCCCTTCCCGAGGAACCATCATTAAATTAATGGAGGTTGTTGGTACTGATGTCATATATAGAAATACATATAAAAATGTTTTGAGTCATCCACACCAAATGATGATCAAGTTATCAGTAAAAAGTATTTACGAATATCGAAATGGAACTCTGAATTTTGTACTATCTCACAGTAAGTATTCAATTTTTTTTTAAATCTAACCATAAAATATGATTCTATTTTAGCTAAACATATCAAGAATTATGATACACAACTCAGTAAAGGGCAAAAACAACTGCTTAAATGGTCACAACAACGGGGAAGTAGCTTTGGATGGTTTGCAACTAGTTTGTCTGAGATTACTTACTTCGCTTTAAGACTTGGGTATAATAATTAGGTTTTCCAATATTACATAGTCAATAAATATTACTTTTTTATCACTAAAGGCTTAGCTATGGTAGATGGGCTCCAAGAAATGGTGTTCAGAAAACTCATAAAAGGCAAAAACAGCTGTTTAAATGGTCACAACAACGAGGGTAGTTACATTGGGTGTTGCATTATAATTAACAATTGTGTATATCCATCATGATAATAGTATGTTGTTATATAAGCATACCTAAATAACGGGGAAAAATCTTTTTTGATGCTCTTAATAGGGAGTAACATCGCCGGACATTACTACATAATTAGCTTTTGCTCTAAATCTTTACGATGAATTTATTTATAACATTTTTTTATTAGTATATTTATTGTCTAATTTTATGATTTTGACATTTACTTTATTATTAATAATTAGTTAGATCTCATCGGTAGAGATATATCTATCCTGTGCACAATTGTATATAGCAACTTCCACATGAAGAAGAGCAGTGATTATCTTTTTGATTAAACTCCACGTCTCGCTTGTGTTTTGCAACCTAAAGTTATGACATATTTAACTGAATTCCGATGTTAGAACAAGAAAAAATTATCTGGATCAATCTATTATTTCAATATTCTGTATTTATAATTTATTATTATTAATAGTTATATGATTTTAATTGTTTAATTTTGTATATTTAACTTAAATCTTCAATGGTTTATTTTTTAGTATGTAGATTATATTTAATTAAAGCCTTCTTTTTTAAACTTTGAGCTTCAAATATATTTCAAATACTCTACTTTGTCGTTTCATTAGCTATTATTCTGAGAATAAGGTTCATAATGGATTACAATTTCATGGAGTGTGACGTTTTCAAATCTACTGTAACGGATAAAAAACGTCGAAGTCAATTATACGTAGTATATCTTCATTAAACATTTTGCTAATAAATACATTCGTTATACCCTCAAAAATCATAATAAAGCAGGCAGATGATAATCACATCAGTATTTTAAACAATGATACCATATGTATTTTTTCCCCCCTCCTCCTTGCACGCGTTTTTCTCTACAATATTATCAACTATATGTATCATACCGACTGCTGGGCACGAAAAATAGATTTTGACAAAACACGGAACCACTCATCCACTATGATGCCAATATTAAAAGCGTGGTGGAAGTCAAACATCAGTCGTATACACGTTATGGTATAACCTTGTATTTAAGGGTAGCTCGAATTTACCTGAACGACCCTGTATATAAAGATAACTTAGATTAAAATAATCTTTATTAGAATTTAATGAAGATTTAATCTCAACCTAAAGTAACAAAAATATCTTTGGTTTGTTAACAATAAAACTTGTTATTATATTTCATACAATCAAAAAAAAAAAAAAAGTTGATTATTTAAGATCTTTTTTTTTCTCTCTCTTATTCCAACTTTAAAAGAGAATATCTTCTCTTTATATTTTTCTTATATTCATTATTTTTAATCAAGCTTTCTTCTGAATTTTCAGTGCCTTGCTTGCCTTATCTGCAAATATTTAGGTTTGTCTATAGATCCCTAATTAAGTAATGGTGAGTTGTGAAATACATGTCTTAATGTTTGGTTTTTTAAATCAACTTAGAAAAAAGACTTAAATTACTAATATAGATTATATTTTCTACTGCAACATTTGTTAAGGAATTACCAAAAAATGACAAAAAATAACTTACGTGCATTTAGATTACATAACCAAATAGGACTTATATTAATCATTTTGGAATTGTAAGAACAATATTATGAGTGAAGCAGTTGTGGAGACAGCCAATACATTTGTAAGTACCGAAAAATAATTATAAAACATTAAATAATCATTTTTTTTATTATAAAATATTGTTTATATATTTTAGTTCTGTATTAAATTATAATTAAAAAACTTCTATATATTTTTTTACTTTATAATAAAGTAAAGTATTACATTTTATTTATCTTTAAATTATACATAAGATGTTTGTTTGTTTTTGTAGTAACTAAATTTATAAAAATCATTTTATGAAATCAGACTTGAAAATAAAATTATTGTTTTACGATGAAGAACTTTAATGGAGGGTAATTATAACAAAATTCAATGATAAAGTGTTACTATTTATATGAAAATATAGCATGCGAATAAGAGACTTTTTGTAATTTATTTTAGTATTCGAAAAAAAAGTTCGTAAAAATTTAGAAAATAAATAAATTGACACATTAAAGAATGAGACCAATATGAAAAATCCTGGTATTTTGCATTTTCAAGTCTCAAAATTGTTCGTCAGTATGAAAAAGAGGCATCATATTTGAAAATTGAAATTACTCAAGGTATTTCTCATTGTAACTACTGTCGCTATACAAGAATATAAAGCAGAATAAAGATAAAAATAATTTTGAGTTTTAGTTATTATTACTAATTCCCAGACTAGGGGTTCTAACCAATTTCAAAAATCATGTAAAAATGTTAATCAAATGTATAAGCATTTTTTTTCCTAACCAATATCAAATATATCATCTTTGCTGGCGGCGAATATAAGACTGACAAGAACCAATCTTAGTGAAATTCAAAACATCAATATTTCTGAAATTTTATCTGTTGAAGAATAGTATTCTCACTTTTGGTAAACGTGATGTCTGATTTACATGGATTTTAATATTTTCGCCTTTTATTTAATTAACCACATTCTTATATATATCGAAAGGGCCATAAATGAAAAGGGAAAGTAAATAAGGACATGTAATCATTTACAATATCATCACTCAACCTCTACACTTAAGATACACACCAGCTAGACGTGTCAATGCTGAAAAATCAAACTGTTGCATATGAAGGTTCAGCTGTCACAATCTGACCATTATCGGTCATTTTGAAAAAAATCATCTTAATTGAAGATACATTATCAGATTAATTGACTAGTGAGTATCAAATATTAATCAAAGAATTATTATTTTTTGAATAATAATTTCTATTTTTCTTAAATAAGAACTATTTATGTTTATAACTCTGGATATATATATATTATTGAGCTTTTGATATTTTATTCCTATTTAAAAATTAGCAAAGGAATTAACCTAGAAAGATAAAGAAAGGGACATAGAAACGTTAGCATTGTAATTGCATATCTCTTTTCTTTATTTTCTTTACATATTTTTAACTTTATCTGAGGTGAAAACTTAGAAAACATGTGTGACTACTTATAAATTTAGATTAAAAAGGATGTAATAAGTTATTTTAAATATTTTATAAACATATGTACTTAATAAATTGTATTTATATCATTACAATAAGTCCAATTTAATAACCAAAGATATGAAAATAGTATAAATCCTAGGTAGTTTAGATCAAAAAGAAAACTTTATGTTGGTGTCCATGATTGACGATATTTCTGATGACAGGAATCACCATAAAATCTGTAGTACTTTTTACTCGCTGATACGATTGAAATTTCAAAAAAAAGTCATTAGGATGAACTTTCATATTTTGCTTTTACAAATATATATTTTTTTCTAAAAATGTTTGCTCCTAAGGATTTCGACAATTTTCATATATCTATCAATAAGGATGTAAAAATTGGCTCAAGTGAGTTCAGCATAAAAACCATGGTTGAGAAAATGTTCTAAACAATATTATAACCTTGTGAGACAACATATCTTCTGACAGAAATCACTATAAACTGTAGTGATCCTTGCTAACTTATATGTTATAATTGTCAAAATAGGAATGAATCATGATTAAAAGTATTAATATTTTATGTTTAACGCTATTAAGCCAATATTCACATCCGTACCTATCAATAACATTTAAAAGAAGGACTGTGCAGTTCCTTCTTCTTTTTCTTTAATTTTTTGTACAAACTCAGGCTAACTTACATTATATTTGATTCTTTTATTAATGTTGGTATGAAAAAATGAAATGATAACCCTGGTAATTAGAAGAATATTTGGGAGAAGAATGACTTTGCCGTCATGACGATTTATTAGATTAGCTGCGAGCCAGAAAATAAACACAAATTTTTCTCTGTAGCAAGAAAATAAACTCAACTTTTTTTCTCCGTAACATGGAAATAAACACAAATTTTACTTCATTGCAAGGACATGGGCAAGAATTACTCCCAATGTCGATTCTTCATCACTATTATGTGTGCTCATGAACGGTTGAAATTATCACTAAAGATTGAATGGGGAGTTGTACAATTATAACTCCCCATTCAATCTTTAGTGTTAATTTCACCCATTCATGAGCACATACACTAGTGATTGATGTATACGTATAGGTTATTTTTCAAGAATTAAAGAATAATCATAATAAAATACGTGAGGGAATTGTTGGTCCCTTTCCTCAACTATATGTCAAGGAGTAATTCATAAATGGACGAAATACATATTACTTAAAAGGTCCTGATCCAAAGCAATGTGAGTTCTTTGTTATTTTCGTTAGTTATTCCTGGGTCACTAAAGAAATTGATTTTGAGGGTTAAACTTCTCTGACATTACCATCTAAATGAGGTCAAAACTCCTCTTGGAAGTCTTTCCCAAGAAACAGGAAAACTTAGACGTAGCTCAATGGAAAATGCCATTGGGAAAAGTTATTCTCTTGAACTGAATGTGCGTAGGTTTACGTCTCGGTCGTTCCTAGAGAAATAAAAATAATATATGTATATGGACTTCAAAGACAATTCCTAGGTAAGCTGGAGTAAATGTAATACTTATACTTAGTCAGTGCAACTCCATCTGATCAATTATTGGAACATTAAAAAAAACAAAAAAACAAAACTGAAGCAATGGGAAGAATAGAAAGATTCCTTTGGGCCAACGAATGTCTATCATATATACATGAGATAGATTCCAAAATAAAAAGTATTTTTATCAAATAATTAAATTAATCACTACCCATGACTATAATTTTGATAAATCAAAGAGTTTTCTTAGGCAAATAGGAAAAATATAGATGACTATTTATGTCCACCTGTGTAATTCCTGAAAACGCAGCTAGTTTCCATGTATATAGTGCTCCTCGGATGGATGAAACTAGCAGTGAATATTCCTTTGATTCCCACGAAAGAAACATAATTAAAATTAAATATAATGGTGTAATGTTTGTTTTTCTCTTCTTTGTTTATGACATGATTGTATTTAATTGCCTTTTAATAATATGGTTTGAATTTGTGAGTAAATTACTCTACTTCAAACATCGAACTGTTGAACCTTTCCAATTTTAGTTGACTTAAGAAGATTATATCTTGATGGTAGTGTCCCTTGTAAGAATTTCCGTTATATCTCTTGTGCTGTTTGTATCTCTTCTTCAATGAACATATCAAAATCTTTGGCCTCTTGACGCTCATTTTTGAATTGGAGTATTTGTCTTGATGATGCTTGGGTGAATATGGACGGTGTTGAAGGTAAGAAAGGCTAATCTGGGAGTTTTGGTCATACTGATGGAACCACAATATCTTTCAACCACCTGCAAATTATTTATAGTTTTTTCATTAATTAATACATAGTTGTTGTGTCATTCATACATACCTTTGTTGAAGCTATCTCTTAAGTTAGCGCCCACTGCCATGCCCCTTGTCCCTATACTTAGTCATCAAGTCATGTTCTGTCAAATGCAGGCTGCAATTTCTTGAATTCTTTGTTATTGTCTAAACGGTCTCATAGGTATTTTCTCAACTTTTGATCTTCGAAGGATCTTCTCCCGCTTTGATTCCAGTTTTTATTAGAGGGCATATTGAGGCCTGGGAATCTGTGTTAGCTAATTTCAGGGTTCTTGGAGATAGCATCATAGGTATGCCGGCATCTGGGGGCCAGTACTTACATCCCATTGTATTCAACGTCACGACAATCACGCCCACGAATAATAACTTTACACTTTATATTCTTTTACACAACTGAAAACAAGTAGAGCAATAAAAAGTGTAGCAACTCTTGGAGCTGGTGTCCGTTTCTTCCCCTCTCAGGGAAATCTAGAACATAAAAACGTCTTTGACTTCCGTGAATCCACCTTCAATCTTCTTTAATTCACTATGAAGAATCTTTATTGTATAATGATCCTGAAGTTATGTCATTTCTAAATAAATCAATCCTCTCAATAAAGGACGAGAGGAGGACCTCAATCAGTTATCATGCTATGCCTAATCTTTTTATAAACTCTCAAACCAATTAATAAAACCCTCGTTTTAATGTATATTCTTCTATCAAGAGTCGGCTTTAAGCAATTACTTCATTTGCACTTCACGATAATCATAATATTCCATCAACATTGAATAAATATCAAGCAAGGATTCTAAAAGCATTTCACTTTTAATACTTATTTAATCTTAACACTCATCAGAAAGACTTCAGCCATACCAGACAATCATAGCATCTATCCAGTTGATCGATAAATTTTTTCCTAATAGAAATCAAAAATTCTACTAAGATAGTTATCATGTTTTTTTTATTTTTAATATGGCATTGGTAATGATTCAACAAATGCCTTTTGTTTTTTATGCAGCTTTATCGTTAAGTTGTGTATTTTTAAATGTGTGTAATCTTAAAAACTGTTTGTTTTTGATTTTATGGTGATGTTCACTTTTAATCAAGTCAATATTAGCAAAATGGGTCATGTGAAGTATACAAACTCTTCCGTCTATTTTTATAAGTTTTGGTAAAGGTGTTTACCCTGACAAAAGAAACCCTTTTCAATAAATTTTAGACTTATGCAAGAACGAGGGGCGTTTTTGAGTCCCTAAAAGTTTGACCTTTTTCCAGGCCTCCTCGAAATTTAGTCGGACATTACTCAATCCATTTCAAAGATATTTGGTTTAAATACTAAAAAGAGCAAGAGCTTTAATTTAATTGTTTTTAATATTTATGCAAAAAAATATCAAGCAAACATTATTTCCAAATATTAAAAATGGCACCCACACCATGCTTTTAATTTTATTTTGTCACTTTTTTGTAAGAAGTTTTACCCACTTATACACTATTAGTATGCAAAAAATCTTAACCAAGCACAACCTTGCCTATTTCCAGTTTTTTATGGAAAATATAATTTGAAGCCAGACCATGAGATTGGACAAAATTCAGAGGGACTTCAATTTTTCATGTCCAGATTGGTTATACAAGAGAAGTTTCCATTGACCATTATATTTCACTTTTACATAAACTGTGACTAACCCAAAGTAGGTGAATTATTCCATTCCCAAATCGACTGCATCGCTCTGTTTAAGAACACTGAGTTGTACATCTGCTTCCAGAATATATACATAAAATTGTCAGGTACTCAGAAATGGTTTTAATGCGCGACATTCTCTTTAAAAAAATTTTATTCAGTTTTGTAGTCACCCTGATTACAAAAATAATGCTTTCATTTTTCCCTAGATAGTATTTGCTGGTCCTTTGCATAAGTATAAAACATTTGAAGTGCATCAGGACCTAATAATATTAGTCATGTGACTATATTGATCAAAAATAAAGATTATAATTCAGCATAATTTGAAAAATATAAGTAACAGATAAGAAATACAACTACAAAATAATATTACTTGTTTATGGGCGTCTCAATTTTTGTAGTACACGTGTTAATTATAGAATGAAGTTCAGTTAGTATTAAGTAATAAAATACAACACATGGTGTCAAGAGTAAACAAAAAAAATATATAGCGAATTAGGAGTGCATTGGGATTGTTCTGGGACAGAATATGACTGCAAATAGTAATAGCCTACCGCTTCCGAAGCCTTTGGATCTCTCTGGCAGTGCTAGTGAGAATTTCAAGTTGTTTTGTAAGCAATACATGTTATATGTGGTTGCCACAGGATTGGAATAGATTAGGAAAAGAGACAGGCAGATTCAGAAAGAAATATATGTTCTTTCTTCTGGATCTCTATTACTTGGAAGAGAGGCCATGGTTGCCTAAGGAGTGGTCAAGTTTATCCAGTAAGTAACAACAGATCCGATTTAGTTCTCTGGAATTCAAATCTATGTGTCATGGACTTGGGAGGTTCGAAGGTGAATACAAAATTAAAATGGAGTCTAATATCGTGCCTTAAAGTGTCATGAGTCCAAGGAGGATATCAATTCTACTTCTACCTCTAGTAAACAGGAATTAGAAAAAGTCGTAAAATTAGATTTCATTCCGGCGTTTGTGGAGCCATCGGACTAGTATTTTTCTATACTAGTGGTTCCGAAAGGAAAAGATAGAGTTATAATTTGTGTAGATCTAACCAAATTGAATTTAGCAGTGATAAGGGAACGACTTTTGCTTCCTACAGTGGATTATACTATTTCCTTAAGAGCTTATTGAAAATCGTTGAGATACTATGCCGCCAGAAAAAATCATCCGGAGCCGTTAATACAAACATAATTTCCTCAAAGGCTATAGCCATATATTACTACGGATGTATATGAAGGAAAGGGGAAACAGTATATTGTTATTGTGGACTATTATTCAAGATGGATTGAGGTGCCTAGTTTACAAACGACAAAATCGAAAGAAGTCATTGATAAGATGAAACAGGTATTTTCTAGATTTGGAATCCCAGATCAATTTGGTTTGATAATGCCAGTTATTATACATCAAAAGAGTTCAAACTATTTAACAATGAATATGGTTTCCGTCATCTTACATGCAGTCCTAGACATACATCAGGAAATGGAGAAGCAGAGAGAGCTGTCCAAACTGTTAAAAGACTTTTATGAGGGAGCAAGGCCACGTATATATTTCTTTTAAACTATTGAGCTACTCCTCTGTCCAATGGATATTCTCCAGTTCAGTTAAT
The DNA here is from genome assembly GCF_016086655.4 of Lepeophtheirus salmonis. NCBI lineage: Eukaryota > Metazoa > Arthropoda > Copepoda > Siphonostomatoida > Caligidae > Lepeophtheirus > Lepeophtheirus salmonis. The sequence continues at coordinate 6,825,079 of NC_052142.2, read as the reverse complement.
AATGGGAAGAAGGTTAAACACCAAAGTTCCTGTAGCTGCATGCAAGTTATCTCCAATAGTAATACATAGCCAGGTTCCTCACCAGTTGGAGGAAAATAAAAAGACGGCACATAATATTAATTTGGAACGAAGTATCGCAGCAAAACCTTTGATTACTCTTCAGAAAGGATATGAAGTTGTAATACCAGATAAAAGACAGTCTGCAATTGGTAAAGGAAACTTAAAGGTTAAACTTCGAACAAAAAATTGTCAAAATCAAACTTGAAGCTTGGCTGGGTTGCCATTTTTAATGTTTAGCAATAGTGTTTCCATTGGTTGTTTTTTTTTTTGGTTTTTTTGTCGAAATAATATTATTTTTAAAAATTGTTCTTTTGAGTATTTTGAATCAAATATTTTAAAAATAGGCTGAGTTTGAATGAGTATCCTGTTGAAGTTCGAGGATACTTCGAAAAGGGCCAAACCTTGCAAAACTAGCCCTTGTGCTTGAATAAGTCTAAAAATTTTGATACGATGTTTTTTTGCAGGGATGAACACCCGCACCAAAAATTATCAAAATTAGTGATGCTCTTGTGAAAAATGTACAAAAAGTAAGTACACTTAACATGGAATGCCCCAACTTCTACTTGCATAATAAATAGTATGGGCCAGCCAGCCTATATTAGTACAAAACTGTTGTAATTTAAAAATATATTACAAATAAATATTTGATTCGGTTTATCTGATGTAAATTACTACAACTTCTTTATTTTTTATCTCTCCTTGTTTTTAAAATGTAGCACGAAGTTCGTTCACTCACTATTAAGGTGTGCTCTCCTTTTCTCAAGTATTCTTTTATTAAGTAAATATAAATGATATGAATATATATAATAAGTTTTATATTTAATATATGTAAATGAACCTAAACAATTTGTTTTCAAATGTCTTGTATAGTTTCTAGGGCATAGACAAAATTTGAAATTTGTACTTGAAGTGGTCATGTTGTAAGTGAATAAATTGACAAATGACGAATAAAATGCTTATTATTCATATATTTTTTAAACTGAATAGAAGTATATTAATTAAAAATGCTTAAGTAATTTTTCTAAAGACTTCATTAACCAGTGTATTCGGCTTTTTTTCTCGTTATAAAAGCTGAGTACATATGTGTGACTTTTTAATGTGGCTATGGGTCGGACCTGTCCTATTTTGTCCTTTATGTTTTCCGGAATAAATACACTTTTTATAATATAATGAAAACCTAATTCATTGCATGTAGTAAACCTTGAAATTCGTTATCCAATTTTTTTTCCAAATAAATATCAAATAAGGGCCAAAATCAATGGGCAGTTAGCAAATTCTTCCAAACTATGGAATTATTAAAAAAAAAATTGTGTATTTATTCCAAGATTTCGGTTTTATGTCATTAGATTTTATCAAAAATTAATAATTTAATAATTAAGTTAGCGTTTGAGGAACTGAACTTCAAGGAAACACCTAATTTGAAATTTTTTATCAATGGCGAGAATTGGTTAATTTTAAGTATAAAGTACGTTTTTAAGTCTTTATTGAAGCAGTTCAGCTGATATTTCTACATTCATAATTTCCTTAATGCCCTCAATATTGGATTATTCATAATATTAAATATTTCTGTTTGACGAAATTCTTTTTTAACCCCTTCTTGTATGAAATAAATAAGCCAAAACATTCAATATTAAGGACGAAAAGAAGTAAAAATACGAAGTTGAAGAGAGGAAGAGAATGGATGGGACGTTCAAAATTTGGATTTTGAGTTATTTTAATCTTTTCAAGAAGTGAATTAGGATACTTTGATCTTATTGGTCCATATTTCTTCTCTAATCATCCATTTGATGTTGTATGTTTTTTACTATAAAGTCAATTAAATCTACGTTACTCGTAAGTCATCGATCATAGCTTTATCAAAGAAGAAAAATTATTATTGAATTTATTTTGTGACTATTGACCATTCAGATTTTCCTATGTATGTTAAATGGTTTAAGTTATTTGATTAACTCGTGCAATAGGATAATTTATACGGAGATTTAGGTTTTGTGTCTATAATTTTCACCAAAATGTAATTTTTCCATAAAAAAACATCAGTATCGAGATAACATTGATTCAACTATGTATTAATGTTTTTACATATTAATTTTTTGCAAGACTGTATTATGTTTGCTTAAGCAACAGTTACAGCATCTACATTTCCTCTTTTTTTTTTTTTAATATAGTTTATATAAGGAAACTTTAGTACAATTGAAGCACCTTCCTTTAGTTTTGTAGATGATTAAGTAGGAAGAAACAGTTAATATAAAAGGGCATGAGGTAGAAAACGAATTTATGGTATGTGGAGAAATTTGAGCAAGCAAATTAACTTAAGGTAAGATTAATGCTCGAGTGAAATGGATGCAAGGTTGAAAGATAATGTTTGGCTAGTGTAGTGTCCTTTTCTAGCAATCGTGTAAAAGGCTACTACAAAGTTTACTCATATTTTTTAGTTTGGATTAATATAAGATCAATATTTGATAAGCATTCCTTCTCAGGATACAATTTAGTGGGAGTCAAATGAGAACACCGCTGTGATCAATGGGATAACTATTAGGCCTACCTTAAGTTGTTGTTTTGGAGTTTAGGGTTGATAATAAGAATCACGTAGTACGTTTGCACACTGCCTTATTTATTACTTAGTTCTTCGGAGATAATCTGGCGATTCATTCCCCTACATACATCATAACATATATTTATAGACGTTTGGGGTATAATGCTAGTTGTTCTAGAACTCTCCAATTCACCTCATCACATGCTCCCAGCATGTGATGATTGGCCTTGGTGATTATTCATCATACGCGTATCATATCCAGACACACAACTCAGCAATAAACCTCTCAACACATCATTTATCATCAAACATAATATCAAAATAACAATAATTCATGATAGCTTAAATCTGATAAATATATATATACAATAACAACTATCATTCACATCATCATACATAATACATCCAGTTGGTGATACTACACTAGAAAGAGAAATAGAGGTAGAAAAAAGATTTAAAGTAGACCGGATGGATGTAGATAGAGGGAATGAACACTGCTCTACAAGTATTTTTAGAAATTTTTACCTCTTGTTCTCACAATTGATCGAATGAACTAAATTTTCTTCTAGGTGTTCTATACTTTTCTTCTGTTAGAAAAGCCTCTTCACATAAATAGTTTTTAGGAGTCGAAATTGCTTATTCTTTAGTTGAAATTCCATTCTTTAATACCCTTAACGATTTAATTTATTTACTGTTAGACCACTCCTTCATTCTTACAATTTCAGGATGATCACAGGGGAACATAAATACGTGATACTTTTCCATTCCTTTTATTCTAATCAAATATTCAGATACTTTTTTTTTTCAATTGAACCATTCAACTCAATCTTCTTTGCAGGTTTTGTAGACAATTTGGGGAACTATTATTTTCTACTAAAACTACGTCATCTAAGGAATCAATACTTTGCTGATTTTTAAACGATTTAGAAATCGTTCCAATGCTTCGATCAGTAAAAAACTTGGAATGATTCTCGAGTACAAAATAAAAAATATTTTATACATTTTCCCCTGCATTATAAAAGGCCTATAATGAGGAAATTCTTGTTCGTATCTCTGAAAAGCAGTGAAAAAATAAATTACATATAAAAATATTATTCGAAAAAATCAACCACCAAGAGGTTTCGCATTGAATTGCAATTATAAAAGCTACACAATAATGCAATATTTCATGGTATAAAAATGATGTGGTACAATTAGAACTATTTTTACAAGTTTTTCTAATAAGTATAGAAGAAGTAAGAATATACATATATACTCTTTTTTAAATTACAGTATGTAACTTTACGTGTTCTGCTTAATCAAACATATATATGTGAGATGTCTCTGCTCCTTCATCTTCAACAGCAAATAAATTGTAAAGATAGGAAATGATTGTATTGCCTTTGAATATATGAATATAGAATGAATTTTGCCTCCGAAGTTCATTTCAATAATTGAACTTCATCCCCATTATCTTAAGCATAAATGAATTGTATATTGAAGTATTTTCATTTTATTTTACAAAAATCAAAATTATTTTTCATTTTTTAATGTCCAATCGTCTTTTTAAGAAATAGGATGGATTTTTTAGACAAGTTTACTAAAGTTTCAGAATTATCGTAACATAGAATGCAAACATCAATTTGCCTTCCTATAATCCGTAATTGTTTACCTGTGGAAGTCAGTCTGTCAATGCTCTATAAATGTATTTTTACAACAATATCATTGATTACAAACATCCCGGCAAAATTGAACATTGTTTTGGTGTATTATCTCTCTTCTCCAATTACTTGGAAAACGAACAGTTTTGAAGTATGAATGTTAAAGTAAACTTCAAAGAATAAAAACGTCATATTCGTTCTTGAAAACTTGATACCTTCCCGTCGCTCATCAATAGATGTACTGTAAGGGTTTACCAATAATTTACCAGAAGATATATTTGTTTATTTCCAATTTTGCAAAAATTACGGACCATCTCTTCCTCTTCCTCGACCACACAACGAGGTGTCACATCATGGTGGAAAGGTCAAATATCGACTAAGGAGGTAGAAAAAATGCTATCGAGCATTGTTAAGTAATTAATACAATAACTAATAATACTTAGAAACTTAATAAAAATGCCATTTAATAGTAATCGTCGTTGCGTAACAATTTAATAAAAGAATATTGAAAGAAATAAAAATAATATGGTTTCTCAGTTAATAAAGCTATACTATATGAATTTGGTTGTTTTTTTTCATATGACAACTCCATTTTAATAAATACCTAAGGCTATGAATATGATCAATTATATTTATAAGGTCATAATAATTACCTTAATCAATTAAAGGCTCAAAATTACAGCTAATATTCTTGAGTATCTCATCCCATCCCAAACATTTCAAAATAAACCCCATAATGAATTTAATATGTCAAAAGAAACTGTCAACGACATTTAATACTTCCCAACTAATAATTGGATTAATTACAATTTTCGCTGTCTCCAAAGGATTGGTCACAATGACTGCTTGATAGGAATGGACGATAATTCTTCGTCAAGGAACACAGATATTTATATCCAGACTCAATATTGAAAAAATCATTCTAATCTGTATTTGAGCTGAGGGTATTTCCTTTATACTTCAACAAATGTGATATACCTATTGTTGAATTATGTGAAAAATATTTAAGATGGCGCTTATGCAGTTAAAATTACACTTCCAAAAAAATAATTTTAAAATTGTCCAACCGTTTAGCGGGATATATCCCTTTTTAAAATATTAACCACTAGGTGGCGTTCACATATTGAAAAACTTTAATCACTGATTTTAGAGGTAATATTTATGATAAAAATATGATTATGGTATCAAATTATATGTTTTTCTGGGGCGAGGAGCTTGAGTTCGATGGTATAATTGGTGTAAAACTAAGGGAAAGAAATGTGTTTCAATGTTTTATGTTTTGAGAGGTGTATCTTTGGTGCCCAGAACATGAAGATGTAGGATTGCAAGGATTTTTTGAAAAAATATATATTTTTGATTCTTTCAAGAGTTCCATATTCCACTAAAAAAAATTATTTATGTTCGTTACTACCTTCAACTTTAATTCAACCATGCGAATTTAATGTTATTATCGGGTATATTTGAGGTATATAATTATATTTCAATATAAAAAACACACATATGGTTGAATTATGTGAAAAAATATTTAAAAATGGCATGTAAGCAGTTAAACTTACACTTCCAAAAAAATAGTTTTAAAATTGGCCAACCGGTTAGCGAGATATGGCTCTTTTTAAAATTTTAAGCACAAGATGACGTTCACATATTTAAAAACTTTTATCACTGATTTTAGAAGTCATACTTATGATAGAAATAAGATTTTGGTATCAAATTATATGTTTTTAGAAGTGATGAGCTTGAATTTGATTGTATAATTAGTGTAAAACTAAGAAAAAAATAATGATTTTCAATGCTTTTATGTTAAATTAACTTTTAACTTGCATAGTTGAATTAATGTCCAAGGAAGTGACGAACATAAGTACATTTTTTTAGTGGAATATGGAACTCTTGATAAAATCAAAAAATTATTTTTTTCAAAATTTCGTCCAATCCTTCATTTTCAAAATGGGCCCCAAAATATGCCTCTTGAAACATAAAAACATTGAAAATAATTGTTTTCCCTTATTTTTACACTAATTATACAATCAAAATCAAGCTCCTCACCCAAAAACGTATAATATGATCCAAAATCAACCTTCCATCAAAAGCATGACCTATAAAATCAGTGATTAAAGTTTTTCAATATGTGAGCCCTACCTAGTGGTTAAGATTTTAAAAAGGTACATATCTGCTAACTAGTCGGGTGATTTTAAAATTATTTTTTTACGTAATCATATTTAATGATACTCTATGCAACAGAGTAGTTAAAATAAATTTTCATCGTACTGGGTATAAAACTGTTTCTAAATTTGTTGAAATATGATAAAACTACCCCTGACTATCAATTTTTAAAATAGTAAAAATTAACAATTAAGTATTTGAATAAAATGAAGCAAATTATTTATATGAGGAATTCCAATTTTGTTTTTTTTAATACGTAAAAGTACAAAACTTTTAACTGATTAAATAATTTTTTTAAAGCAAGGAGCTGATGATGGTAGTCACAAACACAAGTCTTCTTTACCTTTGAGGCTGTTGGTACTCCAAGATAGCATAATTGACCTGTTCAATTAAATTTCTTATTGTTTATGCTCCTATTTTCTTTTTTTTATTACTTTACTTTGTGCTTGTATATCACGAACTTGTTCACTTCGCCACCCTTCTCAATGTACTTGAAAGCTATCAATCCTTATAATAAAGTGAAAGCTTTATTTTTTTATAAACTTGAACATAAACTTTCTTTCAATTTTTAAGACTTTTAATTTGAAAATGCCTCTGATATTGGAGCAGGTCTTTGAAGATATTTTCAGAAATAAATTGTTTACAGATTCCATAGGTGAAGCAATTTTGACGTTGAAAAAAACGTAAAAAATACTGAAGACATCAAGAATTACTGTCTAATCTCTCTCTTGAATACATCTTTCAAGATATTGAAAGGCATTTTAAATGGAAGTTTAGAGAAAGTTTTTTCTTACCAAAAAGGTCCCATGAAGAAAATATAGTATTTCTAGATAAATTCGTCGACACCAATTTAACTCGCTACGAAAGGTTGAAAGCATGTGATATTAACATACTCCCTAGAATCTTCCAGTTATTAGGATATTCACAAATAAATAATAAAGATAAGAGATGGTTTAGAGTGGGGTAACTCAAAACCATATACTTCATGAACCGGTTTAGAAGTTTTTAAACTTTCTTGGACTAAAAGGATTTTCTGCAATAAATAAAAACTAAAAAAATATTCTTAAAAGATACGGAATGTTGTTTTTCTGAACATATTTCCATGGGTATGTTTAAACTATTAAAAATAATTATCAAATGTGGACACTTTTGGAAAGAAATGGGATTGTTTTTGGACTCAGTATTGAACCTTGTTCTTTATCTACTTGGAATTGATGAACTTGTCAATTTCTACAATTTTGTATGCAGTGAAGGTTTGTGCAAGCAGAGTTCCATCAAGCCTAGACATTCTCGTTTCCTAGAGTTAGAATTCCTAAGCAATTTCTAGGATTTAGGGTTCCCCTCGAAGAACCAAGTTACGCCAGGACATGTAAATTAATAATTATTAGTGGTTATCTCATGTCGCACTGTAAAACTGCTTTAGGTTATTGCATCTACGTCCTACTTCCTGTCATATTTCACTTCCCCTCTTTTTGGGTTTCTTCTTTAAATTATGAAGACTGTGATTACCATACATGTAAACATGGTGTATTTTTTAGCTGGCCTGTTAATTTTTTATTGGTTGTATAAAGAACGAATTTCAATTTCCTTAGCGGTTGTCATTATTATTTAGCTCCTGATTAGTGAATACAATTTCCTAAATAGATTCAATTATATTCAAAGCCTTTTAGAACGTCCGTGTGTGCTCATAAAAGGCGGAGTATCACCCTGAGGATTTGTTGCGGGGTTATAATTGTAAGTCCTTGTTGGACTCTGAGTAGAATTGGGGATCAACATCGGAATAATTCTAGCAAATGTCCTCGTTTCTCTTCTGTTTTCCATCCTCTCTTGTCGCAACGGATCTAATGAAATGTCATGAGCTTTATTTTTTCTCTCCTCCACAATATTTTTTAAAATTGTTAGGGATACCATGTAGATTTTCGGTTTTTTTTTTAACATGCCCATTTCACAACTGATTTTCACCTTTGGTGATTACGTTTATATATATATATCTACTTTGTAAGGTGAATATCAAAGTCAATGGAGTATGTCAAATAAAATTTCCCTTTTACGGGGGAATGAAAGACAGAGGAAGAAGAAGGATAGGTGGAATTATATGGTGCCAATACTTTTGGGCAGTGCACCTTCTCCCACTCTTCTATCACTACCGGCTGGCGTCCACTAATTTTTTTCGTCTTCTTTTTTAACTATACCATATTTTATAAATTAGTATTGCTAAAAATATCTAATAAAAAGACAAAGACTCGTTCGCCTAATCTATTCTAAGATCCCTTTAAAATAAAATTTATAATATTACCCTTTTTTCAGAATTATTCCAAATGATAATTATAAAGCTGTACAAAAAAAACCAAAAAAACTATCAAGTATTAGATTTATATTTGTTTAATGAATATAATATATACACGCTCATGAAAAATGAAGAGTAACAATGAGGTTTTGCTCTGGAGGTATAGGTGTAAATTCTTTACTGGACTAAGAGTATAATTGAATATTGGCATTGGAGTAATTTCTGCTTGTATTATTGCTAGATACGGAGTAAGTTTGCTTATATTTCCTTCATATCATAGCTTCTAGCAGCTGATCTAATAAAACAAGCACCGTTTTTATTTTTCTAATTTTGTAACAATTATCATTTGATACGCTTGCCCAATGATCTATTCCATTAAATTTGTAAAATATTATTGTATTTTCTTTTATATGAATCCTTGTAATAACCTATTTTTATTCATATCAATATTTGCTGTGAGTATCAATATCATAATGTATTGATATCGTATCGCAGTATCTTATGCAATCAATACTTTAGGAAACTTTTGCTAACCTTGTTATCTTTAGGTATTATTTTAATCAATGTAATTCAAAGAATATTTATAATAGATAAAAAAATTATCCCAAAAAATAGTAAGATTAACGAATAATAAATAAAGAGCAGCTGTACATTTACTCAAATATTCATAAAGTCTAATTATTATACTTAGTATGTACCATAACTGATAACATTATACCATGCAACATATTCCTTCCTCATTTCGATTTTTTTTTTTGTTAATATTCAAATTTTATTAAAAATATGTAGCAATGTAGCTCAGTGGACAAGCGGGCTCTGAAAGAAATTATTTTCTTGAAATCAATGTAAGTTGCTTCGATTCACTGTCGCTCCTCAAGATGAAAATAATTATTTTGTATATAGATTTCAATTTACATTGCTAGGACAGGTGGAGTAATTGTAGTATCATAATGTTAACTTACACTTAATTAGTGCAATTTGATTTGACCAATTCAAGGAACATTTTAAAAAAATCACATAATACCTCAACAAATAAATTAATTAACCTTTTAAGTAGTCAGTCATCATTTAAGAATCTCTTTATATAGTCTATAATGTTTTTTTAAGTTAGGATAATAATAATACTAAAGGAGGAGAAGATGTTCATTTGAAATGAGCTTTTCAAAGAATTCACATATAAGGTGGATTAACTGAATTGCTGATGCATGTATAATTTCTTCTTTTTATCATTATCTTCCTTCAGTTTATCTTTACTGCAATAGATCATTCTATTTTTAAGGATCTTTTGACAAAACCTCTCCTTCAAAAAAAATTAGTGCTCTTTACTCCTATTACATCCATCTAGGGAACACTATATACATGGAGAGTGCACACATTTTCAGGAAATACATTATTCTTTATACGGGCTGTCTGCAGGAGTTGTTTTTGTTTTTTTTGCGGGGGGGAGGAAGAACTCAAAAAAACTTTGAATTTTCCCCCCAGGCCTGAATTTGATCAAATCAGCTTTTCTTAAACAAAATCCTTTAAAAAATTTGTTTCCCATATTTTTCCAATGCAATTTTTTCTCATAAACATTTTTTTAACCAACACAGAGTCTTTGAATTGGGGGAGGCTACAGCCCCACTAGTATTTCTATGTGGTCAAGATTTTTTTTCGATTTCATCCTATTATGTTCATGGTAGTTATTTAATTAATTTTGGACCAAACAACATCTTATTTTCGAAAATCTATCCTATACATTGAGGGGAAATGTTCGTTTGCCTAGAGAAATCCATCCAGTGTCTCAGCTTTCCTGTTTCTTCAAAAAGAATTTCTAGATCAGTATGAGCTGGCTCTCTTCATACTCATTTAGATAGTAATTTCAAAGAAGTTCAATATGTTTCTTTTGTGACCAAGGACTGACTCAGGAAGATAAGTAAAGCTCACATCGTTTTAGATCAGGATCATTCAAGAGAATATGTATTATTGCATCATGCAACATTTACTCCGGAAAGAAACAGAAAAAAGGCCCAAAATTTGGGACATATAGACTTCCAATGACGAATAAAAGTGAATGTATTGCCATATTTATCGTATCCTTTATCCTAACATGATTTTGTATACTTATTGAGTTGTTTTTCCTAATGGATCTAATGTTACTAGAGAACTTGAACTATTATTTTCGAGATACTTTCTACGTCCTCCTTCTACATCCAGATCACAAAATGTGACGTCTCCATACTCCAAAGTTCAGATATCATAGATATTGTTAGTAGATCAAGAAAAAATAGTAGAATTCATGAGAAAATATATTTTATCAAAATAACAATGGCGTCGAAAGATTGAAAATATAATAATAATACAGAAAATAATCGAAGAATAATAATAATTTCAGATCAACGGGTTAAGAACCCAATCCTACCAACATCAATTTTAAATCATCCTTATTATCTGATTTAATACTTAGCCATCTTTAAAAGAATATTGCAGCTTCTCTGACGCATTATACTTTAAAAAAATTAAACTCGAGATTCTAAGCAATAGAAATTATATCTAAAAGTGGTCTAATTTTGTGATAAAAGAATAGTCTTTTCTGTTCTGTTCTTATTTCTTATAAAACTAAGTAGCTCATAGATTGAAACAGAGAAACCAGATAACCATTGCAAGAAGCTTTACTCACCTTAACGAAATTGGAACCGTAGGCATGAATATATATAATGGAATCGCCATAACTCATGGACAGCACGCTCGGGAGTGATTCTCTTGAACTTGATGTGTGTACGTGTTCGCCCCGGTTATTCCTAGAGGAAAAAAATACTATATAGATTACACCAAAAGATTGGTTAGATGAAGTAATTGGAATAATATAATGTTTACTTATACTTAATTAGTGCAACTCCATCTAACCAATTAAAAGAATATTATAAATATATATGTGATAAATTTTATATTTAAATTATTTAAATTAATTCGAAAAAGTTGTTGTCAAACCAAACTCAGTTGCAGCCGACTCGACTTAAATAATAATCTGGAACTTATGACATCAATGAATTTCAGATCAACTTAAATGTAAGTCAAGTTGGTACAACTGGCCCTATAAAAAATCTTTAGAGTCAAAGGTTCTGGTCCTGCCCCTCCTACAAACTCTACCTTTTCATACAGGGTTGAGTACTGTGAATTAATATTTATTTTCTCATTAATACATCAAGTTTTAATGACTATTTATGGACATTCTACTCCATCCATCTTCTATGTATAAAGAAATTATAATAAACATTTCGTCATCATGAGTGAGCAAAAAACCATAAGACTGGTATCACAGATCTCCTAGATGCTGAAGCTGAGGTGGCGAGGACTATGGAAAATATGAAGTGCTCCAGGAGCCTGGGTTTCAAGAAGGCCAAAATAAAAAATGATGGAGAAGACCTCTTAAAGAATGTAGGAAGTGGAGGGGACAATTTAAAGAAGGATCCAGAAATATTTCATAGGTTAGAGAAGAAGATCAAGGATGACCCAACAAATCGATGAATCGCCTCGCTAACGACTATTCTGTGGCTGCTAGGACCATCAGGAGGCCTGTGAAGGGCAACTTGGCATTGTTTTCATATACGAGGACCGCAAACAACCTTCTGACAGTGGTCAAAAAGGCCGGGAGGTTCAAGAGTCCGCATTTTGCTGCCCCAACCTGTACATGTTATATATCGGATACAAGGTCGACTATACTGTAGGACTGTCTTAAGGGTAAAATAGATAAAAAATTGTTCCCTCGGATTCGGAAATATAATAATCTATTGCATGGGCATCGTTAGAGAGGGGACAGGGCGAGGAGCGAATGTCCCCTAAGATTTCCTGTAATCACCAAAATTACCCCCCCCCCACAATATTTTACAACGTTTATTTAATAAAATAATGAATGTCCCTCACTTATAAGAAAATGCAACTTACATAATCAAGAAAAGTATTTTTGAAATTCTATTTAGTTTTTTATCAATAGTTTTTATGGGAGCTTATTACTCTTTTTCATTTTGAAATATATTTCGGAATCATATCATAATCCTGTATAAATAATTTTTAACATGAACTCTAATGCCCAACCTGGCGTTTGTTTAAGGTTTTAATTGTTTTCTCATATTTTACGCCCAAAAAAGTAATAAAAATTTTTGAAATGAAATTCTATTTTTTAAACTTGTTACACAATTTTAAAGTTGATAAAATATGTTATTGTTATAGTAATAAGTATATATAAATGAGTAACATCTCAAGTGGAAATATATTTTTTTTTGGTTAAAAATCAAATGGCAAAATCTAATTGACTTTGTATAATATTACCCCTTGTTATATCATAAGAATCTATGTAAGTCATGTGCTACAATTACTATCTCTCCCATGAACAAAACATTTTCGAACCGAAATAAAAAAGTTGTTGATTAAAAAAACTTGCGTAGGCTAAGTTTAACGAATAATTATTGACTATTGAAAGTTCCATGGGGTAATTTTGTAATTTTTTCGGATTTCTCAGCTCATTTGAAAACAGGAGGGCGTATTTTTTTAATTTAGCATCCAGTTAATTCTTGATACATAAGATGGGTCTCACATTTTGAAAAATTCTGCAGCAGATTTGACATTTTTTATTAGCTATATAGGCAAAGGGATCAATAAGATAAAAAATTAGATAATGGATAACTTATAAATAAGGAAACTAATGTTATCATTTATTTAGTTAATTTTTTGTTTAATTAATACTAACAGATATTAGTATAATTCATTCTATATGGGCATATAAAGATTGAATGTCAAGCTAACTTTTTTACATATAATTATAAAAATTCCAAATTTTAACATATATTAGATATTTAAACACTTTGTTGAGTAACAATGATTTTTTTATATGATTTAAAACTAAATACCATAATAAAGTAAAATCTCAACCTTCATTTATCATTCAATTTTATAGTTGATGTGTATCAAATTAATTTATTCCCAATTACGGACGGATAAGAAAGATACAATCATCACGACGAAGTTACCTCTAATAATTTCGTCGTTGCATTGTTGTAATGGCTTGTTCTGCTAATCATAGCAAAGGTTCTGGATCTGGTATGGGTGGAGGTGGTGGAATTGTGTCGAATAATGCACAAGGACTTTTTGTTGGCCAGCCGGCCTGGCTCCAAAAAAAAATTCACCTCAGGCCACAGCACAGAGGAATTCATCTTATTACTGAAGAAATTCTTCGACAAGTAAATACAAATATATATATATAACTAAAATCGTTATATAAAAGGTGATTGCATATACACCGTCGTACCTGCATAAACCCTAGAACAGACAAATTTATAATTTATTTTTTAGATCTCTGCATATTAGGGTCTTAATAATTCAACAATTCTCTTTTTCAAAATAACGAGCTTCTGTGGCTATTGTCGTTTCTTATTTAATGAAGGAAAAATGCCCCAAAAAATTTCTGAACTGTTTTTAAAATTTATTTAGAAAAAATTATATGGTTGGTTGCATAAAATCCATATTAATTTTCGTGGCATTTTTCCTCCTGTAAATAAGAAACGTTTGTGATGACATAATCTCTTCATTTTAAAAAGAAACATTAAGTAAAGATTATAATATACAGAGTTCTGAAAAAAATTGTCCATTAGTCAATTAATGCATGCAAGGCGATGTACCTGCTAACTCTTATATATAATTTTCAATGATTATATAATCTTATAAAATTGATCTTATATTTTAGCTTCCAGAACTATCTCAATTTGTCGTTGGCTTAATGCACGTTCAGCTCCTTCATACCTCAGCTAGTTTAGCAATGAATGAAAATTGGGACCCAGATGTTAGAGATGATATGGAAATGATGTTGAACCGTTTGGTTCCTGAAGATATTCCGTATCGACATTCATGTGAAGGACCTGATGATATGGTAATTACTGTTTCTAGGTAAAGAAGGTAGAATGTGTTATGTTTGAATTATTTAAAATATTTCAGCCAGCTCATGTTAAGGCTTGTTTCTTGGGCTCGAATTTAACACTTCCTGTTTCTGATGGAAAATTGAACTTAGGAACGTGGCAAGGAATTTGGTTGTGTGAGCATCGTGATAGAGCTGGATCCCGAAAAATTATAATTACTGTGAATGGAGCAATTCGTGATGCTGATAGAACAACTCCTGTGTCTTCTTCTTCTCCTTTAGCTTCAACCAGTAGTTGAGACATTATATTAAACAACATTTATTTGAATAATATTAATGAAATTTTATTTATTATTACATGGACAGCAATATGTTAAAAAAATTAAATGACTAAATATAGTTTTATTAAATAAATTCATAATTATTTCAACTGTAATTCTTGCCTTGTATTATTGTATCTCTAATATTTTGAAAATATAGGTAGGTTTTCACATGGTAAAATGTTATCTTCGTAGGTAATTTTCAGAACATAATTTTTTAAAGAACTTTACTCTTTATGATATTCAAAATTGAGTAAAAGCAAGATAATAATTTTAAATTAATGAAGTCACTAAATGTAGGTTCATTCTGAGCCCTATAATAAATGTTACAAAAGTAGACTTACGACGCACCTTATGTCATTACAATAGAGGCCTTAAACAACTTAACTCTATTACATCGAAAGTAGATAAAACCTAATAAAATAATTATTTTTAAAAGTAATACTTTCGTTTTAGTTTAAACAACTAATTTAAATTATATAAAATTATGAATACAATATGAGATTACCCGACTTTTTCTCTCCTACATATTCTCAATAAATATCAAAACTAGCATTTACATAAAATGTTTGCTTACAATTATAAATGACCAAAAATATAAATTAAGTAAGGATTTTATGGCAATAAGGAATTACCTTTTGCATTAAATATTTATTCTTATGGACTTCCAATTTTAAATTAGATTTCACAATTATGTTATAAACTATTTATATTTATGTTGATTTATAAAGTTTTTGTTCTAAATTTAATTTAATATATTGATTTCTTCTATCAAGGGAGCAACTGGAATTATAATTATATTATAGTTCTAAATTTTCATTAATTTTCAGTGGAAGTTATAGAAAAGGAAGCAATTACTTGTAATTGAAAAAATGATAACACATACAATTACCAATATTTTCAATCTAAAATTAATTATATAATAATATAGCTTTAAGAATCCCAAAAACACCTTAATTTTATAAACTTATGATGTAAAAAAAATCGATTTCATAAGGAAAAAGATTATAGTAAAATAATGATTTGATTCTGATGTTTCTCTCATGGACATACTACTGCTACTTAAAGTACACATATGTAACGTTTTTACGCTCTCTTATAATTTTGGTTTGTTTTTTAAATATATGTACAGCCGAATACGAATAAAGTGGACAAATAAGAACATTAACTATGGCATGGCAGTTAGAAATTTCTGTAGACATCATTACAATAGTTATTTTGGTAATAGATTTTGTAATTTTCGTCGTGTGTTTTAAATCGTTGATCATTGATCTAAAAATGATTTCCACGTTTGAAAATTCCTCTAAAAATGGGAAACGTAAACTAATCCATTTGAAGGCGTATAATTTCGTTAGGATATCAAGCTGGTCCAATCACTTGCCAACTTTTGTTCATCAGTATAGATTGACTTACATCTAACAGTAATGTTTTACGTACACAATAGCCAACCAAATAAGGGAAGGAATTCATTTCAGCTAAGTCGAGAGAGTTAATAAAAATGAATTCAAGATCTTCAATCTTTTTTTCCTTTTGAAATTCTTCGATTATTTTCGATTCCTCTAGTGATACTATAAGGAAGAATTACTGTCCTTATAACTTGGCGTATGTTTTTACATTTTGAAATTGTGTTAAAGAAAAAAATTTCTAGGCCCGTTCTTAAGATTCATAGGAGAAAGTGTTGGATTTTTATATCTTACTTGGGCAAATATATATTCAACACAGTCATTATTAAATCTACATCAAAATATAACAGAAGAACCTGCTTGAGAAAATAAGAAGTTGGACAGTTCAATGTAGGATATGGTAAAAAGTATCATTCCTTTCTGTAATGGCTTCCAAATGTTGAATTATGGACTTTATAATTGTTCAATACGTCGCTAATATTTATATTTATGTTGTCATGAGATTTCGTGTTCTTTTTGTAAATGATTTCAGTTATATTTTTGTAAATAAAGAGATCGCACATGTCTGAATGTTAAGAGTAAAATAAAACATAGTGACCCTCAACGTTAATTGAACACTTTCTAAACGGTTATACGGTTTCATATTATGTCGGTGGAGTACAAACCACAGGCCCAAGTCAACTGGACGTCTGGATTGGTTATTAAAAATAATAGAGTTGTCATCCAAACTGCTTCAAGACGTGGAACATTGGAGCGTCTACATAATGCACATTAGGGTATTAATTCTACACTTTAACGTACAAATCATACTGTTTACTGCCCAACTATTCAAAAAGACGTTCAAATTATTATTGATGGATGAAATGAATGTCGGATTCATCCCAACAAAAAGCCACATTATCTGTAAAGTCAAGTCTTAGTGTCTAAGCTTTTGCAAATACTGGGGGCTAACCTCATGGAATTAGACTGTAAGAATGCATTAGTGACAATAGACTTCTCTTTTGGATACATAACATAAGATGTCCTGCATAATACATCAACTGTAGCCCTAAATATCAATTTTAGCAAATTTGGGTTGGTAGTGGAGATCTACTCTGACAATGGGGCCTACTTTGAATCGTTAGGGTTCACAGAATTTTGCAGTACAATGGAAATAGCTCATCAGAGTCTAGTCCTAATTATCATCAATCAATAGGAAGAGTTGAGAAGCCAATATAAAAAAGTCAAACACAGAAATTGAAATCACATATGCGATCAACACTTATTATGACACACCCATTCGTGAGATGTTATCCAGTCCTGCTGTGCTGTATTTTGAAAGAAAGTGAACACTCAAATAGGATTTAAGTGATCTCCATTAATTCTGACAGATGAACAACAGATCAAGCTAATGAAGAAAATCATAGCCAATTAAGAAAACCACATTGTGAAGACGAATATTCTCAAGGTCAACTTGTATGGTTCTCTGAAGATGGGACAAAGGGATAGAGGTTTGGCATCGTGCAATACAAAGACGAGTATCCCAGATCTTATTGGATACTAAATGAAAGATATCAGCGTGTCTAGCGACGAAATAAGTGTAAAGTGAACCCCCTTTGTCCTCCAGTATCGTCAAATCTGGAACTTCAAGTGGTCAGCGCTTCTCGATATCCTCAGGTTGTTAGTGCTCCTCAAGGGTTTGCTCCTACAAGGGGCATAATTCCATCAGAATCACTGTTATCAAGTACTTTCGAAGTTAATACTTATACGGAGTCACGAGCTAAGTGTGTGAGAGATGGTACCCGAACCACTAAAGGACCGACTATACAGGAGCGTAACACTAGCCAAGTCCAGAGCAATACTCAACCTCAATTCATGTACTTTGAATAATTTCACATTACTAATATGTTTAAATCTTATTTTATTTGTTTTATATTTTGTTTTTTTAAAGGACATTTTGAATTATGGACTCTATAATTATTCTATACAGATTTATATTTATGTTGTGATGATATTCTTTGTTGTTTTTGATGTTTGACTCAAAAGATTTATCTAGTCCAAGTTTAAAATATTTGATAGGGAATTTTTCAGAGAAACTCTCCAACTCTAGTTTAATTTGAAGAGGGTAATTCATATCTTTTACATTTTGTCATTCTTGCAAAAGCTCTATAATAGTTGTATTGAAATAATCATTACCAATAATATAATAGATAAAGTATTAGAGAAATATATAATCGTACCTTGACATTCTTTAGTATGAATATATATCGCAGAATAAACTTTTATCAGATTTTGTACGCAAGGGCAATTCCATTAAATCCTTCAATGGAGAGATTTCCACCGGATGAGTAGCACTATATAGATGATCTGGGGAATATGTTTCCACTTTTTGGGCTCTAAGTACAGAATAAGGATCATATTTATATTCTTTAAGTAATAAGAAATCCTACTTTGACGTTGTTCAAGATCAAAATGTTCTGACAGAATAGGTTATAGATATATCAAATAACTTATCTCTCTTCTTTATAAATTGCGATATAATGTTCTATTGCCTTTCCAGATGTTCTTCCTGCTCGCAACCTTTTCTTGCCTTCCTCAAATGTAAACCGATTTTTATCAATCTTCTTCCAAACATTAGCAGAAATTATCAAGTATGTAGTGTCATGATACCATTTACAATAGAAATAATTTTTAAGCCATTTACAGCATTTGTGTACTTACCACCCTCAAAACACCTATGGCATCACCATAAGTTGGTAGTTTTGTTCCATTTGAAAACTTAGCCATGAGTGGAAATGTAAAATTTGGGCGTAAAAGAGGGCCCAAGGATCTTGTTTTTCTACTTCGACTAACCATCACTTTACTACTTTTGTTTTATAAACTGAAGATAAGCTACACTGTCCTATTGTTCAACAAATTGTTGAATGTAATTTTAATTCTCAATATCAGACGCACTCAACAATTGAGTCTAGATGGAAGATATCTATATTTATTTGTTTCTTTTATTTTTTTATTTATTAATTATTAAGTAGTTATTTCGTAAATAATCCCTGCCAAAAAAACAATTTTGAAGTGTTTATATCTAAAAATTTAGTCTTTTATCTATGAAGTAGCTTGGTAGTTCAGGCTTATCTCTGCAAAGAGATCAAGCGCCTAATAAAATCTAGAGGAATTAATTACAACAATTTTAATCGTTTATCATATTGATATTGTTGAAAAATCAGGGATAAAATTATTTCACTAAACACAAAGTTTCCCGTACGTAATGAAAAGTATAGTTCGTGATAAACCTGAAATTATATTCCATCGGTATCTTGTACTTTGGCATGCTCTATTTGTATTCCTCATAATTATCATTACTTTTTCAGAGGCTCTGGAATGGATAGGGAAACACTTTCTCTAATTTCAAAACCAATCGAAAAACTTAAATGAGGTAAAGAAATATCAAGTGTTGGTGATTGCCATAAAATTTTATTTCAACAAAAACTGGTGGTTTTTATGTAATTAGCGCTTATGGACCTAATGTGAAATGTCCCACCTTCTTTCAAACTATAATAAATATTTGTAAGAATGACTTTTATCCTCCATTGACCATTGAAGATTTAAATGTTGACTTATATAATACGAATCGTCGGTAACTAAATCAAAAAGCTTTATCTAAACTTGTAGTAGAACTAACTTTGAGGGCATAATTAAAATTTTGAGCCCAGAAGCCATAGTGTCCTGGAGAATTTGCCAGAAGAAATCTCAAATTAATTGGACACTTGCCTTCTCCTGTATCTTATCCAAAACTATGAAAGCTTTTAACCGTTCCCATTTTGATTCAGATCATAAGCTCATTGAATTTATTTTCCAATTTTATAGTTCTAAAAAAACACTTTCAGTCCCCCAAATAGGTATTGAAAGACAATATTTTTATTTTAACAAACTTTAAACACGTTATATTGATCAATTTAATCATTCATCTAATTTAAAAAAAAAATTGCTGTTTTTTTGTTTTATACAGTTAAATCTAACTACCTTTGAGTTTGTTCGTAAAGAAAGAAAGATGAAATATCGTTTGAAAAAAGATATTGAGTAAACGCTAGGAAAAGGTTCCTTATTCGTATTTACTATTACTTCAGATATTATAAACTTAGTTCGATTCTCAAAAATTACTGAATTTGAAGTCCATGGAAATATATGGGCATCTTCCATAGTCGTTTACGAAAGTTAGGATAGCCTTTATTGACAAGAAAGGTTCGTCTAAGGATGTCAATAACTGGACACCAATAACTGTTCTTAATAAAAGCTATATAATCTTTTCTACCTTTCGAGACAGTCAGAGTCTGAGTGGGGTGCATCGATATCGTCCCAACCTGCTCATAATTTGTTCAAGCTAGGAACTGATTTTATAATGACAAAATCGATTAATTGTCTTATTCTTGGGGAGCTGTCCAGAGGATCATTTGGAAATGGGCACCAGTATTTTTATCTTCTTCTGCTATTGACATTGTGCGTTAGAATAGTAATAAAAAGTTTTCTTTAAAACACCATATACGCAAAAAAAAAAAAAAAAAAGTTGGAATGGACAGTGTTATCTAAGAATATAATAACATTTCCTTATCTTGGCCGTAATTCTTTCTTGAATCTAAAAAATATAAATCTAAAACGAGCTGCAATTATTCATCTGAATCCAATTCTGTAGCACTTACGGATGAATTTTTCCTCCGACTCTGAAAAAGGGCTGATAAAATATGTGATGGATATTTAAATTGTTTGAATTTACTTAAAACCGGGAAGAAGAGGATTGCAAGTTCCCTATCTAAAATCATGGATGGAAAGCCATTTACTGCCCAATTTCAAATATCCTCAATTGGTCTATTTTTTAATACCCCTGTAACGACTGCGGCAAATTTTCAACACAGTTATGCATGCATTTGTGAGTTAACCAGCACACCAGATTTACACAAATTTTATTACTCTAAATGCTGGTGGAATTACAGAAAAATTTATAACACCTTTAATTTTTTGCTCTCTCCTTAAAAAATTCAAAGTGCACCAACAAACAACAGTTATGGATTTTGCCTTATCATGCTGTAAAAGTATGTTTGCAGTGAAGTTGACAGCAGTGGAGCCTATCAGAGTCGAAGTAATTAGAGCTATTCTAACCGCAACTGCATCAAGGTATTCTGCTGTGTCCGTTAAGATTCTAAGGATGCATCAGTCTTCACGAAACTATGCTGGGGATGTATTATACTACTATAACTCATTGTCAGGTAAAAACTTAAAACTTTTGTGCCCTTTAATACCCAATTATAAGAAATTTTAAAGCTATTCTGAATAAACAGAAACATTATTGTTTAAACTCTTTCTATGTCTTATTTCCTCAACCTATTGACAAACCAAATAGATTTTTCGTTTGAAATTCTTTCATGATTCTACTATACAAAGTTTGTAACATAACAGAAATAGCAATGGCTCTTGCAAAGCCTATTTGGAAACTACAATGTTCTTTAAACTATTTTATAAATATGGAACGCTAAGTCTTTGATTTCTGGCATCAAGTTGAGAGACGAAAGAATGGCCCAAATCACTTATGAGAATCGGGAACAGATCGGTTTTTATTATCGTTTTATAGTTGAGTCAAACTATTGCAAGATATGTCTCTTCACAAGAAAGGACTGTCCCTGAAACGTTTTATCTGTCTTACAAACATCAAGGGACTGGCTGAACTATTCAATTATCTTTTTAATGAGATAGAAGGAAATGTGTTTAATTACAGAAGATCAATTCAGACCCACTTGAGAGGCAATTCGGATGGTATGGACAGCTTGGAGGAGGAAACTATTTCTTAAGTTGTCGCATTTTATTAAAAATAAAAAAAATTTAATAAGAATCAACACTTTATTGGTGACTAACATCAAGTCATTTTCTTATTTCCACGATACAACAAAAATTTGGTAGACGCAAATAACATTCAAGTTGATAAAACAGAATTTCTTCGTATGATATCAAATTTTGAATTGTCAAATTGTTGTCAAGTTAAAGGGGTGGAAAATATGTTATACTATGTTGTTGGATATATCAAAAAAGGAGTAAATGAATGTTGTAGAGATATGGTTAACTCATCTTATCATCTTACTATTTTAATCGATGAAAATGTTAGCCCTCAAATTATTGATTCTTTTTTAATGAAATTAATAGAGCTGAACTTGTGAGACCGAGTAATTTTATGGTTCTGACTGTAGTTCCTATTTATAATTTAATAATATTTATGTTTGATTCTGATATTATAAGAAATTACCTTTTTTCTTATCAAGATCCAAGAAATGTTTTTACATCTTGTCTAAAAAAAAATGCTGATGTGCAAAGACCATGTGATATGGATTGTCATCAGCAAGTGCACAGATACCCATGAACTTTTAAATTATTTGAAGTTTTTTGCTTCTAAACTTTTTGATTTATTTTCAAAAAAATTATGTTAAAAATATAAATAGTCAGCTTGATTGGAAAAAAACGAAGACAAGCAAAAAATAATCAATCAAGTAAAAAAAATTAAAAAAGTAAGTGTATTGTTGTAATTTTGTATTTTCTATGTAATGTATTGATATATATAAAGTTATAATTACAATGATGCATTGTGTTTTTATTTATATTGATTCAGGGTCGGGATATAAGAATGATTGAATCATTCTTAGAATTCTAAAACTATTTATATCGTAAAACTTAACTTTTAGTATGTTACTACAACAGATATTCTTCAAATTATTCAAATGGGAAATAAGATTTGAATTTAATTTTATTTCGGGGCATTCAAGGTTAATAGAAATACAAGGTTATATAATGACGTATATACGACTAATGTTTGAATTCCACCACGCTTTTTAATATAAACGTAATAGTGTATGAGTAGATGTGTGTTTTGTCAAATCTGTCTTTCTTGTCCAGCAGTCGGTATGATACATCAAATTGAAAATTTGATGAACCCCGATTACATGATGGTCTAACCTTGTATTTTATTAGCCTTGGGGAAAGTGTGGAACTTTAAACGGTGTATATATATTATGTGAATGTCTCTTAGTGTATTAAAAAACATTAAGGAAAAAGTGCACTCTCCTTTTCTGTAGTGCTCCCTGATTTAACACACATTTATTATTCCTTTTTACCATTATTATTCTTTCTTTCCATCTTTACTGCAATAGATCCTTGTAGTTCCTTTTGACAAGACCTCTACTTTTTCAATAAAATCAAGTATTTTCTTAGGATTTCTTCTCATTCAATAGATTGATAAATAAAAGGAACCTTTAATCACACTGATTCGTACATTAAACCGATGAAAATGTTTCATTTTCATCCGCACGTTCTCTTTTTTTCTAATTATTCTACGTTTTCTTCTTTCTCTACTCAATAGAAAATAAATCATACAAAAATACATGAAATTATTCAAATAAGAGAAGTTTTTGTCAAAAGGTCCTCAAAAAATAGAACTATTACGCTAAAGAAGAACTCTAGGATAATAATAAGAAAAAGGGAGTAAGCACTTCTGTGAACCAGCCTTAACTTTTTAACATATAAGTAAAGGGAGGATGTGAGTAAAACTAGGTATAGCGATTAGTAAAGGAAAAACGGTTTATTCGTGTGATCTTTAATTTTTTTGTTTATTTTTTAATTGACTGTGTGCGTTTTAACATCTCCCTCTAAAAGAAAAATTAGCATCAATCTTTGGTGTAAATTGATTTTAGAATGCATAATAAAAAAGATATATGAGTTTAAATATAATTTTAACATTTTCCTTGTATAAAATGTTATTTAATATAAAAAACAATTGAAAAATGATTCTAGACTCTTAAAGATAATGTGCCTTTCCTTTCTCGATAGTTTTATCTGCAATGCATATTTTATTCTATTGATCAATATATTTATTTCTGGATAGAAATGTCTCTTTTCATAATGTATATCTATTATATGCTAAATAATTTGTTAAATCAATTTGTTTTATTTTTTATTAATAATTTGTATATCGTATTTGTCATTTTAAATTTGTCTGATTCTTTGCATATAAATAATATTAAAATTTATAATTTATATAATTGATTTTATTCTTATATTTTTCTATATTTACTCATACTTATTTAACTTAGTATCACAAACATACTTTATTATACTTTAATACATTATCTTAATAAAGTTTTATTTTTCATTATAAAGACGTCATGCTTCGTATTAAATAATAATAATTAATATCAAAATACAATACCATGCTTAGTACTAATTAAATTTAAGTAATTCCTTACTCATCTTGAGTGGATCTCTTTATAGAGGAGATGAATATACTCTCTTAGAAAGCCTGGTAGTTTTCTTTGGATACATTTTGAACTCTTCGTCCCTCGTGAAATACGGAGTTCCAAATAGATGCATCTCTTGAGATGGATAATCAAGTTAAAAGTATCTTCCTTCGATTTCTTCTAACTGGCTGTGGTTTTATTTCTTAGAGAACATATCGGAAAAGTTTTTTTTGTATTTTCGTCTCATCAAAAGTAGTAGCCCTGATTTTCTCACTTTTAAGTTAAGTTCAGTTGTATCTGGATTAACTAATAAATATAAAAGTCATATTGTATATCCAAATATGTGTTCAACAATGAGACATATCCCACATTATGATTAATTTCATGCACCAACAATTTAACAATTACTTTTTCAAATTTAGGATTAACATTTTGCTAAATGTTATTAATCTCCAAGATAAGGTGTTAGAAAACTACAGTATTACGGACAAGAACAACTGCCTAAATGGTATCAAAGGGTGCCTTAGCTTCAAATAGTTTGCAAGGTTTTTGTCTAATATCAATTTCTTCGGATAAAGACTTGGGTATGCTCTATAGATTCAAACAAGTTGATGTGCAATGTATTTAAGACATATATATATATATATATATAAGTCGTTTGAAATATTTAATACATAAATTAACTTTTCTTTTTTAGGTTTACAAATGACTTACAAGATGAAGAATGAGGATTCTACATGGAATTTGAAGTATCAGTATATCATAATTAGTATATTTATTTCTGTATAAAAATATATCAATATATTTTGCAAATATAAAATTTTAATTTGTTGCTAATAATCTGTTGAATCCATTTGTACTGTTGAATATTAATAGCTTCAATTTCAGATCGTTTGTCATTATTAATTTGTATTATTTTTTGTATTATAATTTATAATTAATATTCTTGTAATAGTTAATTTTTTTTGTTAGTAGTATTTTTTTTTTTTATATTTTACCCATAATTTAACTTAATATCACAAATATACGTTATAATACTTTAACCTACTGCTAAGGATAAAGTGATAATCTTTCGTTTTTGATTACACATAGTGTAACATTTCATTTTAACGACTTTTATAAATATTTATTAACAGATCTATAATTTATAAATTTTGAAGGTTTTTCATGATTTTCACGAAGTAATCAGGTATTCCTTAGTTTGAAAATTTCAACTACTAATTACATTAACCAACTTATAGTGTTATTTAAAATATAGAAGATTCTCATTTCTATTGCAGATTCACGTGATATTCTATCCCCTAAAACCATAACATCATAGGCAACTTCAATCAGTAGTATCAAATGTATTGCTCCCACCCTTTCCTCGCACTTGCTCGTATGCCCATTGCCCAAACCAACTTATAGCAGACATGGATATTATATGTATTTTAAAGCAAGAGGTGCTTTTTGCATTTGGCAATTCTTATTACTAGAAACTAGTAATAAAAGATGCCCTCATTATTATTTCTTTTTTGAGGAGGAAACATTAATATTAATGATATAAAATTAAAATAACTAACCTGTAACACTATGTACTACTACTACATATTTATAATTTTAATAAGTTTTAGAAACGTGCAAAGTTGTATCGTAATAAAGTTTGAGATACATTATTGACAATTGATATTAAATTCTGGATTGCTGATAATAGTAGTAAAAGTGTATGTCGTAACGAAGAGGATTCAATATTTTTGCTTGATATATTTGTAATTATAGAACTATAATCCTGAAGACGTTTAAACTAGAACAACAAATTTAAGATCGAATTTACGAGAGGAATTTGCTATTGTACACAAGTCACATAAATAATTCCAATTCTGATCATTTCAATTTTATTACTAATATAACCAAGATACTGGTCTCCTGCAATATTCCACTCTATATCTTGAATCATCTAAATTCTGTTAAGTAGATGAAATTTACTCAGGAAAAGAAAATTCCTTCTTGCTTCTCCATCAAAAAGTTAATGGAGTCTCAATGTAAATAAGTGTTATCCAAGATAAAAAAGATTCAAAGATCTTGAAGGAAATGTATATTTCTTGCATAGGAAGGAACGACAGACACTTGACAGCGATCCATGACTGCAGTGTTGGTTGGTCCTTTAGTTAGTTATTTTTTGGGTCGTCCTTATCTCATTCATTTGGGAAATGTTACAGAAGCTGACAATATAACAATTACAAGTGTTCTTGTAAAAAGTATCAGCAACTTTCTTGGTTCCGATTTCAGAAGCGAAAGACTGAAGGCTTTTATTACCAATGGAGCATCATATTAAATTGAAGCAGCCAAAAACCTTAAACAACATTTTACAATGTCACTTGTCTAGCTCCTGATAATAACAGCATAGTGAGAGTAATAATATTAGTAGTATTAGTATCAATATATCAAATCGAGAGAATTGTCTCTTGAAACTTTCAATGACAATACATAGCTAATTTTTTAAATACAAAAACACCCCTATCGTTAGCGTGATTTTAAGAGCGTTTTCAGTGTGATGTCTTACATAAATGCACCGAAAATGTTCTGTTTGACACAAAATCACGCCAAGGATATTATGGTCATGAAGGGAACATTGAATTATTAAAAGTTGGAGATTTACTATGCAGATAGTTAAATGATGTTATCATAAAAGTATTATTATTATTTACTTTATTATTATTTATTACATTTTTAGGTACTTAAATTTGGCTATTGGAATCGTTGTCTTCGATAATGGATGAACTTTTCTTCATTATAGACGTTGACAGCTGTAATAGGTATTAAATATTTAAAACTAAAGTATTAATTTCTAATAATTTATTAATATTACAACATTTAGAACTTATTGGGTCATTCAGCTATATTCATAGTAAATCTCTATGTTTGATTTGACTATCATATTCTTCCCGTGAACCTCCATATGACAGGACATTTTGGTACATTTATGTACGAAATGCCAGTGAAATCTATTTCAGAGTCAATGCTAACACTAGGAGGGTTTTTGTATTTAAAAAACTCCTTATCGTGATTAATCATTTTAGGGCCCATTCTCTCAATTTAATGTATCATTTGTCTTTCTATATTCCCTCCTGACATTTAGTTTTGAAAGGTTCAAGATGAATATCTCGGCATAGATTTTCAACGATAGGTACATTTAGGAGTAGCGGCAATCTCTCTTTCAATATTTTAATACTTACCTGGATTGGATTAAAATTTTGTTGAATAAGCATTATTTCTGACAAAAGTGTACCACTTTTCATGATATCTTTTTCTTTTTAGATTGCATTTTTGTTTTTATCTATAACATTAATATATTCTTTGACTGAATTGATGTGCTTGACGTAATAGTGAATTATTTTAATGAATATTGGACTTGTAGGTACGATGAGAAGTGTCTTTGAATAAACAGAATTCAAAAATTTGTTTGGACAAATATCTAATAAGTGCACCATTTTGTTTAATTCAACCTGTATTAAGAAAAATCATAGCCTATCAAATTCACACAAGATATCTTTTTAGTAATACAGTAAACAATTTCATTTATGCTTTTATCAAACCATGTAGAATATAAATTTAAATAAGTGTTTAGAATTTTATTGGTATTGACAATATCAATATTAGTTATTTTTTGTTATTTTCATAATATTGAATCTGATTCTTGGCAATAACAATATTGCAATTAAGAAGAAACAATTTATAATATTTAACAATTTTACGATACAGCAATTAACCTTTACATTATTAGTGATATCAAAGAATATTGTTTAATTAAAACGTGTCGATGACTTGGGATTCGATAGATAAACAGCAGTTTGCTGATCCATAGGATCAACTCTCCTCATGCCTTTGTTCAGAGAATTACCATTATAGGACCAATACCAATGACCACGCTGGGTCGTTCTCATGTAACTCGAACATTTGTCAAAAGATGTTCATCTTTGATAAATACAAAGTAAGATAATGGGTTGATAATGGATAGTTAATGCCATAGTCAAACCATTCATGCCTATATACCATTGATAGACACGGCGTCAAATTGAATATTTACGTATGCTTAAGAAAGAAGCTAAGTAACACTGAGGATTTGTTGGGGGAGTTATATTTGTAAGTCCTTGTGGGGTTTAGATTTGAATTCACCCATTACTGCACAACTACCCTAATCTTTTAATTTTTTTAATTTTTAATATGATATTCTTATGAACCTGAATAAGGTTAATTATGTCTTAAATTGGATCTCACCCCCACCCGATGGGTTATAAAGCCACGTTCATTGAGGAATAGAGTAAATAAATAAACTCCTGTGGAATCCTTCTAGGCAGTAATGATCATATCTTTTTCGATGAAAACAGTTTCTATATCAACTTTTTCCATTTTTACGAAAGGAGATTTGTCTGACAACCTCAATATGCTGACGAAAATCTTTCTCCTAATATCATTGATGTCCAAGGTATTGAATTATGGACTTTACAATTGTTCATCCCGATCATAGTGGACTAATGAAGTAGCTGTAACCATACCCGCTTGATTTCCTCGAAGTCCTTTGGCACATCGCTTGCCCACGCGAAAGGTACATCCATTTTTACAAATTTTTAATGAATGATGACATGAAGGTTACGAAAATAATTAAATTCTGGAGCTCCTCCTTGTCCGGTGGAGGTGATAACTGTCTAATTACCTCTACTTTGCTAGGCCAAGGGCTCAAATCTTTTAGAGAGATTTTCCTTCTAAAGTATTGAAGCTTCTTAATACTGCATTTGTTCATCCTAAACTTTAATCCGATTTTTGGCCCTTGTGATTGTTCCCAATAAGTGAATTTTGTGACTCTCCTCCCTCGATCCCTGGATTTTGACATCGTCAGCACAAGGGAATGCGCCAGGTATTCACTGCAATATGCGGTCCATATGTTCACAGAAAATTTCTAACGATATTGAAAGATCAAAAGGTAGGCGTATGAAACAATATTTTATGAACAGTGTATTAAAAGCCGTGAGAGGCTTACTCTTTTTGACCAGTATTTTAGTACAAAACCTGACTTATCATCAAGGTTTTATTGCCCATTCCTGAAGCTGTGTTGAGTGTCCTCCCATGATCAGGTGTATAGGATATTGCAGATCAGATACTTGTTCAGGTTTGTAGTGCCAAAACACAACTACAACGAACTTTTCTTCTTCGCCACAGTGACAATCTTGTGTACCCATTCTCTAGTTTCCGGATAAGCCAGAATTATGCCGTCTGGCACAATTTTAGTTAGTTGCTCCATTAGGTCTGGCAAAATACTTTGGGGCACATATATGGTTGGCAATTGTATCGGCTTGACGTCTGATGCAAGCTTCAAAGTAACTTGTCCTTCAAATTTTCTAACGTTCCCATCAAATATATGTAGAAATATTAATTTTAAGTGCCTGAGAGTACCCTCCGTCTTTTTCCCTATATCTCTCCCATTTCCAATGTAACTCAGATTATTTTATTTCTGACTAATTCATGTTGTGGACAGCATTGTCCCATTGAGGGGGCCGTTCCTCAGTTACTTTTCTTAGGACAAAGGAGGGGGTATACTTGATAAGCTCAAACTTTTTACCTAATGTAATTCCAAGCAGAATCTCCTGTCCTGATTTGGTGATGTCAAATCTATCCTTAAGTTGTTTTCCATTACGTGCAACCATGATTTCGATTAATCTGAGATTATTTAAGTCTTGAATTTTATTTTACTCGCCGAAAGCTTCTCTTGTGACATTCTTAATGATTTTAACATTGATATTGGTATAGACGAAATCATTGTGCTCGTCTCCACTTCAAGATCCGCTTAAAACTTTTCATATATCCAATTATTTGAGGTAATAATTATATTGAAGCCCGTACTTCATTCAACCGAATATCGCTCTGAATGGACTGTAAGTATATAGAGTGAAGAACTAAGCCTTTGCTGTCCTCATCATAATTCCTAGCATCTAATATATTGCTTATGCGTTGAGAGTTTTCCTTTTTGATACAAGCCTGTTGAAAATGACCATTCTTATTCAGTACCGCCATACGCATCCTTGGCTGGACAATCCACCCTTACATGAAACTCCTTTTTACAATTAAAACATTGTCGTTGATTGATATTCCTTGGCTTACTTATTTTATCTCCATTTTGTTGTGATCTTCGAGTTGGATTCCCTGCGTAACCGGCATATAATTTGGATATTGGCTCATCATGTGCAGAGAGTTTCATTGTAGCGTCCTACTGCTTCACACTTGGGTTGAATTTCAAGACATTCTTTGACTTTAACTTCTTCCCCCTTCACCATCTGCTTCCCCCATCCATCCATGGAACAACTTAGCCATGATGAGTAAATCCGCATTTGCAGGGAACTGCCCTGTTTGTTTAGTTCCACAATTCTTGACAAGTAGGTTGTTCTATTTTCCTCTGATGATTGTTTCATAGAGTAAAGTGCCTCTCTAGCTTCTCTAAACGAAGTTTCATAAATGAGACTTACAGCAAGCTAATATAGCAGCTATTTCACCGTGGACACCTCAAGGTCGGGATTCTCACTGGTGCTGGCCTCTATAACCTGTTCTGCTTTAGCACCGGCACATATAAGCAGATCATTAATTTTAACCTTCTCTTTTTTTAAGCAAGATGTTCCAAGAATGCACACCGCTTCTCTCCACTAGAGCTTAAACAGAGTGAATGCTTCGTTAGAGATCCAGTGGACTTGGTTCTGTGGTTAGTACCCCTCCGACATTATCCCTTTGGTTGATTACCGGATTATGAAACCATATAACCATTCAGAAAGTGTTTAATTAATATTGAAAGTCACCATGTTTTTATCTTTCTTACTTCAGTCAGACACTCAAGCGGATTCTATCCTTCTACTTTTATTAAAATATATCTCAATAGTATGCCCAAAAAATATACAAGATATACCTATAAAACTGAGAGATTACTGGTGTTTTAAAGATGAATTGTCAATATTAGATTGTTTGGTTATCAAATGAAATAGAGTTGTCATCCTAACTGCTTCAAGACGTGGAACATTGGAGTGTCTACATCATGCACATCATGATACTCTTCATTGGGTTAGACACACAGTTAACTTGCCAATATTCGGAAATTTTTTCAAACTATCATTGATAGATACAATGAATGTGATATTCATGCCAACAAAAAACCACATCATCTTGAAAGATAAGTCTCGGCGTCTAAGTCTTTGCAATTGCGGGGGGCTGAACTGATGAAATTAGATGGTAAGAATACATTAGTGACAATTAACTTCTGTTCTGGATATATAACAAATGATGTCCTGAAGAATGCATCAACTGAGGCCGCGGTTGAGGCCCTAGACATCAATTTTCACAAATTTGGATTGACAGAAAGGAGATCTACTCTGATAAAGGGCCCTGCTTTAAATCCTCAGGATTGCAGAATTTTTAATGCAATGGAGATTGCTCATCAGACGTCCAGTCCTCATTATCATCAATCAATGGGAAGAGTTGAAAGGGCAATATAATATCAAGCAGATCATAAAGAAGTCAAAACAAGGTTGAAATCACATGTGCCATCAACACTTATCATGACACAACCATTTGTGAGATGTTATTCAGTCCTGCTGAGCTGTTTTTTTGGAAGAAAGGGGAACACTCGACTAGAATTTATGTGCTCTCCATCCATTCTGACAGATGAACAACGGATCAAGCTAATAAAGAAAAGAATGGCCCACTTAAGGCAACCAAAATGTGAAGATGAATATTCCCTAGGTCAACTTATATGGCTTTTGGAAGATGGAACGAAGGAATAGAGGGTGGGCATCGTCGTGCAATACAAAGACGAGTTCCCAGATCTTATTGGATACTAAATGAAAGATTTCAGTGTGGCTTGCGATAAAATAAGTGTAATGTGAACCCGCATTGTTCTCCAACATCGCCAAATCTGAAACATCAACTGGTAAACGCTTCTCAAGATCATCAGATTGTCCGTACTCCATATAGTCATGATACTGTCAGTGCTCCCTTAAGTCATCAGACCGGCAGTGCTCCCCAAGGGGGTCTTCCAACAGGGGACATAATTTCCTCTGAATCGCTGTTATCACAAACTTCTGAAGATCAGACTAATATGGAGTCAACATCTAAGCTTATGTGTGTGTGTTTTTTAAAGGACATGTTGAATTATGGACTTTATAGTTGTTCGATGAATCACTAATATGTATGTTTAAGTTGTGATGAGATTTCGTGTTTCTTTTGAAAATGATTTCAGTTATATATGTGTCAATTAAGAGAAAAAATGTGTGTGAGTGTTAAGAGAAAGTTCAAAACAGAAGGGACCAACTTTCTCCTCATCCTCATCATCAATATCAGTTTCCTTATTGCCCTCAACTGGACCAAATGTCACTTAGTCTAAAGGTTCATCGATGCCCTCTTCTTCAAGTAAATCTAGGACCTCCTTCAGAATCCATTTTTTCCTCAATTTCATGGATAAAAGTTTATTTATGGTGAAATTATTCCTTTTGGAGCAAAGAAAGACACTCAAATCAATTAATCATAATAATTATATAATAATGTGATAATTATAGTAATCTGCTTCCCCTTTATGCAAATATTTGATGTTATTATGTATGTACATTCCCGGCGTACTCTGAGGAACGTGAAAGGTGTTTAGAGCAATTTTATGTTAAATAATTCATTGTATGGAAAAGGTTTTATAAAATAAATAGAAGCTGAAAGTCTATAGATAAAGTTGGAAGCAATTATAAAATAGTAAATAATAATTAACATTTACGAATGGATGTTGCACAGTTCATGATATTTGAAGTTTCAAAACTTCTTTGACTTCGTACGCGTGCTGTGAAGCAACTACTGAATTGTTTACTCAAAATAAGATCTCAAACCCAAACCAAAGGAAAAGCCTTTATTAACTGGATAAGACAATTCAGTACATTGTAGATGTAAAGGATGCACCATCATAGCCATATAAACTTAACATATATTTACGTTCTTCTAGAAGTGCTGGGCAGTAATGGGGTAAGGTTATACGTTGAAGTAACTCTTGCCTATGTTCTTCTCATATACACGGTTGGATTTGTCACATTTGTGTCTACTTCCTTCCCAACTCTGTCAGGCCTGCTCATAGCTAATCTAGTAAAACATCATGACAGCTAAGCTGCTCTCCTCCCAAACATTCTTCAAATTGTCAAGGTTACAACGTTAATTTTCATTTTCTTTTTTTTAACAAACCGGTGGGATATTTAATTTTCATCACAACTAATATGGTTGGTTCATTGAAGTCCTTACGCACTCATTTAGCATTACTAATTTCTCCTATTTTATTATTGTATTTCTCTTCTTATATATATTTTTTTTAAATTAAAAAATTACTACATCAGAATAATGATAACAAGACGGAACAATAAATGCGTGATAAATTGTGCGTCAACCATTCAATGTATCCAGCTATAGACAATCAAAAAATTGAAGTACGGTGAATAAAAGTGATGTGAAAGGGCTATTATGATTATAAAAGTGTTGTTATTGATTCTGCCAAATCAAGATCAAAGAATAACATAGAAAAATATTTCATGTTTTTCTTTTAAATGAATTTTTTTTGGTGATCCTATTATTGATAGGGGTGTACCGACAAACATTCAAATAATCTTAATATTGTTTACGATTTCAATCTCATAATGAGGTCATACCCTGTAATAAATAATGATAATTCCGCTCTTCGTACAAAATTCAAATAAAGTAATTACTTATTATATTTGAAATATTTAAATTCCCTACTTGTCTGCAGTTTTCGTTTTGTACTGAGTTCGAATTTATATTTTGCATTGCATTGACTAAGCGAACCATTATGCGTTCCAACAAGACGACAAATTGTGTGGTTAGAAATGAAAAGAGACATTCAGTCTCCAGGGATATCCAATTCGAGGCCCGTGGGCAACATTGAGGCCTGCTTAATGTTTAAGCGCGCCCCACTACTCATTCTCACTTCCAGTAGTATTTCTGAAGTGAGAATGAGTTGAGGAATGTTGAAAAAAAATATCGCAAAATTACATTTTTTTAAAGAAACAAAGCCCCCCTCCCAAAAAAAAAAAAAAAAAAAAATCTATATATATACAACCTTTAAACACCCTTGAAATATTCATATTTTTCTCATGTTCAGTTAAACGTTGGATGCTCAAGAGTTGGTAGTGAAAAGGGTTTATATATCTCAACACAAGACGGAAGAACTAAAAATATTATTTCTAAAGAAGCCTTTTAGTATCTTTCTTTGCAATTTTGAATAATTTTCTAGAATTTTATATTAAATATTATTTTAATTTTCTATAAAATAGTTATAATTTTTAAACAATTGCTTACATTTAAACTTGGGAATAATTATTCTTAGAAATTTAAAAAGTGAAAATTTTCAATTTAAAAACAGGATGAATAAAAAAAAAAAAGCGTAGAATAAGACTTTGTGTTATAGTTTGAGAAATAATTTAGAACAAGGTCTGGTACTTCCATTTGTAAATAATGATAGAGTCCACGGTTTTATTTTCACTGTGTTGTTAAAACGTTCATCCTAGATGATAATCATTTTTGCCTCCAAAGGAAAACTACAAGTTGGGGGTTCTATTCATTAGATGCATTAATATTTACACTTGATAATTGACGACAATTTTTTTTAACTTATTTTAAACTTATTTCAACTGAAAATTAGATATAAATTTAATCGTGAATTGCTCAAGAGCAGTATATTTTAAAATTAAGGTTACTTCAATTTATAATTCATGAATAGTCTTTATTAAACCCGAAATTAATATAAATATAAGAAAATTTAAATTGAAAAATGAACTTTTTAGTAGAACACAACATTTTTCTTAGTTCGATACACAGCAATTGAAACATGACGAGAGGTATGTTTATATTAGAGGTTAAATAAAGCGTGTAGTAGATGAATAAGTTATCAGTACATAAAAACGGACCCTCTCTTTATATTCTTATTTTTCACCTTTAATGCCAATTATTGATGTTTATTGTATCAGTCTTTCAGTCGACACTATAGGTTGTCGTTAAGGTTGCTCATTTACAGCTACACGAGGTTATCATCTCTGCCATAATAAGTTGTAATATGGGCTCCACGATGTGTTATGAAGATATAATTCAAGAAAAAAATGTCCGAATTAAAGAATTAGAAATCGAAAATATGGAATTAAAATCTAAGTTGGATAAGTTTCAATCGATTTTGATAAGCGGTTCCCAGTCCCAGAGCGATGTGGGAAGAGTTAGAAGAGTTCAGAGGGGCTTAGGTATTTCCGCTGAACCTCAATGTCTACAAAGTATAACGGATATTACGAATACTTCTTTTCCACAAGTTAAAAAGTCAGACAGGTAATTGAAAAAAAAATAGTTATCGATAGAATACACTATCTCATTGCTTATGACCTTGATATCATATTTTTTATCTTCTAAAATAAAACTTTAAAAACATATAATTTCTTATCTATTTAATTATTAAGTATTCACTATTAACACATTAGGTTTACTAATCTAATAATTTACAATCTAATTCTAATTATTGTAATGGATACGTAGGCATATCTTTTACATTCAATGTTGAATATAAATGATTTGTTCATTTTGTATGTAACTAACGACAAAGAGGCAAAACATTCTTGGCTATGATTTATAATACATATTTTTCTTGTGGCGTATTATTTATACTTTTTATAATATCTATATATTTCATATCATCCTGGTTAAAGTATTTAAAAGTAAACTAATTATAATTTCTTCTCTTTGGTAAATATTTTTATGTAGATATATTTTGCCCATCTTAACGTATATCTTAGAATATTTTATAAAGAAATTGAGCATAATTTGTCAATCAATTTGATTTTTTAAAACTGTTTGAAAATTTTCATTAAAGTTATATGTAATGGAGCTTAATTTTTATGGTAAATAATTTTAAACGCGTATTATATATACATATATAAACTAATTTTAATATTTTTTTCTATTTTTCTATATTTTTGTGGTATGATAACGTACAAAATTTTAAGACTTATATTTTCATAATAATGTAAGCATGATTTTTTGTACAATTTAAAAGATTACTCTTAGAATTTCAATTATATTCTGTGGAATGTTAATAATAATTAGGAAATTAAATATAAAATTAAACCTTTTTTTGATAGTTTGAAGTGTATTAAGTTATTGTTTAGAAGCCTTGAAAAGATAAAAATACTTTACAGTCTGTATCACAGACATTTTAATGAAATACTGATTATTACTACTAGAATATATATTCTAATTCAATGTTATAAAATAAATTTTTAGAAATTAAATAATCAACTTATTGAGAGAAAAAAAAATATAGTTGTTAAATAGATGACTCTTCTAATTAAAAGTTTTCCCATTAATTTTACTTTATTAATCTTATTTTAAATAGACTTTGAATTGATATATATAACACGTCGTTACCTGTAATATATCACGTAATCTTTCTTCTAAAAAGAAAAAGAAAAAAGCCCAAAATCATCTTGTGGTTAGCCTAATAAGTCAATCATACCAACTGCTATTTATATCTTAAGTAATACCAGACGATAATTGTTATTAATTCTCCACGATTTTAAAAATAAATTACATATATATATATATATTTCATAATATTAAAATCCTTCATAGTATTTTATTCAATGCTTTATGATAATAACGCTTAGTAATATATCATAAGCGTAGCTATACATTTGTATTTCTATATATTTATTCATAAAAATAATAAAATGGCCAATATATACATATATATATACAACGACTACGGGGAACAGCAAGAAATCATATTCCTGTCATTTTGGAAACGGAGCTTAAGTATATCATAATTCATAACTTATTACTTCGTTCATTAATCCTAAGTAACACATTATGAAATAGCCATGATGTAACAAGTGAGACGAAAGAATCGACAGCTGACTACTAAATACATAGGGTATTTTTGTGTTGTCGAGGTAACACCGTGATATCCGTAGGTATTATTTGGTATTAAATACGTTATTTGTAGAAACAAAACATTCAACATTATTACAAAATTATTATTAAAAATATTTTATTGAAGAAAAAAAAAAAAGATCAAAATTTCATTCTTAAAACATTAAAAAAAAAAACTTAAAAAAAAAAAAAAGATTAACTGTTTAAAAAATCAATTTCTGCATCATCTGCCCTAACCAATTATACAATCAAACGGGCTCTCACATCATTATTTAGGTGCATTCATAAATGGGGCATGTACATAGTTCCCTTTTATTAGTCTAAAACTAAGCGACAGATTGTCGCCGTCTTGCATCAAAATAATACAACTCTCTGTATAATATTATATCTAATATAAAATACAGATATATGTTATTCACTTAGATGCTTCTGTGAATATTTTCCTCATCATGTGCCATTTTTTTAAAACAAGCTAGACACTGTCACACCCCCTTGAGGACAATATTTTTTTTTTTTAGTTTAGTCATGCCCTATAGTATCTTAACTCAATTTTTTAAGATAGTCTTACTCTGTTTAGTTATTATTACTTTAAAAAAGTTCTTTAGATTGAGTGTGCAAGCATTTTTAGAAATGATATAGGTTGACATAAACAATCAACTTTAGTATTTCTACGTTGGTAAGATTTTATCAGATGAGGGGTTTAATTAATTATTCAACCAAACACTTTTTATTTGGGAATCTATCTCATGGATTCATGAAAAAGTTTTGTTTGCCTAGAGGAATCCACCAAATCATCTCCTTACCACCGTTTTCTTGTTTCTTCGAACAAATTTCCTAGGTGAGTTTCTACTTGCTCTGATCCTCATTTAGATGTTAATGTCAAAGAATTTCAACCCTCAGAATCAGTTTGTTATGTAACCAAAAACTCATTCATGAAGATAAAGAAGAGTATATATCGTTTTGGATCAAGAACTTTGAAGATAATATAAAAATAATAAATTAATGAATTTCTCTTTTTACACTTATAGACGGATCATTAACCTAAGGGGAGTTTGAAAAAGTCTTAACTTGCAATGATTAATTTGCTAAAATTGAGGATTTTGTGTTTGTTATTATTCCATTCATAAAATCATCTTACTTAAAAAAAAATCATGATTTGTAAACTTAACTAAGGGTTAATCTGAATAAATACTTAAATAATTACTTTTGAGGTATATAATTATAATGATTATATATTTTTTTAAATATTGAATTTTACAAAAATGTTTTTTGTTTTTTTTTAATATTTTACGCAAATTGTATTATTACACTCTTTGTGTTAGCCTTACTATTTAAAAAAAAATACACTTTTGAGCCCTAGACCTGTATAATGCACTACTGTCTAAATAAGTATGTTAAACCAATTTTATTTTATCCTATTTTAATAAAATTACTTAAACTTTTAAGGGTATAGCTTCTGCGAAGTCTTATAAAATCGAGTTCTCACATTTTAATAAACCAATTTTTAAAGAAGTAAATAATTGAATTTGAAAAGGAACTGCTTCATTATTACAATAAAAATCTAAAATATTTTATAAATTAATTATTTGTATTTTTATAATTAAAAAAAAACGATTTTATTAAATAATAGTAGTTATTTTTCATGTAAGCAGTAATGAATATTTACAATGTATCAATACATTTTGATATTTCTCTTTTATCAGTAGTACGATATATCTTATCCAAGTTTTTCGATTATAAATTTGCTTAACATTTTTTCAAATTTCTACAAATGTTATCGTGAATACAGTGTACATTTCCCCAGAAATTATATTTGTATTTTAACGGAAATTGTTGGAAAATTTGTATTCTTCTTTGAAAATTTTATTTATGAACTCTTACACATCTCTTTACAGAGTAGTGGCGGCAGCAAATAAAGATTGATGGTTTTCCTTATTTACATATAATAATTAATTTTTGGCAGATATCATTTTTCCGAATTTATTTACAGAAGTTTCTTATGCATGAAACAATTATATATATAAGATTTCTGATATGGGAGAGAGGGCGCTTACGTCTGTAAAATATTTTAAAGAATTGAGAAGAGGTTTTTAGGCGTATAAAGGATAAGTCTAATTGGGCCTAAATTGTTTTTAATTACTTTTATCTATTAATATTTATCCTTGAGATTCGATGAGAACTTATATGAAAATAATATATCCTCTGTTTTTTTCATAGCCTGGATGACCTGCTAGCATCATAGGGTAATAAAAAGATATTTTATTTTCACAAAAAATAAAATATAAAGTTTGCTAAATTTGAAGAATGAAACATCTCTTAAAAAGAATATATATTCACTCATCCCTGCATAGTATATTCCAGGGAGTGAATATATTAAGTCTGGGACTATATAAGGGGAGACTTGCATCCTTTTTTCATACAAAACGCTTGTAAGTATTATGAAAAAAATGACATCACCTATTTATTTTTATTTTTAACTATTATTAGTTATCTTGTAACTAGATGCAACTGTATTTTAGTCATTTATAAGTATTTTTATTATATTTTCTTTTGTTGTTTTCATATTTATTAAAATAAGAAAGGCATGTTATGAAGACTGTGTATAACATGCATAAAAATATTTTCTCTTTTGTAATCCATACTTCTTTATATCAATGTGGGACAAAAACTTTTTAATGGAACATCATAACACGCATAATTTATCCCTTATCATTATTTGGCTTCACTTTATAAAGTTTAAAGTTACAACATAAATATAATAGTATTTGGTTGTCTTAGTCCAAATTTTATCTTCAGATAATAATATTATTAAAAAGGAAGAAGATATACATGCTAAAGGAGTACTTATGTACTTCAGTGA
The DNA here is from genome assembly GCF_016086655.4 of Lepeophtheirus salmonis. NCBI lineage: Eukaryota > Metazoa > Arthropoda > Copepoda > Siphonostomatoida > Caligidae > Lepeophtheirus > Lepeophtheirus salmonis. The sequence continues at coordinate 6,784,717 of NC_052142.2, read as the reverse complement.
ACTCTCTTTTCTATAATAAATGATTTTTTTTTAAAATATCTAATAACCATTGGATCTTAATTTAATATATATGGGATCATTCGAATGAAAACTTACACTTTTTTTAAAATTTCATAGGATTTGAATCAAATTTAGTGTGTCAATTAACCTTTGGGAAAATCAGATCAGTTCTGAGTCCTTTTTATGATGAAATTGATCAAAAATCGTCTTGAAGACCCTTGCATTTTGAAGTGTAGTTTGTAAACCACTCATCAGATGGATGGATATAATAGATCATTTGAAAGGTATTGCGTTACGATACAAAATAACAACTCCAATTTTTTGTTAATTATAAAAAAGTATTATTGACCTTGATCATATTTTTTGAAATTAAAAATCTCATATATTGTATAATCTGATTTTGATAAAAAATCTATTAAAACTACATCCAATTAATATCTCACTTTAAAAAAAGGTTAAATAGATAGGGTTTTGGACTTAGGGGTCCCACTAAAACTCCTTCCTTTTCCCTAAGCTCATAATCAGCATACATTACGTCATAAATGTGTTGGTTTATAATTGACGTATATAAACAAAATAACTAAAATTTAAAAAAACCCGCTGAGCTGCATATATAATTTCAGTTTGAATTATCATTAAGAGGATCGAGGGAGGAGATTGAAAGTATTGGTATTTATTCTTCAATATGATCTCTGTCAAGGTCGTTTCTCATCATGCCAAAAAAATTTTTTGTCCCTATTTTGTATTCTGGTTATGAAATTGAATCAACGAATCTCTCCATATAACCTCATTTTTTCTGTCAGGACAAATACTTACAGTTCCGGGCTAAGAATTATTATTAGACAAAGCCCCTTTAAGAGTTTGTTCACTTCACTTATAGTATGGTGACTTCGTCTGGGATATTATTAGCAAATGAGGGGAATTAAAAATTTAAAAAAAACTAGATAAATAAAGGAAAATAAACTTCAAAAAAGTTATTTCCCGCCTTTGCCGTTCACAGATTTCCAAGTCTTCGAAATCTCTCTTCACTCAGAAACGGAAATTTCAAAAAACTACTTCCAAAGCAACTACGTCTGTTAGGATATCTAGTGAATATGAAGCCATCATTCAAACTTAGCAAGCTTTTATTCATAAGGACTGTGTCATTGATATCAAACGTTCCTGCACAAATTGTCAAAAAAATCTTCTAAGTAACGGTCATTTGAAAATATAAATGAAGACTTTCTTACATTTTACTCCCTGTTATAATTTTCTCTAGTACTAATGGAAATCTAGATCACTGTTAATGTTAAGAAGGATATGTTCGTTGTTCCGTATGATAAGAATTTCAAAGTATGTTCCAAGCTTATTCAAGACTTGACAACAGAAAAAAAAACCCAAAGAAATTGTAACTGCTGAAACTAGTCGAAAGAAAATCTTTGCAAGACTTAGCTATTCGACCAAATTAATACGCTCCAATTTACGTTACTTTTTCTATTGTTGTCAAATATATATTGTCTATAACCTCAGTGAATATGAGAGTAAATACATTATGGAAGAAGAGTCATCATACGTTTATTGATTATTTTTTAAATTTTTATTTTACTCTTTACAAAATATTATAAGTATACTTTAATGGGTTTTATTAAAATTCACATGAAAACGGTCCAGTACAAAAATATTATTTTTAAGTACATTTATATTATATTATATAAATATTATTTATTCTAGCTAAGCCTCCTAAGATCAAATATTGCAATTAAAGAAACAAAAACATGAAGTAATAAGTGTATAAGTACAACTCAATTGTTTATTTATCTCAACTTTTGAAGTCCTATCTGATGATCTTTGCAATTTTTTTACAATTATTTAAAAATTTCTATTGGTATCTTCAATCTCAGTGACAGGAGTCTTAAACTTGAGGATTCTGTCACAATTTATGTATGATTTAGATAATTAATACCCTCATTACTCGTTTGTGTGTGTTTTAAATAAAAATAAATTCAATTTGACAATAATAATGTAATTCATTCGTCTTAAGACAATTTCAGAAAGTTCTAAATGACTAATCATGAAAATACAATGATCACCTTCTTGAATACGAAAAAGAGTACTACATTCCATTCGTTTGTTTAGTAATGACCTTCAAAGTCTAATATCGTTTTCCACTTTTTTCCATGACGAAAGATTCCAAATTGAAGTAATATCTATTAAGGAATTGAATTGTACTGTATGTGTAATTGGACTGTGTAGAACGAATTCAGCCTTATAAATGGAATGTGTTAGAGATGAGTAATTGTTTTGTTATGTATATCGATGACACTCAAGCACTCAGATCTATCAAACGTATTTCTTAAGGTAGAATACAAAGTTTAGATGACTTCAGGAGTAATAAATTCAGGAATTCCAATAAAGTAGCTGGAGGATGAGAACTATTTATATGTCTTCCTAGATTTTTAAATGATTATTTTTGCTCTCTATCATTAAAAGGTCTAGAGCTGCTGATACATTCCTGAGCCGATGATCTACAAGATTAGAAGTCACTATCATGTACCTTTATGTTAAACTGTATTTCCATAATGAATTTTCCTTCCGCTAATGAAGATAAAAGCTAAGGAGTGAGCCAAAGATCTTCCTCAAAAGCACAAGATCCCTGATCATCAAGTTAAAAGTAAGAGAATAAACTGATAAACCAGAACTTCCGAGCAACACAATTTAAACTCTTCCCTTTCATTGTCATACTCTAAACGTATTTTTACACTACAATGTTTCGTGGGGACTCACATTCCTAGTTACTAAAGAAAAAGTAAAAATAAGAAATTCCTTTGTAGGGATAAGCGTAGGTAATTATTTCCTTTATAATATAATTTATCGCTACGACAGATTGAATTCCCTACGATTGTCCGCACTGTATGGGGCTAGCAGATATAATATGTATAATTAAAAGAGGTCGATTTTGATTAATTTTTGGTCAATTTAGTTTTTACTATTTGTTAAGAAATTTAAATATAATAAGCTGGTTAGTTTGCGTGAATATAGATTACAATAATATTTTGGGAAAAAATTAATCGCTTATGAGTTTGATTAATCAATTATTTTGAATATGAAGCATCTATAAACTTGTTTTAATCCCTCTAATTTTAAATTATTATTAATTATTAAGTAAAAATCATAACAAACGATTCAATGTTTTTCTTCGTCGTTATACTCTAGAAACTGGATTTTTTAATAAAAAAAAGGCAGTAAAGGCCATGCCGATATCCGTTTTAATGTTCATATTTGTGTTCTACGGCTTAAATAACAAGAATAAATGTAGGTTTCAGTGTTCGGGCGCTCTAAGATCTTGATTTTGTTGCATAATGCATTTGACATTTGGGTTCGTGGGAGGACGGAATTGGCAATATTTTTTTTTTTACTTGAATTCATCACTATTTAATGTATCTATATGACATTTATATTAAAACATTATACAGTCACATCATGGATCGCGAGCTAAAATAAATTAAAATTTAACCATCATAAAGATTAGATTGTAAGAGAAGAGAGTTAAATATTTCTGTGGTCCTAAATGAAGAGTATATTTTATTACTATAATAACATAATTATTGTAATTAATAGTAAGAAAAATATTTAATTATTTAACGAAAAAAAACCAGTTTCTTAAAAAAAAATTATTCCTCAGACGAGGCCAGATATTTCAATTTTTATACTCTCAACTTATCAATCTTTGGGCTATTACTATTTGTCCAAAAAATACCTTGTCATACACATGATCAACTTAAGGAATGCTTGATTTAACTCAACATAATAAAAAAAATATTTTGTCATATGATTAACTCCAATGTAATTTTAATAAAGTGTTTTCGAACAAGAGGTGTTATTTTCCAAAGCCCGCTATTTCAGTACATATTACTTTTGAAGGTCTTATTTGTTTCCATTTGACAGGAACAAACTATGCCGTTAATAAAAATGGAACGATACATACCTCAACAACCCATTGAAACTATTAAAATTCACTATGAAATTGGCAAAACCTGGCAGAGACGGTTCGTAAAAATTAAACATTTTTGGGTTGTCGTGAAGCACCTTGTTGGACCGTAATATAGAAAATGGTCGAAAAATTCCAGCTTTTTGGACAGTTTATTGATGTGAAGAATAAAAACCGTGCACGTCGCTCAAGAACAACTGAGAACATTGTTGCTGTAGCCCAAAGTGTATACCCAGAATACCCAGGCTTGTCCATTCCTCGTCGTTATTTGGAATTGGGCATTCCAGAAATTCCAAAATTGGATGGTATTGATCTGGAAAACGTTTACTTTTAACAAGATAGTGCTACGTGCTACACAAGTAACGAAACCATTGTTCCTTTACAGGAAAAGTTTTTGGCCCGTGTTATCTCTCGAAGACGTAATCGCAATGGGCAACTGAGATCTTGTAATTTAACTTCTTCTTTTGGGGCGACATGAAAGATAAGTACTACGCCAATAGCTCAGTGTCGATTCAAGACCTCAATGATGGAATTCGTGAAGCTTTTGAGGGTATACAAAAGCCACTTCGCGATTTGGTGATGGCAAATACTATGAAAAGGATAGGGTCCGGTAAGCGTAGCTGTGGTGGCCATTTGGCTGATATTGTTTTCCATTATTAAAGGCATATCTTTTTCTTTACGTTGAAATAAACATTCGATCATTTATCTCAAATCGCAATTTTTCCTTGAATATCACAATAATACCTCTTATTGGAAAAACCTACACTTATAGAACTATGTTTATAATTATTTTTATTGTCATTTTACTTCCGGTTTTAAATCAGAGGTTATGGTTGGAGCATCATCAAGTTTTATATACTTTTTTGCCTTTGGTGATTTTCTTGGAAAAAAAATTCTTACTACAAAGTTGTTTAAAATTTGATATCAATTTTCTTCTTCTTGTGGCTTCTTTTAGTTTAAAGGTGATTCTGAAAATATAAACTTTTCCTTGAATTTTTTGAAATATTGACTCAGTTCTTATCTTGCATCGTCGTACGGAACAATAACTCATTTTTTTGAAGATTAGTTTGATTTGCTTTAATATAAATTGACAATTGAATTATAATCTAGCAGATATCTCGGTTTATAGATTATGAATAATTAAATGTGCACAAAATTCAGTTATTTTAAATCAAAGATCTGAAAGATAACTTTGACAGAATAATAGCTACAAGAATTGAATCTTCCACGATTCCAAAATAACTTTTTTAACTCTTATCTACTCAGTGGCAAGGTTAATAGAAATACAATGTAGACCATCATGTAATCGGGCTAGTTAGAATTTTCAATTTGATGCATCGTACCGACCACTGGGCAAGAAAGACTGATTTGGACAAAACATACAACTTCTCATGTACCATGACGTCAATATTAAATAGCGTTGTGGAAGTCAAACATCATTCCTACATCACCTATATTTTAATACCATCAGTTCATCAAATATATTACGCAGAAGAAAACTATAATTTAGCAGTTGATACAGTTATTAAAAAAACTTCCTTCACATAAGTGCTGCCACTCAAACGGAATTTAATCTGTCTTAGGGATGAATTACATTATTAAAGGAAATAAATTCCCCAGACTTATCCATGCGTAGGGGCTTTTCTACATTACTTATTCTAAAAGGAATATTCTTTTGACCATTTATATCATACCAATTATGAATGTGAATCCCCACAAAACCTTGTTGTTTAAAAATATATTATGACTATGATAGGGAAGAGTGGCGCTGTAGTTCGGGTTTATATGTGATATTGATTGATATTTTCGACTGTGCATTCGTATATTGAATCTGTATCCCACATTACTCCTTTAAAATCCTATCTTTTCTGTTGAATATCCTATTAGCATGCTTCTTACTTTATACTTGATATTCAGGGATCTTGTCCCTATGGAGGAAGTTTTTTGTATCTCCCCTTGCTTCTTATCTCCTTTAATGGGAGTATAATTCACTATGGAGAGAAAATTTAATGTAAATGCTTGCTATAGTGACTTCTAATCTCATTTTATAATTAATCAGTCACTCCAAATCTTTTATGGAATTGTTGTTTACTCCTATGATAACTGAGGAGTGATGAATTTGATATTGAGGCCGAATAATCCAAAAAAGGACCCAGAATAGAGGGTTTCTCATTTTACTACTTTAATCTTTATGCTTAGGGATCGTGCCCCTTATGACAAGGTTAGCATGTCTTACTCACTGGAAATCCTCCCTTAATGGAGGGATAGTTCATTTTACTATTGCCTCTTAACATCAATATCTGTTGCGACAAATATTTGTCCATTGGGTCAAAAATGCATCAGTTGCCTCTGATCTTGTCTGGAATCATCTTCTACTCCGAATACCAATGTAAGAAGTAATATCTGAGAAGTGCCATCAAGAGACAGAGTATTCGATTTAAAGAGACCGTGAGGAATAGTGAGAGAGTTATCTTCTTCCGTCCACTGCTACCCATTAAAAGTCATGAATACATTCCTCCTAAATTCAACTTTAATCGTAATACCTTAATAAAATACTTGATTTAATAATATTTCAGTGTCCATAATATATATAACAAACAACTTACCTATCCAACACCTTGGTAAGTGGTTTTAATTCAATGTATCAAGCAGATTTCGTACTATACATTACCTACGGACAATTACACATCAAGTTCACTTTAATTCTCTCATTCCAATTCCTGTATAGTATACTTTATTTATAGTGATTACTTCGATTTGTTAGTCTCTTTTTTCATTGGAAAAAAGGCACTCTTATAAGCCATTCTTAAACAAATGGATGGTAAGTGATGTGATATCAAGTATTAATATCAACATGTAAATAAGAATTATACAATATATAAATGTTTATTAATGTTTTGAATGAAAGGATTAGTTTGCTCTAAGGGCTTGAGGTAGGATATTGAATATCGATTTAGCCAAAAGATTAAAACATGTCAACGAATTGTGATGTGGGAGAAGAAAATCGACTGGTCTTGATGGTAGAGGAAAAACGAGTTCAAGAAGAATCCATCAAAAGAAGAGAACAACGCTGTGAAATGGTAAGGAAATGTTAAAAGTATTTAATCACACAGATAATGATACTAGAAAATAAGTTTAGAGATGAAAATACTTATAAAATCTCCACCTCAGTTAGTGGAACACATAGATTATGAATTTTGAATTGGATGGCTTTAAGGGTTTATTATGTGTTGGAGCATTCTTATTTGGTAATCAGAATGAAAAAAAGAAGAAAATAGTTAATAAGTCATTGTGCTATCTTAAAATGTTGGATAAGATGGAGCATGGCATGTCAATGGAAGTGCATCAAGGAAATTCTAGTGGGAAAGAAGCAGAGTGAAAAGGATAATTTTGATTCATTTTACACGGTTCTATGTTGCTAACCTCAACATTCTGCAGTAAGGAAGATGTTATTTGAACACTGCATATCAGTACTAATTATAAAGGGGCATATAGTCTCAAGATTAGGATATTTTGACTATAATTCAAATTGACTAGAGGAAAAACGAGGATTACGTGATGTTTGTGTTTTTATTAGTATATATCAAAACATGGGGCGATGCCTCTCAGGCCTCCAATAACCCTTTAAACGACCTCAGTCGAACGAAGTTGTTGATCGAATATTATTCAAATAATAGACATATATGTAAATCTGCCTTATGCAAATTTACCAAACATTTATGGTATTTGTCAAAGGAACTCGTTGGACTTGCTTTCTTCAATGATAGAGTTTAGCTACAAAAATAAAAAAATTCTTAGCTCTCTCAAAGTTAAGCAAAGAAGGCTAAAAACTTAACTAATGTTTTTATACATAAAAATATTGAAGACTTTATCAGAAGGAATTCAAAACACATTATGGAAATTTTGGAGCTGCCTCAGTTGACTCAGCACTTTGGCATGGTAGGGAAGACGACATGGAGGCATCAGAAAAACATCTTTCGCTCCACTTATGCAATGATCTCGCTGAAAGAGGTGTTGGGTTCATTACAGAATATAGTGGGGTAATAACAAATCACTAGACACAAATTAAATGTCTTCTACAAGTCTTGGAAGACCATGGAAAGATCTACCCAACCCGAACAAGAAAATACTTACCAAAAGTCATAAGCATTTTTTTAAATTTTACAATAAGCAATTAAAAATTATTTATATCTATGATATTATAAGAAAATATAAATATACATATTTGAGAATAAATTTACTTGAAAAATGAAATATTTTGAACTGAATAAATCATGTGTCTAAATGTGTAAATATAAATAAAGTATGTACTTGATCATTTATTTGATATATCATCAAGAAAAAAAAATGTATCAAAATAGCTTTGTATATTTTTGTAGGTACCATCTTCGACGCTGATGAACTAGATTTTTATTGCTAGAGTTGTGTGTTAAAGTTGAATTAATACACTGAAAAAGCGATTACTTGGTGTAGATGACCTCTTGATCCAGGTTTCTTATTTTGTAATCATTTTAAATTACTACATCATATATGGCTGCTTAGACGAGATTTGACTATATTTTATTATAAATAATTATAGTAAGGGTTTTATTATGGAAAAATTTAATACCTTATTCATATATATACATAAAATTTGACAAACCCCAACAGGCGTTTTTACTGTTGCTACAAAATTCATTCTTGAATTTTTTTTGCACAGTTCAAAAATGAACGATGGATGAAAAAATAGTGAAAAAGTAATAGACAAACGGAATTTTTTGAGAAAATGAACGAGTGAATGTGAAAAGGTTGAACGGGTCCAAGCTTAATTGACAGAATTTGTGGATAAGGTAGCTTGACGTGAGATGTTATCTCTTCAAGAATGAAAGAATAATGATAATGTCTTTGTAAAATAAAAAGACACTCTTCAGATTACCAACTAGAAAAAAATCTCGCACGCGCTTAAGTCATATTTTATGCCACTTTACTTATAATTTACATATTTCTACATTAATATGGAATATCTTGTGAGAAGAAATCGTTTTGTAAATGTTCAACTATTTTATTTTTGAATAGGGAGGTTTAAAAACCCAAGAAAAGTATGTGCATTAGGAAGGGAAAGTAAGAGAGAACTAGAAATGTAATAAAGAGCCCTTCTTTACATGCAGTGTTAACACAAAAATCATGTCAGTTGGGAAGTCGGAAGTATTACTTACACTTTTGTAATAAAACAATTTAAAAAATACAAATTTATCCATAATGAAACTTTCTTGAAATATAGTTATAACAATAAGGTTTATCATTATTAAAAAAAGGACGTTTTAATTCATTGAATGTTAAAAGAAATGGTGCCTTGGTTTTGTGATGTTAATTTAAAAATTGATAACATACGGTTATGTTCAACGTTTTGTGATTACTTTTAGCCACACTATTCATTTATAAATTTTTTTTCCAAAAATGAAATCACTTTTAAAAAGAGGTGAAACAAAACACCGTTAAATACACAGCCATTCATCTGAATGAGTCCAAATTTTTTCAAAATATCAAATGTATCCTAAAATTTGTAAAACCATGGATACTTGCTTCACTAGCTTTGTGATTTGAAAAAGGCTAATGCCGTCATATTTATAAAACAATGATAAAATAATCTCTTTATAAATAAAGTTTACATAACATATTTATCTACACTAGTGAATAAATGATATAAAAGTGAAAATGATCGCACTTATTTTTGGAATTCCTAGTTCAACCAAATTAATTCAGTTAGTCGTTTCATCTGTTAAATTTAATGTTTTTGTTTTTTCAAAGGCATTATAAAAATATTACAAATGTGTTCGGTGATTCCAATAATATAGATATAGACCATTGTATACTGGAAATTGATAGATTAATAAATTTACTAATTTTATATTGATAATATTACTTTTCGTAATGTTAATTTTCTTGAACGATTATTCCAACTTTCAATAACATTTTTTTGTTTTTAGGTCCAAAGAATTAATTAAATCTGCTATAATGGAAAATGATTTTATGAAAAATCTTGAGTTGGGCCAAATTCAGGAAATAGTTGATTGCATGTATGTTATGAAATATTCTCAAGGTTCTTTGATAATTAAAGAAGGAGATGTTGGAAGTATTGTCTACGTTATGGAAGGTGAGCTATAACGTGAATCAATTATTGAATCTACAACTACTAAAAAATTACATTTTTGCTTCTATTTAGTTACAAACTATATACACTGTGATTTTCATGATCTATTAATATATTTAAACTCTTTGAAGTAAGGATCTTTTTAGGTTAAACAAAAAGCATTAAAAAGATATGGTCGGTTTTGATTCAATTTTTCTGTATTTTTTTATTTTCTTATTTAGTGTTGAGTAAGCTTAGTTTCCAAATTTTGCGGTCAACATATCTTTGGCATGCTTGTTTTTTTTTATGTTAGTAAATTCGAAAAGTATATATTTTTATTACTTAAAGCTTTATAATATTTTTACTTTGTTTTCTGAGAGGCATAATGGTTATTAGTATTTTGCGTGTTAGGCGATTTTTTGCTATATGTCCTTCAATAAGTCTCTCTAGTATCTTTTTTTTTTTTTTTCATAGCCATATACCTATGATTTGTCAACAGTTATTGGGCTTTTGAGCAAATTAGGATCATGATTGACGTCTGTCAACAGTTCATCAACGATGCTCATGTGACGATTCTTTTTGTCAAAATTAAGCAGTTTCGTGTTCCATTTTGTCCTCATAAGAATTTCCATGCCTATGCTTCAATTTCATAACTGTCTTTTGTTTCTATCTCTAAGATTTCTCATTTTGCAAACATACTTTCTTCCCCTTTTTGAAATTTATTTGATGTTTAGGTTTATTATTGAGACATTTTTGCTCCAAAGATTGACTTGCGATCGTTTTATTATAATAAGGAGGTTTCGGTTGACTGAGTAGAATTTCCATACATTTTGTACATGATTCTGCCCTTGTCTTAATTGAATTGTTCATACAAGGCCAAAATTATCTATCTCTGGGCAACTTTTGGGCTCGAACTCTACCGAGATGAGATTTATGTAATTTTTGTCAAAATATAAATAATGGCACTATTTGGTATAACAATTTTTCCATTTGTGATTAGAAGTTTGTTTTCCAATTAAATATTTCCAAATTGACTTGTAAGAACTTAATGTATGAGTCTTCGTTACAAAATTAATTTTTTTGTCTTCCGTAAATATTATTATCATTTATGGATAATTTGCATCTTTGCTTACAAATTTCTCAATTTATTTTGATTTGGTATCAGCCTAGGCCAATAAATAATCCTAATTTAGTAAGATTTTTTGGTTCTGGGAAATTCAAAATTCCATAAATTTTTTCAGGATCTGGCTAAGATACCTTCACCAGATATTGGTATACCTGCAAATTTCATTTTTGCTCCATACTGAATTTTGTCTTTTGATAAGCTAATATTGTTTTTCTAACAACGTTTGAGTACTTCTAACAACTTTTATAAATCTTTATTTTCGCCAGATGTAAAAATATCATCTATAATATTCTTTACTTTCTTGATTCTACATAAAACAGAATCTGTCCTTGCTCATAAATTATCCATGGTCAACCTTACTTCATTCCAGTAAGAAAATATTATCACGTGCATGTCAACGATAGTTATTACTTATAGGTAAGGGTGATAATTTTGGTAAGAATAGAAAAGCGTGCGAGGAGAAGAGAAGAAATACTTATGGCATCAATGATTAAATTATATATATCTTCTTCTATCGAATCAAGAACGTTATCATTCCCACCTTTATTATTCAATATTAATATATTATTAGATGGTGATAGTCGATAGAGAACTGAATAAAATGCCTAAAATAATGTCGCCTTCTGTCTGGATTTCTGAAAATGGAGGCCCAGGAATTTGGAAAGTACTTGCCGGATGAGAAACAGATGGTTTGTCGGATTTGTCGATATAAATGTGCCTTTAGTTCCCTGTCTAGAATTACACGCCACTCATTATCCTCATCTCATATCAAGAGCATGGATATTCATCTAAAAAATCAAGTCAAACTTTAACTCTGATCTCACAATGATGCTTATTACATGTAATATAACCTTATCCATTGCTAATCATCCACGTTCAAAAAATTTATGGAGAAATACACGGGTAAACCTATACCTTTCCGAGGAACCATCATTAAATTTATGAAGGATGTAGGTACTGATGTCATTTATATGTCATTTATAGAAATACATATAAAAATGTTTTGAGTCATTTGAGGCAGATGATAATCACATCAGTATTTTAAACTATGATACCATATGTATTTTTTCCCCCTTCTCCTTGCACGCGTTTTTTTCTACAATATTATCAACGTTACTTATAGGCAATTCCATACAAATGTCGACCTCACCATGAAAAAATAAAGTTGCCATATTAATAACAAAACCTACTTAAAATGTATCACCAAGGTCTATATTTTGAAGTACAAAATACATTTGATCAAAATATTCGTGCAAATACATGTTTTTCTCACTACAATGATCAGACGCAGTACTGTAAACATTTATTTTTCAGTGAACAAAATATTGTGACTTTCTTAATGGTCAGTATGGGGGGAAAAATCAGCTATGGATGTCTTTTAATCTTATTTTTCATCAAGAAGGGTTGTTGTGTCAATATGTAGTTTGAGTCTTTCCATTGGCTGGTGGAACGTGTTGTTGTGATGCCCATTTATGGGAAGGTACATAACGTTTTTATGAAAAGTTGTCATAAAATATGCTTTTTGAAGCAATTTCAATCAAACTTTTCAAGCAAAGCTAATTTTTATAAAGAGGACATATTAGCAACAATGGTCATCCTGGTCTTATTTTTTTCATTGTTTCTGAGTATTACGGACGTTACTTGTCCACACATCTATAATCATATAAGCGTCCCACATGAGGCAGATCCACATTTTAAGTGACGGCGCTGGCTTCCAGTTTAAGACATATATGGACATTTTTATCATTAAGTTTCCACATCTTGTCCCCAACCCATGTGCCGTGGCACTTTTTTTTTGCCACAAGTCATGGCAAGGGAGCAGTCGACGGCGTGGGAGGTACTGTAAAACGGGTCGGCTGTGTTCCGCAGTTTGTTAATTGTCTATACTGCTGCCGATTTTGGCGGAGTCGCTACAATGAGATGCCCAAACATCACCATCGGAGAGGTAATTTCTGAGAAGATTAAGAGCTTCACAGGCAAACAGAAGCTGGAGGGCAAGTGGGAAGATGTGCCCACCCTTCATGGGACATAAGGAGTGCATCATGTCGAGTTTGTGTCATGGAAACAGATCAAACACAGACATGATACCTGCACACTTTTCTCTCTTCAACCACCAGAACCACAAAAACACTACACAGAAACCGAAATTCCGTTCTTACGAAAACATCAGGTTATATTGTTCCTATTAATCTTGATTTTCATATTTTAAATATGATTTCATGTTTTCAATATGTCTTTATATGCAATTAATATGCTAAAAAGTCCTAGATTTTTAGCTTGTAAAAAAATAAATACAAATCAACAAATAACACCGATTAATAAATCCCTCAGTGTGATAATGTATGTGGATATATTTATTTTGGTTAATAATTATGTGTCTGATTCTGCAGGAAAGAATGAAAAGATAGGCATACATTAGATATGTACACAATCTCTTACCAGCAGCACTTTCCATAACTTTTTTTCACCAACTTTGTTTGGCTGATAAGCAATATTCCTTAACTAAGCAAGAGTCGGCCCTCCAGACTCGTTTGACTCTTAAAATAGGCCACTGAAGTTAAACATATGTGGGTAAAGTCCTATTTATCATAGTGTTTTTTTGGTTTTTTTTTGTCTTATTCAGACTTGTAACATCCATTACGCAAAAATGTAACACCCGTAACGGAAATATTTTGTGATTCTTCCTTTAATAGGAAAAAAAAAAGATTTTCTAAATATGATTTTGGGTGCCTCAAACCCTTTCCTAAAAAATAATATTTAACATTGTTAGTCTTTGAAAGTTAAAGTCACATAGTTTTTATTATGTGTTCATTGAGTCCAAAAAGCTTGAAGCGATAATATATTTGTAGACAAAGCAGGGGACACTCAGAAGTACTCCCTGTTATATTTGTGAGTTGTAAACTATATGCGCTCCCATTATGCAAGGGAAATGACGTCATAAACATAGTTCATCTATATCCCATTTACTGGATTATTAGTTGAGGCGTATAAAATGATTTTAGAAAAAAAGCAAAAGTGAAAGTGGAAAAAATGGAAAAATTATTTTCAACTAATATAATACCCATCACCAATAATATATATATTAAGATAAAAGAAAAATAAACTAACACGAGAGCGGTTCGAATGGAAGAATTTTATTTTGATAATTGTTTACAAGTAATAATTTATTGATTAATTGACATATATATACACCACCGAAGTGAGGAATCTAATAATTAATCCCCAAATACAGAGCCGTATAATACTATTAAAAATGATCTTACTACTTTCAACACTACTTAGTCACCGGTAGAATTAGGACTTCGGAGGATGTGACAAACTGGTTGACACTAGTTACTAAGTTTTGAAAGTAAAAAAATAATATTTTGCCATGGAATGTATTATATATCACTATGAATGAATAAATCCTCCTGATGCCCAAGAACAAAAAGCAAGGAGAGAAGTTTCCAAAGTCCATGGTTCTTTGCACAAGCTTATTATCAATGTAAACAAATTTTGTTTTTATTATGCGTAGTTGGGAATTATCCAGGTGTTTATAAATTCATACTTATATTTACGAGTCGTAGAAACAACTTAATTTCTTTTACTAACGTCATCAAAAATTAGCAAAAAATGTCAAAAAAATCTTTAAAAGTAAGACAATCCTATAAAATAAAAATATTAGCATGAATAGAGCAGAAACATATCATATTATATCCTTAAAGATCATAACATAATAGGTAGCTAATTTTAAAAAAAACTGTTTGTTTGTTTATTGTGGGCAACTTCGACAGTGTTTTTATTTTCTAAAGCTGTTATGTTTATTTTGAGGAGAGAACATCTTCATAATAAATGTATGTATGCCAATGAATTATAAAGAGTAACGATGAAGATTTGTTTGAATGTTAAAAGTGGTATTCCTTGTTGTTCTCCAAGTATAATTGAGGATCAACGTCGGACTAATTCCAGTCTTTATTTTTATCATCTCAAAACTGTTCAAAGTTAATTTAATAAAATGTTATGACTCTCTTCTCAAATATTCTTCAAGTTGTCAGGGTTACCATGCTAATTTTTTAATGGATACCATTTACAACTCTCAAGATGAACTACTTTTCGCCAGTGAAGAGGGGGAATGACTGTCAGAAAATTTTCTTCAGGGAAATATATTAAGGAAGTCTTAATTCTTAACCTTCGGGTAGAAGTCGAACTTGTACATGCCTCAATTTGATTTAGCAGAAGTATTCTGTTGTATAATTTAAGATGATGTGATAATATTATCTTGTATATTCATATAAGTAATATAAATAGTTATGGTTTATATCAATTAAGTTATATCTCAGTGATCTGTGTAACAAGATTATACTGAATATCGTATTCTGGCCATATATTCCCCCTTCCATAACTATTTTGGGGCATTTTATGCCAAGTTTTAACACTTATGGAAATTTATTACATGGTAATCACCGATTTCTATAATTTTTCGTGAGAGTGTTTATCACAAAATAAGACAACTATATCATAAATTAGAGATTTATGCAAGCACAAGGGCCCGTTTCAGAGTCCCTCAAAGGTTAGCCATTTTTGAAGGATCCTCGAACTACGGTTGAACATAACGCCGCTCAAACTCAACCGACTTCAAAATAATTTGATTTAAAGTTGTCACGAGAGCAAGTGCTTTAATTTATTTTTAGTTAAAAATAATAATATTTATTCAAAAAAATATTATTATTGCAAAATATTAAAAATGGTGTCCGAGGTAAGCTACAACTTTGATTTTACCAATTTTTTGTTAGAAGGTAAACCTATTCATACCCTATGAGTATGCAAAAAAATAGATTAGTATGTTAAGGGAATCATCTTTATTTAGGCCTATAATACAATAAGGTCATATGTGTCACACGAGTAAATTCCTAATTTTTCTTGAAAAAAAAAAAAAAAAAATGGATGATTTATTTTTTTTAGTGTACCCAAGGTAAATTTGTTCAGATTGTAGACTTTTCTAAAAATTTAATTTCCTGAAAAATAGAATAAAATTGAATTGTCACTTCAATCAAAATCCATACAGAACGATTCTTCTTTTAATTTAGATAATATTTTACTTGTGTAGGTAATGTCTTCTTCGTGAATTTTCTGATAATTATTTTCTGTATGAATATTTTTTATTTCATTCATGTCTAAGTCATCGAATTTTGCAAGCAATAATGTTCTTTTTTTTTTTGTGGCCAAAACTTGACGTACTGACACAATTTAGTTAACACCTAACTATACCGGCTACTGGCGATACTGGTTAAATATATTCACCCTCACTTACTTGAAAAGAAGGACATAGTCGAAAGATACATTGTCAGTAATTACATGGCGAGACCAACTGCAGCATCAATGATTAGACTCACATTTTCCACAGTGAGGCCCATTTTGTTAAACGCATTCTCTTCTTTTCACTGTTTCCACTGTATATGAAATTATTTAAGGTATATAAAATGTTCATGGAAAGAAGCTCTTTCGATATGTATCTCGTTCTTAGTTCTGAAGATGGCATTTTACTGTTCACTATGTTCCAATACGTTCGTATGATCGAATACAAATTTGCCTTTAGCTTATAATCAGGATATTTCTCAGAGTATTGTCTAAGCGCTGCAATAGTGTCTTTCATGAAAAACACTATCAGCTAAAAGTACGTTTTTTAATGACTGTTAAGTATGTAGATTTACATATTAGTTTATGATCTATGTTTATGGCCTTGCATTATAAAGAGCATCATAAAGATAAATCATATGTTTGAAATTTGGAGCAAAGAGGTATATTAAATTTGGACATTTGAAGACTCTCCCTAAAAAATAGTTGTAAATGTTCTTAAAGTTGTGTGTGTTGTCGAAAATAAGAAAAAGAGGCTCTTTTGGAGCAGCAGGATTTTGAATACTAGAATTCCATGATCTTACACAAAGTTTGTTAAAAGAAATAAATTATGTTAGGGTGACAGTGTCCTTAGACATAGCTGTAACTTTTAAAAGTCGCTCTCAAAAAGTGTGCACGAGTTAAGATTTACAATTGGCTACATTACAGAGCTGTGCACTTGAGTCAGACTCGAGTAATTAATGTTAAGACTTGTCACTCGAGTTTGACTTGAACTGAAATGAGTCTTGACTTAACTTGGACTTGGGGAAAGAATGACTTGAGACTCGAGTCAGACTTGAATATAAATGACTGGCGACTTGTGGGGAATTAAATTGTATATTATGTTAATGTATAAACAAGCCTAGGAAAGAAAAATATTTTGATACACTGAATGGGTAGTAGCAAAGATGTATGAAATAATGATAAAGTGGAGTCAGCTAAAGCAAGGTATTCTAGAGTAAATAACGAGAGTAGAGATAGAATTGAGTCAGCTCTTACATGAAAAATCCTTCGGTAAATGATTGATTACTGTAGTCTTTTTACTTTAATTCTCCTCCACTGAAGAAGGTAGGTGAGAGAAAAGAATAGTTGGTTTTGGGTGGAAGGATATTTCATTCATGGTCATTTAGATGGATCATTCCTACGATGCATTCGCATAAATGGATTTTTACATTCAGATATCCTAGCCACGCCCCTTCTGATCCTCTATTCATTTTCTGTTTGAGTGGTATTGCCTCTTTGTGTCTCACTCGGTAGATCTAATTTTCTTTCATGGAAGGATTACTAATTGTTGAGGTTCCACTTCACTTCAAGATCTGTAATAGTGACATCCTTGGTTTTTCGGGCAGTACGCACTCTGCGTATAAGGTAGCTGAGCCCCTTTACGTACTTTAGATCATTTCTTGGGACCAAATTTTATAGCGGCGCCCCTTGCTTTTACTGTCAGTTACCAAACTGAGCATTAATGAAAAAAACCCGAGACCGATACAGCTGA
Organism: Lepeophtheirus salmonis; assembly: GCF_016086655.4. Taxonomy (NCBI): domain Eukaryota; kingdom Metazoa; phylum Arthropoda; class Copepoda; order Siphonostomatoida; family Caligidae; genus Lepeophtheirus; species Lepeophtheirus salmonis. The sequence goes on along the minus strand of NC_052142.2, from coordinate 6,766,647 downwards.
ACCGATACCTAAGCCTTTGAAATGAAAGAAACGACACTGATAGAACCGCTGAACCTGCACCGGCACAACCTTGGTGTTAATCATTATCTCTATACGTAAATTCCTCCAGATCCTCTACGAAATTATCTTATAATTTTATTATAAATAGAGTTCCATCAAAAGACATAATAAATGACTCCATATACTAGGGAGGAACAGAGAGTTATCATCCTCTATCCACGGCTCCTTCATTGAAATTATTGAGTCAATTCCTCCTTAAGTTAACTCTGGTTCGTCTCCTACTCTAAAATAAATATTTTATTTCTAAAAGTAATTCATTGTCCTGGATGTATATAACGCAGAAATAACACATATCAATTTATTACTTGTGTGTCTATTTTGTCAATGGAAAACAAAAGAAGATAATTATAGACTGTTAATGTTCATATGTTTCTTATGATATTATGGTTTGCCATGCATATGGCCTCCCTTTTCACATAAATAGTTATTGGGAACTGTGTTTATAAAAATATAAGGGGCTTCTTAACTTCTTCAGAATTGTATTGGAATATATGAATATCGTTGTAATTCCCAAACTTATTGAGTCTGAAATCATTTTGTATTTCCTCATAATTGTTTGGACAACGTTAATTATTTTCTTAATTGATTTATACATATATAAAATAAATTATTTATATTCATGCTCCTCTTTTTTTACTTTCTATGTTTTCAAATATAAAAACTACATTTGGATTACAAATATTATAGTAAATTTTATTAACCAAAAAATATTTAATAGATTTGGTTCAAGTTGTGCATTCATTTCTTAAAAAGCTTTATTAATATATAATACATATTTAGTCCTTGTACATAATTCGGAGGGATTTTTGTAATCTTTTATATTACAAAATCTGAGACTTCTTCAACTATGAATTAGTAAAAGGTGATTTGCTTAAATGTTAGATAGAGGCGTTAAGAGGGGAAAAAATAATGAACTTGTGACTGTACTTCGTACTATGTAAATATATATATAATTGTTTGTTTCTTTAATTATCACAAAAAAAATTAATACAATATGATTAAAAATTATTTATCAAACGAAATAGATTGTAATTTATGTTGAAATACAAAATGGTAATAGTTTTTATTAGGGAAAATTTTATTTAAAAAAAAAAAAATAGAAGTAAATTACCTTTTTTTTGTGTAAGTACGATATGGTAGTCATCAAAATAGTTTCAAATTAATTTTTAATAGATTAATTTAAACAAAAAGTTTTTATAATTATTAATATGTGAACTTCTACAATGCTAATGAAATTACGAAAAGCTTATTTCGTCTGTAAAATATTTAAAAATATATTGCGATATTTTTCATGGCCGTTTGCTTAAAAGAAACTTAAATTAGTCTGAACTCTTTTTAAATTTGCCGCAAATATGTTAATTGATGCTAATTAACTTCAATGTTATTTATTTTTGAAATTATTAAACGAAAATATAACACTAATAATTAACAAACCTGGGCCAATTCGTTTTAATCATCTTTTTTTGGTTTTAATCTAATGTTCAATTAAGATATTAATATTTTTCTTTAATTCTTAATTTATCTTCTTGCAGAGGGTAAAGTCGAAGTTTCACGTGAAAACAAGTTCCTCAGTATCCTTCCACCTGGTAAAGTTTTTGGCGAACTGGCCATTCTTTATAACTGTAAGCGTACCGCTACAATAAAAGCAGCTACAGACTGCAAGCTTTGGGCAATAGAAAGAAAATGTTTTCAGACAATCATGATGAGAACAGGTTTAATGCGTCAAGCTGAACACTCTGCTTTTTTAAAAAGTGTACCAACATTTGTTAATCTTCCAGAAGAGACTTTAATTAAGTTGGCTGACGTGCTCGAGGAGGTAAATTATAATATATGAAACAGGGGTGTCTATAAATATTTTTTATGCTTGAATTATTTTTTATATCTTAACTATTTGATTTAATCTGAAAACTAATTAATGATTAAAAACCCTTTTTTAATCAAAGTTATTTTGCATTTGTAATTTTATAAATAATATATATATTTGTACATCTTGCAATGTGTCTTTATTGAAGGTTCACACATTGATGAGTGTGATATAAAATTGGACGTCCATGTGAAATATTATTATAGTTATTCTCTTACATTTTTTTTCCTCTCTTGCAAAATGTTTATAGCATTAATCAAATTTTAAATCACACACATCAGTAGAGATGTAAAATATACTGAATAGTAGTGCTGGTAAAACAATAGTGGAACCTCAGTTGGCAACCTGGTTTTTCTTTTTCTTATTTGCTGTTAAGACATATCGTTGTTTAACGAAATAGAAAACGATAATATATTCATATATAACGTGTTATACTAAGAATAGTACAAAATAATTATGTGATATACAGGTAGCGGGGATCAAATTGCCGCCTACTTTAAACCTTGATAACTTGAAGACGACATTATCAAATAAAAACCGGTTACCAAATAGGAAAACTATTCTCGTCAGCTGACAATACGTAGTTCAGTTAGCATCATGCCGTCATCATTTGAGGAGATAAAGAGCTATAAGTGGAACGAGGAGCTTTCGAGGTCCGCCGTAGTCATAGCATTGTTTAATAATGGAGGTGAAATCTCCACTTCAACGATTGCTTCAACCTTAGGAGTGAATTTACGGACTGTTCAGCGTATCTGTAAGAAGCTAGAGGACACCTGGGATGTTGATGCCACCATAAAGAGGGCACCCAAGGAGGAGGGGGCCGACAGGAAGGTCAGGGACACCGACTTTGTCGACAAGGTGAAGACAATGGTTGAGGATGATCCTACCAGGTCCATGAAGGCCATGGCGAGGGATCTGGGCTGCCATGAGAAAACAATAAGGGACTGTGTATCTGAGGATTTAAGGTGCAGGAGCTACAAGGTGCAGGTGGGCCAGATCTTGACCCAGAAGGCAAAGGACAACTGGCTGATGAAGTCAACAAAATTGCTCAACAGGCTCAAGCACCCAAAGCATCCCGGGATGCGGTGGTTTTTCTCTGATGAAAAGAATTTCTGTCAAGATCAAAAGGTCAACAAGCAGAACAACAAGTGGATAACCACCTGCACCAGCCATGTGAGGAAGGTAATGAAGACCAAGTTCCCTGCAATGGTCATGGTGTTCGGGGTGGTCAGCAGTGAAGGTCATGTTATACCTCCCCACATGTTTGAAACGGGTCTAAAGGTCAATACAGAGGTCTACCTGGATGTTATGGAGAAGGTGGTTCTGCCCTTGATCCAAGGGGCGGAGACATGCCCTGGGTGTGGCGACAGGACTCAGCCCCCTGTCATGTGTCTAAAATCTCCATGCAGTGGTTAACTGAGAACTGTTATGACGTCGTAACCAAGGATTTGTGGCCTCCTAACTCTCCCAACCTTAATCCTTTGGACTATTTTGTCTGGGGCTATGTCGAGGGACATACCAACAGACATCCCCATAGCACCAAGGCCAGCTTGATGGACTCCATCAAGGAGGTATTCAGCAACATGGACAATGAGATGGTCAGAAGAGCCTGCGGCCGGTTCAGAGGCCGTATTGATGCCAACGGGGATTATATCGAATGAATGGCTACTCTATACCTATATGCTCGTCATAGTTTTGATCTTCAATAAAAAAGTTAAAAAATGTATATTTTGTGTTGTTTTTGTAGTAAAATATTTTGGCGACAATTTGATCCCCGCTCCCTGTAGGTGTGTAAAGCAAACAAACAAAAAAGTGAACGTGCGTCATAAATACAAATCTTATGTTTTTTTACCGACACGACTTATAATTTAAAACTCTTAAGCTAGTTACGTATGCAGATTGCCTATTTAAGTTTGTATTATTCTTTTATGCACACCATTATTAAATATTATGTACAACTGTATTCTATGTGAATTCACCTTTAATTTTTTCATGCACCAATAGTAAAATCGATATATTGGATTGAGTTTGCCTTGATGAATTATAGAACATTTTATAGTTTTTCATAAAAATATTTTGACTAAATAGCAAATTTACAAAGATCCTAACCACGATCTTATATTTAAAACATTTTTTCCCCCAATATACATACAAGGGTGACGACTATTTTATTTTTTTTAGATTTAGCAAAACAAAGCCATAATTTTGAAAGAAAATTATTTCAGAGATCATAAATGACAACTTTTTTTTCGAAGTCCCTTACTTAAATATTTAATCAAGACTAAATAAACTATGTCATTCTTTAATGGAACTCACTGTAGCATTTTTATAAATTAGTGAAGTGTGTATTTGAAAGTATTATTATGGTTTGGGCAAACGATGGCAAATGTCTAAAAGTCCTAGTATTAGTTCGATGACATATTTTGAATTAGGAAAAAAAATATTATTTCTTGTTTTAAGCCAAAAAAGACTAATATTCCAATGGTTGATCGGTTCTGAAACCTTTGACGAATTATTAACTCTGGACTTTTCTTGTTCATCCTTCATCTAAGAAACGTAAATGAAAGAATACTTTATCAATAATAAGTATGGTAACATTTTATTGTATTAAGTTTAGATTTAGTTTAAAAAAAAAAAAGACTGTTTTCAATATACAAAAAGTAAAATGAGTTTTAATTGAAAAATATTGAATTAGGATTAGTTATCAAATGATGAAGATTTGCATGTAAAAAATCAAAACATAACCAAAATTTATATTGCACCTCCAATAAATGCTATTGAATGTAACAGGGACGTTGATTCTGGCGATGAAGAGGATCCAAGTATTGTTAGCCTAAGTGGAAATCAGCTCCTAGCCTCCGCATCCTTTGTAGTGAAAAGAGTAAGAAAAGGAGACATTGATGTTGAGTAAGATCATCAAAAAAATATCACGAAGTACAATTTTTTAAGCTCATTGTCAAAGAAGCGAAGAGCTATAAATAATTGGGAAAATCAAACAGTCCGACAAATAAAAAAACAAAAATAGCTAAAGAAAACCATGTGAACAGTTGGCAACATAAAGATATTCAAAATGAAGAGAATTTCAGTTCTTGGTCTCTTCTTGAACCAGTTAGAAATTTAAATGAGTCTCTTACATCTTTATTTGAACTTTTTATGACGGAAGAACTCATTGAACACATTCGTAAGGAAACAGAGACTTACGCCGCTCAAAATGGAAACCATATGCTTAGAATTGAGATAAATGAATTTTAATCTTTTCTCACTGTCTTGCTCTTAAGTCGATACAATCTCTATCTTAGGCGATCAATGTATTGGGAATTGAGTCTCGATAGTCCTAATACTATAGTAACTTCTGTATTCACCAGAAATAGATTTCTAGATATAATGAAATATCTACATTTGGCCGAAAAGAATAATCTCGATCTCAGGGACAAATTTTATAAAGGGAGGTCATTGCTCAAAATATTGAATGAAAACTGTTTAATAATTTTTATTCCAGAGAAGAATATCAGCATTGATGAATCAATGGTGCCCTAGTATGGGCGCCATAGTTGGAAGCAGTATATTCAGAACAAACATGTCAAATTTAATTACAAAATATGGGCAGCAGCTACAACACTTGGTTATGCTGTACATTTTTATCCTTATGCTGGGAAGGATAGTAGTTATAATAAGGACATTGGCCTTGGTGGATCAGTTATAATAAATCTTGTATCTAAATTACCAAAAGTCACTTATTCAAGTTATCATATAGTTAGGGACAACTTGTGTACTAGTCCATGGCTATTGAGATTATAGAAAGAAAATGGAATTGCTGCTACAGGTACACTTCGAGCTAATAGACCTGAAAACGTAGCATTGATAGCTATTGATGAAATGAAAAAAGGCTCGAGAGGAATCTCTGATGTTGTCAATTACAATCAATATAATGTTACTTTTGTTCATTGGAAAGATAATAAAGTGGTGACAGTTGCATCAACACTGTGTGGAAAAGAGCCTCTCATTACATCAAAAACAAGAGTGGAAGAGTTCATATTGATCAACCAAATGCCATTTCAGTATATAACAGGCGCAAGGGTGGTGTTGACAGGTTGTATCAAAACATAAGCAATTACATGATACATCTTCGAAACAAGAAATGGGGGTGGCCACTTTTCCGCTTTTGTGTCGATATATCGATCAACAATGCATATCAACTTTATCAATTACAACCTCATAATCAAGGACAAAAACAGCTTGATCTTTTAGGGTTTAGAAGAGAAATTGTCGAAGTTTATTATAAAAGATTTCAATCAGAAAAAAACTACACCTCCTATACTTCAAACATCACAAAGCATACAAAAAGTAGTAATAGATATTCGTTACGATAGAAGAGACCATTGGATTGCAAAGAGAAATCAACGACGATGTGTTCAATGCTCTAAGACTAGTAAATATTTTTGTGAAAAGTGCAATGTAGGTCTTCATTCCTGATTGTTTCAAGGATTTGCATACAAAGTAGTATTAATAATGTTTAAATATCTAAAAAGTTAAATATATTTATTTGTATTAAATGACAGAGGATGAATATACATATATATCTATATATTGAAAAGCTTCTAAAACATTTATTTTTCTTTTATAAAAAAAATATTAGTTGAACAATCATAAAATAATCTAATATTTCTTTAAGAAGGGAAAAAGAAAAATAAATACCAACCTGTTACCAGTGTCAGTTTAAACTGACGCTCATTAATTTGGCTCTGGGAAATTCAATTTATTTTTTTGGATTCAATTAAAACTGAATCTACCATTTCCTCATAAAAATACACCAAATTACAAATTTTCATGAAAAAATTCGGAGTTGGGAGAATATGGGTTAATATGATCAATTTTAGTGGGGGAAGCACATTTTAACAAGCTAATCCCTTTGTTATTTTCATTATTCTTGCAACGTAATGATAATTTTATACTTATACACTCTTTTTTTTTAGATAATTTTAACCCCATGACGTCTCAGTATCTTTTATGATCAGTGTTACCTACTAACTGATTTTTATCAGTTTTGAGTTAACCTTAAAAACCGTGACTACTAAAGAATTTTGAATTAACATAAATTATAGTACTCATATCAACGGATACATTTATCATACTATCACAATATTTAGAAAAAGTATCCCAGCTTGCTTTTATGTTATCGCCACACATATGCGCTGTCAACACCGCATCATCTATAACCTATTGAAACAAAGAATGAAATTTCTTATCCACAAGGCATCATGAAAACCTGAATTGAGTTACTCATTTATTAAAAATCAACGAACTACGATTCTTTCGAAAATATTATAACGAAGCGTTATAGGTTTGATAATTATAAATAGAACGACACATCACTATATTAATTTTGTAAATAAATATCTACATACTAACAATGACATTCATATTATATACCACATGCTGTAGTTGCAAAAGGAGAAAATTATTAATAAAAATATAAATTAAGAGAATTTGTGGGATTATTTAATTATGAACTAAATAAAAGTAATAATGATTGCAGAAAAAAGTAAAGGATGGACGACCAAAGGTTCAAATCTGCCAAAACTGAACAAGGATATAATCAGATAGCAATGTCCATACAAGCAAGTACTATCAGTAATAAGGTTACAAGTATGCCAATTGAAGATCAGGGTGTTCCAGTTAAATTAGCTGTTTATGAGCATGGACTTAGTGAGGCTGACTAAATTAAATAAAATAAATGCAAGGACCTCAAAGAGGAGAGGAGTGTACAGAATTAATGAAATTATCGTGTTACGTACTTTAAGTTAAACCATACAGTTAAAAATAGGATGAATGATTTTCAACATATTACTTTAGCGTCATGTAGAAGAACCCAAATATATTTCTCATAAAAATTAGAATCACTAGAAGTCAGTAACAGTCTTATAGAACTGAAAAAGTTGATGAAAGCGTTCTGAAGAATTTATTCTTCGAATTTAATGTCAAAATTACCGTAGATATCTAGTTGACTGTCTTTCTTCGTATTTTTGGAGTAATCTTGAACAAGTCTTAGATATGGGTGACACTAGAAGTATTCATTCTTGTACAGATGCGTTGAATGACATTACCAAAAAATATTATCCGTTCTGAATCTTAGAGTCGACTTCAATGAATGTATTCAGTCGAGAGAGGAACGTTTTGGTCCATTTTTTACCCAAGCAAAAGCACTGGGATAGGAAGCAGAGCTCCCAAAGTTCACTATGGAAGACCATTTGGGGTTTCGTCTTGTACTAGGACTACAAGTCAAGAATCCTCAAAAAAAAAAAAAAAAAAAAAAATACTTACATTGAAGAAGCCTACTTTACATGATATCCGCGAGAAGTTTTTTCCATGGGAAAGTTCTGATATCAAACAAAAGCTATTAACCACTCAAAACCAAACGAACACGGCAAGCTGAATAATTTAAAAAAAATTATTTCAACGTCAGTGCATAAATTTCAATGATGTGTAGGTCAGAGAAATATCCAAAATCATTTTTGTAGGATGTAGGAATAAGAAAAATTTAATGCATGCAAAAAATCGAATTTAAAAAAATAAAAGAACTGAGATTGTCAAAATACAAACAATTGGAATTAAGAAAACGAAATTAGGAATCCGACTCCATTGATTAAAATTTCTCCAACACAAGACATCGTGAGTCAAGAATTTGAAGTATATATACACAATAACCAATACTGGAGCGACAGTGGCGTTAGTTTCATTAAGTATAGTAAAAGCGGCAAAGCTGAAGATGGATCGAAGCCAAATGGTGAAGGATGTGTAGGAGATCAAAGCCTTAAATGTCAAGGGGCTGACAGTATAATAATCGATTTTCAAGAACGCAAGGTAGACACCATAATATTTGTGGCCCCTAATATTGATGAAATGTTACTTTCTTGGCATTTATTGAGAACTAAAGTGTGATATCAGGGGATTTCCCCAATAGAATTTTTTAAAAATAATAATCGTATTTTGGTCAATTAAATCAATAAATACAAGCTATTTTGAAAATCATATCGTAGAGATCAAAAATATGTATTCATTTGTATTTAATACGAAAGATAAATTCAAATCAATGAAAGGCAAGTAAATTTGTATATACGTCAAAATTAATATAGAAGTAAAACGTTTTAGAAAAGTGTTCATTCGTCCAATTCCAAATGCATATAAAGAGGACTTGAGATGAGCTAAGAAAAATAGAAATGCATGGAATCATTGAATTCGTTAAGAAGCCTCCAGAAGGGACAACTTCGATGCATATTCTTCCTTAGAAGACTCCCATTGAGATGGGAATTGTAGTAGATTATAGAGGACTGAGCGCACTCGTAGATAGACCAATTCATCATTTTCCTACACCAAACCAAGTAACGAATGCCAATCTCTAAAATGGAAAAAAAAATCATTCACAAGCCGTAGATTGGTATTATTAATGGAACTGACATGGGATTAATCAATAACTCATTTATATTGAGATTTATAGAAAAATTAGGACCATATACCTTCAATATAGAATGGACTAAGGGGAAGATTCGTTTTATTGCTGAGCTCCAATTCAGAAACATGTGGAAGAAGAAATTGTGGTAGCCAAAATATACCAATCCATTTGTTATAAAATATTAAAGGAAGAATAAGCCTTGTATTAAATTTTTGACACTGCAGAAGAAGACGAACCCTATACAATGGTGTCTCAGTCAATGCACGGGAAGGAAAGGACATAGGAAGTCACCCCCAGATATCCATCGCATCATTACAAGGAAATATGGAATCGTGTATCTGTTGAGAATGAGGGTAGAAGAAGATTAATATTAATGGACAATTGTAGAATGATAGTGAGAAGAAAAATCCGTCCTAAAGTGCTCGAACGACTTCTAAATCATCAGACAGTAGGGACAATTATTGAGGAATAAATTAAAATACCATATGAGGCGACGTCGGTAGATACATTCGAATATGGAACAAAATATTTTCAAGTTTATGTTGATCGATTTTGCGGATGGTCCCCTGTGAAGATTCAAATACGAAAAAGATGTGGTCGGTGCATCAAAAGGTCACATGATAATATTAGGAATTCCAAACCGTTAGAGAAATGGTGGAGGATACCAATACAAATCTGTAGAATTCATATAATTTTGTCATCATTTTAAAATTCAACATAATAAATCCAATCCTCACTATCCCAAAGTACGGTTATGCTGAAACAGCTGTGAAAGGAATGTAAGATGTCGTAAAAAATGCTGGAAAAATGCAAATGTCAACATAATTTTTTTTTAATTCAGCAATACTAGAACAGAAGAACACATCAAAGTGGGGTGGTCTATCACCTGCAGAGTGATTATTTGGAAGAAAACTCCAAACTCTGATTCATGCGAATGAATCACAATATGGAAGAATGTCTGGCTCTATTGTTAAGATCGTAGGGAGAAAACTAAAGCATATTGGAGATCAGAATTATATGAGTGCTCGGGATGTACCAATGCTTGAAGTTGGACAAGTTATCAGAGTTCAAAATCCTATTAAGGGAGAATGGGAATTTATTGGTATTATCGATTGTATTCGTGAAAATCATCGGTCATTTATTGTCAAGGGTGAAAGTGGACGGATGTATTATAGAAATCGGAGGTTACTCAATCCCAAATACTGGTCAAAATATAAAGGGGAGTTGTTCTAAGTTTGATAAATATAAATAGAACGACACATCACTATATTAATTGTGTCACTACATATGTAAATAGTAACAATGATATTCATATAAAATACCACATCAAGTTGCAATGGATGATGTTAACACAAGCGAAATCCCTGAATGGGGAGTTTATTTCTAGTTCTTTTATTAATTATACCAGACCTATGGTTATTATAAAAGAACTTCACATTGCGCTAAAATGAAGTATAAGAAGCTTCCGAACTTGTATCAGGAACATAGGAATTCATGTGTAATATATATATATGCACCTATAGTTGTTTTTTCCCCTTTGCCAGACAGTAGAACTAAATGTAATTGATTTCATCTCTAATTCTTGAACAGATGCTTGGTTTCAGACCTGGATGTTGTATTCACTGATCAGCATTCCCGATTAAACCAAAATGCAGAAAAGGATGTGAAACTTTTGAAGGTGCTACATAAAAGTTGAAAGATAAAAGTATATTTTAAGTTGAAAGATAAAAGTATATTTTAAGTTGAAAGGAAAACAAATACTTGAATAACATAATTTTTCTTAGTCAAAATTATTTTTTTCTATTATTAATATATACTTGAATATAGATATACGAGGGTGGTCTGAAATGTTTCTGACCTCAATCTGAAGATGACATCACTTGTTAATAAAAGTTAGGCACACTTATATAGCATCTGTTGATATTTGATAAAGTTTCAGCCATTTTGGACGTGCAGGTATTATGTAATAGTTGTTTGAGTCAGTTGATGTGAGTGTTTTTGTGAGAAAAAAATTAGTTTTTTTAACATAGTCTCCGAGAGAAGTTACAGATGAGATGGGTTACGTTGCAGAAATGTGAACATCGGTATGTAGAAGTTGGTAAAGTTACAAGGAGACTATGTTGAAAAATTTAATAAAATATTCAGAATTTTTTTCTCCCAAAAACTCTAAAATCAACTCCCTCAAAAAACTGCTACATAATTACTGCTGTTCCAAAATGACTGAAACTTTGATAAATAACTCTCAAGAGATAATAAATAAATGTGGCCAGTTATTAGAAGTGCTGTCATCTTGAAGTTGAGATCGGAAACTTTTCAGACAACCCTCATATATTTGAAAATTACATATTTAAACAAATCTTTATTTCACAGGAAAGGGGATTTAAAAAAAAAATAGATTAGGTGGCTTGGGAAATTAAAATTAACTATCAACTTTTCTGTTTCATTTAAAACAAAATAAAGACCGTAAAATTCCACGAATTATTTTCGCTGTATATTGGTATGTATCTTTGCTTACTTTTTTCAAGGTGACTATATATAAGGTCAGCGCATTTCGTTGCAAACAAAAATAAATAAATAAATTGTGACTTCACGGACGGGATAAAGCTATATTGTTTAAAGTACTAAGTATATAAATTATTGTTCTATTTCTTTGACATTTTTTTATTTTTCAAGCAAGGTGCAATAAGTTAAAAAGTATTAGGGAGACGAAGTAACAAATTTGGGGAAGGTAGCAAGATTCTCCTTGGGGAGGGGATGCTAGCCATTTTAAGGATTTCAAATTTCCTGTGTCACCTTGATTGGCTTCTTAATAGATACAAGTAATAAATATTACTATGAAATTCTTGGGAGGGCCTTACCCCCCTCGGCTCCCCAGGTCCATCAACTATAAACAATATATCAGTATACCATCAATATCAAATTTAGAGGCATGTTTATTATACTAACGATTACATAATGAACAGCAGATGTGCTTCACTTTTTATTGAAGGATAAATTTATAATGCAGAACATAGGAAATAATAAGAATTGGTTTTTGCCGTAGGTAAGTTATATACTCTACATATATAAAATAATCTATTTGGTGATAATTAATATTATATGGAATATTTGGTTAAATTATAATTAAACTTGAAATTGGCCAATTTGCTTTTATCAAAAAGCATTTATTTATTTTTATCTTTTATTTTTTCACTCCCTCCAGTATTAAATTCTAATTGTGCATTGAGGTATCTTATTTGTATCATTGTCCTTGTCTTGGCGAAGAGATTCAGAACCGCCCTATCATACTTGCTTCCAAAGGAGTCTTCCAAAACTTGACAAAAACGTTCGATTATTTTTGGATGACGATAAAATAGAGCTAAATGGAATTACTTCAACTTCTGGACAAAAAATTTCACGCACCATCAGTCCTCCTCTAGACAAAGGATATATCCATTGTGTCACTTGTCTTCTTCACCAACTCCGGATATTAAAGTTTAATCTTGTGGGCAATAAAACCCGATACATAACTGAGCCCCTGAAAGTACCAGGGTGATCATCATCTCCACCAGCACTTCTCAAACGGGTAAAAAAAAATTCAAGGCAATATCTAGTTATGGACATCAAAATAAAAGAAAGAAGACCATTAGAAATCAAATCATGGTACAAGGCTCGAGTTGATTTGATTGAAACTGGCATACCTCTTTGTCATGACAATTCACTCTTATTTCCCCTTCCAATGACCTTAAACAATTTCATTTGATCCAAGACAATAAATTTATCTTCAAAACTGATACCCAGTGCACATCTGAACTTGACCTTGTCTTAAAATTGCCTGCTATATACTACATCAAACCAATTGTTGATTATTTCTACTGCGTTTTCCTTGGCTCTTACTTCTTTACTTCGTCTATGAATGGTGAAAGCTTTGACTACTGTATTACTCGAAGCTTGTGGAGCCAGCCTTATTCGTTGTCTCGCTCCTCCTTTGCAGTAAACGTGAAGAGGTTAACGCTTAAAAGCAATTTTAAATTCTCCGGAATCTTTCATCAATAATCCCTCAAAGTCAGTCTTAACAGGAGGGACTAATGTTTCATCCTCTCCAGCAACCATAAGCCTTTTGTCTAGTAAATGATTATACAGAGCTTGAGAAGATGAGGAGAATCAGGAAAAATGTAGACAACTCTGCTGAAATCAAATAGATTGGTTAAGAAAAAGTTTCCTTTGTCAATCCCAAATTCAGAACGAAGCGTGTGGATCCCACGATCACAAACAATTGCTGTTATTTTGATTATGATATAATCAAGCAGCTTCTTGGTCATAGGGTGTCAAAATAGAACCATATCGGCTGTTTCCATTTATCAACTAATCTTCTCATCATAACAACTTGAACTTTAGAGTGAGGCCAATAAATCTTTTGCATCTTCAGTTCTAATGCTTGGCATTTGTATGATTTTCTTCTGTCTTAAATATTCAAAAGCACGTCTACTCATTGATCTTATTATCAAGGCAAGGATAATATCTTCTTTTGAGTAATGAACCGATTTTTGATTAGGGGTCAAAACTCTCTTAGCCCGAGCTGGAGTACATTTATCATGAAGAGTCCTTACAATTTTCGAGTGTTTCTTTTCCTTCGCTTCAAGTCGCTTGAGTTTCTTTTTTGAGAATGTTTACCTTAACTTTTTGTTTACATAAATCTGCTTTCGTTTTCTTTAATTCTGCTTTGATATTATCAGTATTTTCCAGAAAAAGGGATTGTTCTGCCTGTATCCCAATATCCTTCTTCTTTTTCTCCGATTCAAGTCCATTATTATTTAGATCCAAAGAAGGTTTTATAATTATGTTGGAGAGTAATTTATTAAATTTTCAGTCAAGTAAAGTTTGAAGTATCACTGAGTTTACTTTGAGTTTTATCCCGTTCGTGACGTCATCTGCCTGGTTAGTAGTATTGACTGAAATTCCACGACCTTATATATAGAATACTTGACTTTTTTTAGAATATATATTATCCGGTTTAGAGAAGAAAAAATATTCAAAAGACTGACCGTTGAACTGTTGATTGCTCAACTGTAATGCTATGAAAAATCCTTTGTCTTATTATCTCTTGTTTTTTTGTTTTTTTTTCTCTAAACCTTATTATCTCCTGTAAGAAAGTTTTTGGAAAGATACATACCAACATGCAGTGATAATTATTCTTAGAATTTTAGGGGTTTTTTTATTTTATTTATGAAGTAGTCATTTGTTGTTGAAGATTCTTTTTTTAGGACAATGCTATTTTAATGCCGCCATGTCCTCAAAGGCCGGAAAAAATTAATTAGCACAGTTTTTGGAGCCATTAAAAGCTAGAATAAAAAATTCAGAGTAATTGATTTATTGGATTGATCATTAATCCCGGACACACACAGACATTTGCGTGTAATTATAAATACATAAATAAAGAAATTGTAATCACTCTAATATACTTCTTTCATAATAAATTTCGAAATTAAACAAAAATGGGCTTTTAGTCATGTTTTTATACAATAAATATATAAATTAAAGAAAAAAATATCTCATATTAATCGAAGTTAGTGTTTTTTTAAATACCTTGCACTAAAAGTAGAAGTCAAGTAAACATAACTCTTACTTACTGATCTAGTGAATTGATTTAAATTATTTTAGCTTTAAAAAAAATTTTTAAAGTAAATTTATCTTTCAAACAATGTACTTGCTCTGTAGAATAATCTTAAGTAAAAATACAACCAAACATTAGCGTATGAGGTGCAGGTGCCTTAACAGAAAGGGGGCAAGGGGCCATGGATCTGATAAATACTAACAATGATAAGTTGTTTAATTATATTGTCACCATTTTCATAAAAATGAAGACCCATGAATTGGTTCTGGTGCCTCATTATGTAGATTACATAATTTATGCTATGACTTATAAAATATTATACTCAATTGAACTCTTTGTAATGACACTCAACAGCGACTACCAAACATGTAAATAAGGAGAATAATCAACTACAATTTCAATTTAGTCACTATTTTTGACAAATCTAAAAAAAATCACATAAATATGCATTACATATGAAGCTATTTTTAGCTAGGCATAAGAATCTGGTATGGGGAGGGGCACATCATATACAGCGTGTACCGGCAAATAGTGAATAAAACTTTGTAAAGTTTTTATTGACTTACTAAATGATTTACAGATTTCCCCCCTAATATCAACTACTACAGCAATAAAAACAAACAATTTTTGTGAAGCACATATATTCATCAGACAAGATCTCTTGCATATTTCCCTACTCCAAGGGGCTCATCAATATTTTGGCTGGGGGCTGCCCCTTAGCCCCCAGTTCCTGCATTAAACAGTTTTTTTATGGGGGGGGGGGAAATGATTTGAAATAGATGATCTTATTCATATTGCTTAATTGAAATTGTGTCTTCTTCAAAACAGAAATGGCAAATAACTATTAATGCATTTTTATCCATAATATTAATTTTAAGATAAAAGATTGAAAAAATAACAGAAATGTCGAATTCTTAAAAAATAATTTATCAAAAAATATAGATTTAGAGTTCATGTTTAACCAAATTTTATGTTTGCATGTGAATTCTGAAGAGTTTAGATTTACATAAGGCTCTTTTTGTGTTCTTTTTTTAGGTTAAATAAAAACAAATATTGATAAATTGATATTCTATTATTTTCCAGTGTGCTTACAAAGATGGGGACTACATTGTTCGTCAAGGGGCTGGTGGTGACACGTTCTTTATAATAAGTAGAGGCCGAGTAAGTAAATATTTAATTATTTTTCCCAATATCCTTGAATTATTTTTCTTTTTGTACTATCATAGGCTACTTAAATTAGCTAAGTAGTTATCCCTTTGTTATCTTGTCGTTAGATATGTGAAAATAGATATTCCCAGTGAGAATATTCTAAAAATTTTCTAGTTACAGTATCAATAATACATATTGTTTTTGTTTTTTTAAATCTGTCAACAACTTATATGTCGTATCTCTGTGTACAATTACTTCCTAAGCAGGGTTATCATATGATATTCTTTTCAGGGGGTATTGTTTTACTCTTTTCTTTATGTTTCTATTCATTATATTAATGACTTCAAATACGAAAGTTGTTGAGTTCAATTAAAAAGCGTTTGAATAAATATATTGATAAGGATGAAAAAACGAATATTATTTTAACATATGTTGCCCACTGAATTTTTCTTACCCTTATCAAAACTGTTTGGACAAACTAATCATCTATATAAATGAATAAAAATTGCTGGAATTCCGGTAAATGCAAACACCAAGCCTGAGGGAATGTAATGAAGATAAGGTAATTTTGAGAGACGACATATCTGGTATAGGGCACTAAAATACTACGTGTTTCTGAAGACAAAATAATATTCAAAATAATTATAAATAATTGGTAAAATCAGAAATATTTAGTAGATTGTCAAAATTTACTCTTTTTTTTTAAATATACGCTCACCGAGATTACAACAATATAGATATCTTTAGTAATACTCCCCTAAAGAGAACCTTTCACACTTTAAATAACATTAGTGCAATAACATTATTATAACTAGTGATTTAAAAATTACTGTAATTCCCGGTAGACTAAAAATCACAGCTGAATTAATGTCTTAAAAAATATGATAACAATGAGAGGTGACATGATTGTCCTCTTTGTCTACTATCATGATGCCATTTGAATCTTCAAAGTAAGGAAGAATTGTAAATTTAACACAAATATTTTACATTGTAATATACTATTTTCAAATTAATATTCGTCGGATTCCAGCAATTTTTGCATCAAAGAACTAAATTTTACTTTTTTTAAATATTTTCAATTCCATACCCTATTCGTTGATTACGAATCTGTAATTAGTTTTTCCCTATCAAAAATGGTTTTTTACTATTTTTGATTTGAACTATTTGTAAATTTTTATCCTTTTTATAGCGGTAGCCAAGGTTATACCATAATGCTTGCACGACTGATGTTTGACCACAGGAAAACTCTTTGGTTTTCAATTACTTTTATTCCAAATGAGTTCATTTACAGCATAAATTGAGCCAAAATAAGTAATATATAATAAATACTTCATTGTCTATCTATTTATATTTAATTTTTTTTTTCCTTTTTTATTTAATATTATTAAATATCGAGGAATATCAGTATCCTAGCACTAGATATCAATAATTTATATATTAAAATCAAATTGACATTTCTACTGAACTTGACATTTTTGAGCCCTATCCCCTTTTGTAAATCAAATCCTAATTAGCAATGCTTCAAATGAACTTCGTTTGCGTGAACACAATTGAAATCCCAATCTTTTTAATATCAAATCTTTAAAATATCATGATTTATTTTTAAATATTCCTTTTATTGGTCAGATGGAGTTGTACTGATTAAGATAAATAAAAGTTATAGTACTACAATCACTTTATTTCAACTAGAAACTGTCTATAAATCATATATATATATATATAAATAAGGTATACTTCCTTCTCTAGGAACGGCCTAAAAGACCTACGGATATTCAGTTCAAGAAAATTATTCATCTTGAGTGAGTTGTCCCTTGAACTGCGTCGCTCCTTTTGTAGTATTGAACTTTTAGTTTAATTTTCTCAAGATTGGATCTAAAATATAAACAGTAAGCACATATTTAAAACTAATACAAAATTTTGCATAGAATAAACAAAACTTTGTGTGGATTATTAATTTTCTCCTTATTCAAAAGTTGGCTCTAACTTATATCAAGGGTAAAAATATTCAAAATTTCAGACCATAAATTCTCGAAAAGAAGATTTGATACAAAAAAAACAACAACTAATTACAGATTCTTAATTAATGTACGATGTACAAATATAATTAAACAAAAAAAAAAAAAGAAGAAGACTTTTTACGAAGCCGTCAACTTTAATGGTAACACTGACGATTTGAAGAATGTTTGGGAAAAGATCAGCTTAGCTGTCATTATGTTTTATTAGATTAGATCTAAAAATCGATAAGGTTAAAAAAATAAGCACAAATCCCATTAGAAAGGATATTGGCAGGAAATACTTCTTTGTCAATCCTCAATTCTACTCAATCTGTTTTTATATATCGTATTTCGTAATGGATACATTATTATTTAACCAAATTCTTTTTTGATTTTTTGAAATAGTTCAGTTATAAAAAAAAAAATGGTTAACGTGGACCAAGGTTAGTAGAAATATAAGGCTATACCATAACGCGTGTATGCCTGATGCTTGACTTCCACCCACCTTTTATTCTTGACGTCATAGTAGATGAGTGGTTTCGTGATTTGCCAAAATCTGTTTTCCTTCCCCAACAATTGGTACGATACATTAAATTGAAAACTCTAGCGATAGTGACATCATAAACTATGAGTGTGGTTGCGTGTTTTGTCTAGCCTAGCCGTCGGTTTTAATACATAAGATGGAAAATTCTAGGAAGCCCGATTACATGATGATCTAACCTTATATTTATATTAACCTTGACGTGGAACATATTATTTAAACTTAAAGTTATATCCTTGATTTTAATAACGCTTTTATTTGAACAAGATAAAACCAACATAACACAATAGTATTTAGTTCAAATCTTTACCGTTTTAGTACTTTAAATAAATTAAATAATAAACAAAATAACAGCAATTAAAATGGAAGAAGTGACAATCACTTCTCTGTTATCAATTATCTATCCTTTAATATGATGGATTTCATATTGGAGAATACTGATTAATGAAAAAATAAACATAATATCTTGCAAGAGTGGTGACCTTCCCATAGGTGTTGGCCCCAACCCTATGAACTGAAATTAACCAAGTTAGATTATTAGATACATGAAGTGTTGAATCCATTGTGGGAGATGTTACTTTAGTCATTATATATGTTTTTATTTATTCCATTCATGGAAATAAACATTGACAAATGAATTTACATGAATAGTTGTTTAACAAAATTAATGACAGTGTAGCTGAATTATAATTCTAAATATTAAATTGGATTGAATGAATATATACAGTTGTAAAATTTATATTTTTTGATGAAGACCACTTAAGACAATTATTACAAATGAAGTTACATTTTCAAATGTCATTTTAACATATTAGAAAAATAACCATAAAATTTTGTTGAAAAAGCTTATAAGTCACTTGTTCTGGTTCGCATAAATTGGCTTGAGATACATTTGAGGTATTACTTCACAGTACTATATATAAAACCCAAAAGATTTGAATACTATAAGTCAACTTATTATATTAGAATCGATGTCGTGTCTATATATTATTTACTTTATTTAAAATACTATAACGGTAAATATTCGACCACATACTATTGTGTTGTGTTAATAAAATCCTCATTAATGAATATAAAATATTCTTCTGCAAAAGAACACTCGTTACTTTAACTATGACATTTACAGATTATAAACAATATTTATTCATCATAATATCATTTTTAATTGAATTATAATTGTATATATCAATAAATTAAGTATCATGTTTCGGCCGAATGTCCCAAACGGTCCTGTGGCAAATTTTCCTTTGTGGAAATGTTGAGAAAAACGTATGTTTGGGAAAATGTCATTCGGCAAATTGTATTTCGTTAAAATGTTTGGGACCAAAACTCCAGACACGAAAACCAATATATCACTTTTATAAAAAGAATAGAGTGGAGTGTTTACGGGCTTGGAAGATATAATAAGCTTAATTCGTTCATAAAAATTTAATTATATAATTCAATTAAACATTAAATGGTTTTTAGATATTTCATGCTTATAAAGCCAAAGCCATTCTTGTGATTTTAAATCAATTTACTTGTAATAATCATTCTCATAATTGTTTATGCTTATAATTTATTTCTTACTAAAAACCAATAGTTCAATTATAGTACATTATATCATGGAATTCTAGATACCTGGAATACAGATGGCATTTTTCCTTTTCCCATATGAGTCAACTATTATTTTATGTGCACAATAATAAATAAGAGTAATATAGGGGATAAATATATTGTTTTTAACGTTTCAAAAAAAGTTAATATACAAAATTCAGCAAATATTGGTATTTCTTATATTTTTTAATACAAATAATAATATTAACAATTATTATAATAAATAACTCAGAACAAAAATAATAAATATAACGATATATTTAAGCACTTTCTGACGAAATTTTTTTACATTTTCTTTTAGTCATTGATTCTCTGGAATTTGTTGCCCGCTTTCCAATATGAATCCAGTTATTTATTTCTTTAGTAAAAGACTAACTAAAACGTAACATATTTCACTAAAGATAAATCCAGGTTTATTATTTTTCATTAGAATATAATTTACTTCATTATTATTTGATATCAGATTTAAAATTCTCCAAGCCTGTTGTCCCATGGCAAAAGTAAGATCTTATGGAGTGTATAGCCCACCTCGATTGACCAAATAAAGAAAATTAGTTCTTCTTTTGTTCAGTTCATCATTAGTTGAACTTTCAGCTGATATAGTAAGAGCATCATTCGAAGAAACTAGCATCGAACAGCAACTATCAGATTTCAATTTTTTTGAAATATAAAAAATGAGAGCTTCTTCTTCTGAACTGACTTCACAGTACTGAAGAAAATTAAGGATTCTAACTAGATCCTTAGAATACGAATTTTGAACTTCAAATGATACATTTTTATCATTGGTGATTTGCTTGATTTGATTCATACTGAAAGAATTAAAACGGGCAAGAGATAGAATTTGTATATTTTTTCAGCTTCAAAAATCTGACGTTCTGAAACAAAGTAATTAGTACCAGATAACTGCCTATACTAGCTAAATCTTGCTTTCAATTTTCCACTGAGTAAATCACGCCAAAAAATTATTTAAAAACTCATAATTCTCATGGTTTAAAGTTAATGGTTCCTTAGAAGTATTACGTTTATGTGTGCCATCACTTGGTGTCCTGCAATTCACAATATTCCAGTATTTTCTAATTAAAGTTAAGAAGTTTTTGGTGTCTACCCTTTCAGGATTATTTAAGGTGTAATAATTCAGTGCTCCAACAGTACTTTCATGAAATATAGAATCCCCATGTAGAACATTTGTTTTTTCAATTGAAGATAGGAGCTTTACCATAAAGTTTGTGAGCTAACTTAGCTGGCTTTGTTTCTTTCATTTTGTATAATTTGATGAGAAGATAGAAATTTGGAAATCCTATTTCAAGATCCATCAATTTTGGACATTTTAATTTTTTTTTCTTTGAAAGTAGTTAAATATGTTTTTAAAATTATGAGTGCTATCAAAAATAAGGAATATTGGTTTTTCTTGAGATGCTGGGTTTCGAATTGATTCGTTCCAAATCATGTTGTAATTCAACTTTAAAAAAAAAAAATCTTTTTGGAGTTGCATTCTCTGCTAATATTTTTAATTATGTTATAACTAATGTCTAAACCATGAGCTATTGGTATAATTATGTCATATAGACTTTTTGATGTGAGTTTTTTATGGGAAATAAAGGTACTGTGTCTCCATACTTAGAACAAAAAGACTTCACGATAAAACCCAAAAGAGTTTTTGTAATTTCCTTCATCTAGTACAAATATTTTTCCACCAGAAAATTCTATTCTTTGAACTGTATATACTCCATCAACCATGAGGATTATCTTTTTTTCTTGTAAAGACAATTTTTTAGATCTGCATTTTAGATACTTGATAGTGGATGCAGAGAAGCCTTTGGACAAACTTGACAAAGATCCTGATGAAGGTAAAATTATGTTCTCAGACGTAAGCATTTGGTTGTACAATGACTGACTAGAGTTATCCCAAATTAGTGATGTGACCAAAAAGTAGGGAGAATATCTTCTTGGAGGGGCATTGAAATTTTTTAATTGTTCAGAAATGAACACTAGCTTAATTAAAGTAGGAATCGGCAAACTTTAATTCAGATTATTCTATCGATTTAGAAAAAATTTCCAATACCATTGCTTTTCTATCTTCAACAAGTAAAATGTCCAACCTTCTCAAATGACCCACAATATTGAGAAGCGAAAATACCGAAGTTATTTTTGGCAATGAAGTAATATGACTGTATAGTCCCAATTTATCTGTATACATGTGGGCGCGTCTAAAACTGAACACTGAATTTTTTTTAAATAATTATGTAATTTTTAAAGTGGTCGACGAATTAATTTATTTAACATGAAAGATGAGAGTCTTAGACACATGTCTATTCAATATGGATGCCCATGCTCTCCACCACCAACTCCAGCCTGGACCGGAACTTGCTGCATGACTTGGCTATGAAGCTCTGGTAGAGGTTGGCTCAAGCATTCTTGAGGGTAGACTTCAGCTGGTCCTGAAACTTGTATTGGACTCCCGACAGCATCACCTTTAAATCCCCAAACACTGCAAAGTCAAGCGGCGAACAATCAGTTGAGTGAGACGGCCAATAATTCCGATCGAAGAAGGCTAGAGTATCGATATGAAGGAACTCTAGGATAAAGTTGCTAGTGTGGCAGCTGGCACCCTGCTGCCACCACCACCTGTCCCGTAAGTAACCCTGGTCCAAGGGAACACTTTGCCCTTCAAGTATTGGTAGTAAGTCTCGGAGTTAAGCCTCTCGTGGTCCTCCAAGTAGATAAGTTCACATTTCTGACCGTCGGACGCAACAACAGCAAGAACCTGGAGGTTGGGGAAGTGCTGTGCATTACCCGCATGCACCACGTCATCATCCCTGGCACCGACAGACTCCGCCAGATGAAATTCGGTGTTGTTGGCCACCAATTAGCCTTGGCTGAAGGGCGTCTCATTACTGAACAAAACGACGACATCGGGTTGCTTTGCCTTAAGCTTGTTGAGAAGAATTTTCGACCTTGCGAGGCGTTTTTCCTTATCTATAGGCTTGAGGGCTTGACGAGGGGTCGTCTTGTTGACCTTAAGGCCAAGCTCTTTCATAACTAGCCGGTCCATGATCCTTCTGCTGACGTTGAACACCCTAGAGAGGCCACTGGCGGTGATCTTGCCTCTCTTGTCCTCGACAGACTTTTTCACGGCAGCAACCATTTCGTCCGACCTTCGAGGCCTTGACTTATATCTTGTGGTCGCCTCAGGAGTCCCTTTGGCTTCCACGCTGTAAACAGTGGTACGGCTGCAGTTCAGAACCTTGGCAATTTCAGTGGGAGCTTTTCCCCGCGTGGAAAATTCCAAAATTGCGACTCGCCGTCTCTCCATATTATCGGCTGTTGTTTCACTGTTTCTATTTAGATTTTGCTGGAGTTTTGTATGTAACTAGTCAAGACCCTTGCCTCGAAGTATAAACTGGTTTCAACTCAATAAGATCACTAATTTAAAGAATTTAAATTAATATTTGTTTTATAAGCTAATAAAGTTAGAGCTGATTCTCATTCTAAATTGAAATGAATGAATATATTGTTTTGTAATATTCATATTCTTTGATAAATATCACTGAAGACCATTATTACAAATGTACTTACATATTTGTTGTTTCTAAAATGTATGTTTAATTATAATACTGTCTAATACATTCATTTATATTTATATAACTAAAGATGTCGGAACATTTCTCATATAAAATTCTACCCAAACTCCATATCTTATTAATACAATTTACATACATAATACTTAATACTATATTCCGCCAACAACAAGATCAACAAATCCAAAAAGGCATGATTAATTCATTTTCAGTGGTATGTGTATGGATAAATGGCTTATTGCAATTCCACAAACGTCCATTTTTCATCTCAATCATGTAGTGTCTTTCATTTTTAGTTTTAATTAGTTTTCCTAATGAATGGATAATAATGAATCCATTGTTTTGATGTGATCTTGGACTGAAATTGATTGCCCAATGTTAACAGGGTACAAATGGTTCATTTTTTTATTACAAAAATGATTCTGCTTTTTATTTTTACAGATATACTATATTAATTATTGGATTTCCTAGGTACTATTGGCAATATTGACCTCATATCCTGTCTTAATACTAACTTTTTATGGCTAACTCCATTTTCCTTCAGTGTATTCCTTATCTCTTGTAGTCCACGATTAATCATTGACTTATTTACTCGACCGTCTGATGTTAATGTTTTAACTTTATATTTTAGGCCTTCACATTTGCTTCGGCTAAACCATTTGATTGAGGGTTATGGGTGATAAAAATCTCTACTCAACTCCCCATTCATATAAAAAATTCTGAAATTTTCTTGACTCAGTTTGACTCAAACTGCTCCAGTATACCAGAGTCAACAAAATATCTTTCAATCTCTTTTTTATAACTCTTGATGTTATACCACTTTTCTCGTAGTAGTGAAGCTCTTGGAATCCTGAGTATCGATCGACATATTGAATTGAAATGCTCTAATTACCTTGGGACCTTGTATGCGAGGCTCCAACTCTAAAATTGCTAATAAACTTTGCATTTCCTTACCATATTTTCAATTTCAGAATTAATTATGTGCCAATAAATTATACTTCTTGCTCACTTTTTTTTTAACTATTCCTTTATCGGATACGTGTAAATTTTCTAAAATGCTCTTCCTATCTTCCTTCGGAATCACGATTCTTCTATTGTCCACTGCTACCAATCCTCCATATAGGTAATTCATTTCGTAAATTCTAATAAAGCTTTCTTTCCTCTTGTAACTTTTTAACGTCTTCCACAAATCTCTTGGCAACATATTCAAATAGTTCTTGATAAATTGTATCTTTTTAAGCATACTCTTTCAATTTTTCCAATCTCTTCTCTCTTATTTGTCTGCTGTCTGTCTGATCTCCAAGAAAAGCTCTTATTAATACTTTTCTTGTTTTCTGAACTTTACAAATATCCCTCTCATACATCTTCACATAGATGTTTCTAATATGGGTTTCTCAGAAGTGCGTTTGCAATTATCAAATTTTCTCCTGCTCTCATTCGACCGTAAAATAATATATCATTTGAGTTTGTTCTTTTATTTCTCTCTGTCTCGGATTCACTATATCATCTAACGTTTCTTTATTCATAATACTAACAATAGGTCTGTTTCTATTTACACCTTGCAAAATCAATCTTTATTTTATTTTTTTTACCTGAAACATAGGAGATTTTTCCAAATTTCTTTATTGGGCTACTTAGGCTGTTATTTTTCCTTTTGTTGAAGGAATATCCTTTCCGACACATTCTTGAGTCCCCAAAATGAATCCCTTTTCCCTATGTATGACACTGCCTTCTTGGATGATTTTATGAATAAAATCTGCATTCCATTATTTCTTTCATTTTCCCTGCTATAGGTGTTTTTCTTTTTGTTATATTCTTCAATAATGAACTCTTGTCCTTTGTTTCATTAAATTTCCGAATTTCACTCCTGTCTGACTATCTTTTTCAAGCCTATTTTTCTTAAACTTTGGTCATCCTTTTTAGCAGTTTCTTCAGTTTATATGTATCGACGGTTTTTTGAAGTGTCCTTTGGATCTCTGGCATGGGCATAAGCTTCCTTCTTGTCTATTCTTCCTGATGTCCAACAATCAATTTTACTTAAGTATTTCCTTCTTGTTACTATATTTACCATTCAATTCTGTACGAATAAAATATTTTGCAATTCTACAAAAATAAGCAAAAAAATCACCTAAGGTCTGTCCTTCCGATTGGCATGTAAAGTATAACTTTACCTGATCAAAACCATAACATATTAAGATGGGAATTTTTGTACTTTATCGAAAAGATACTTCTATTTTAGAGTCATCTCACTTTCCCCCTCATATCCATATCTTAAACTGAGCGTGAATCTATGTTTTATCCATTGTGATGTACCGACGCAAAAACTCCTTTTTATTTCGCGTAAACATCTCGTAACAGTTCTTTGAATCATCTGCTCGTTGTTGCTTTGGTTTAAGCAAACTCAGCACATATTTGGAAAACAGCTTTTTCATACCCACATGTTCGTGTATGATGGTGTAAAATTCACCTTTTGATAACTTCAGAGTGGCAGCTATCTCTTGCAACTTCACTTTGCGATTGCCCATGATGATTTTCAGGGTTTTTTCAATTTTTTCCGGAATAACATCTTCATTTGGCCTACCAGGGCGTTCAGCATTATCGGTGCCCGTACACCACGTTTGAAATCGGCAAACTTTCGTTTGATGTTTGTTTTGGGTGAAGCAGAGGCTGGATAACATTTTTCAATCCAATCTTGGGCTTGAGCGCTGTTTTTTGTTTTTTTTTCCTCAAAAAGCAATCATAAATCAACACACGAAATTGCTTTGAATCCATCGTTTTTAAGAATCACAAAAGTAGTGTCACTTAAACCGCTGTAAATTGATAAATAATAAACCAAAAAATCATGAAATATTGAAAGTAACTTTTTGAATGTTTGTACTTCCAAAAAGTATTTAGTTAGTGGTTCAATATTGTAGTTAGGCCCGGAACTTATTGACCGATGGGATATATATACACTATAGATGTTGGAACATTTATTGTATAAGATTCTATCGGACCTCCATATATTATCTATATAATATACATATATATCACCAAATGTATAAAAATATTAAAATATCATTGTATCATACGAGAATAATACACATACATATTCTTTCGAAGAGCCTCTTAAGTTACTTGTTATGTTTTTAGTAGATTGGCTGGATATCTATTGGAAGTATGAATTCACAAGTCTTGATATACAACTTCAAGGTTTTGAGTCCTTTTAGTATCTACGTAATGTAGACTGTTTCGTTCTGATTGGACCAGAAATAATGCTTATGAAGATACGTAAGCCATCTTTCAATTGGAATTTCAGATTGCTCCAACTGTACTGAAATTTAAAGTTTTCCCTGCACTCTCCAACGACCCAACCTTTGACTGTCTCCCCGAATCTTCTCTAGGTTGACACACCACAGCCAACACCCTCTTCTTCTGACACATTCTTGCTTAATATTATGCTGATGCCGGCTTTTCAATCCATAGTTTTGTACAATATGAATCCTCCATAATTTCTAATGATATTAGAACTCATAACGGATAATTAAGTGATGAACACTTCTCCATTCGAGCCGCCTTCAAAATTTCTTTATTTTTTTATATTAAAACATATTGTATTGGTGATAGGTATTTTATCAATTTAAAATAATTATGCCGTTTTTTCTTCTTTGTCACTTTTCCTGGCCATTTTTTCCTAAAATCGTACCATATTTAGAGGAACAGAGGAATTGATTTCGCTTTTTATCCCAAAAATGATTGGGACGAGCCATTTGTTCACTCCCCAGAACCGTGGATGCTTGGAAATGCATAACTTCAAATAATGCTGGGTTCTCCCTTTATTGTCTTGGAGGAAGAGTTCCCGGGAATAGGGCGATACTTGAAGTTGATGATAAAAAATAATCCCGATCGTTTGCAGTATTCGTTGATGAGAGGAATAAAAAGTGTTCCGAATAAAACTGGCTTTCTATAGGGTTAGGGTCCCCTATCGACATAAATGAGCTGAACACTATTTATCTATTGAAAAATAATTTAGGATTAGTTACTATAGGAGATATGTTAAATACTAGTGATGCTAAAGAATCCCCTCCAGCAAAATTCAGGCTATCCAAAAAGGAGCACAGATAAAACCCCTTCAAACTTGTCATATCGACTATAAAGGACTACATCTCTTGGCAACACCACACAGACAAATTTAAGGAGGCCGCGAGGGAGGCAGAGTGAGTACAGGACTTCATCATGCATGTTTGGGATCCTATCCTCATATCAAAGAAGATATATTAAAGGAAAAGTAGGAAATCTGCAAAGAATGTAATGAAAAAAAGTAGTATCGCATAATTTCACAGCAGCTCCCCAAATTAATTACTACTAAAAATTAGCCAGTGTGTTGAGTCCGAATTTTGTAGGAAGCCATGGAACCACGGACTCTTGTATGGTTTTGGGGAAACAAGTGATCTCAAACGACTGGCTTCAAAAGTTCTTAGTAAAGTACCATGTTTATTACTTAGAGCACAATATTTATCATACAGTTTGTTTTGCTCTTCCTGCTCTAAA
Organism: Lepeophtheirus salmonis; assembly: GCF_016086655.4. NCBI lineage: Eukaryota > Metazoa > Arthropoda > Copepoda > Siphonostomatoida > Caligidae > Lepeophtheirus > Lepeophtheirus salmonis. The sequence goes on along the minus strand of NC_052142.2, from coordinate 6,738,292 downwards.
CAAGTTTGGACAAAGTTGGTCCAGGGGAGAGAAAAAGATAGAGTGAGACGAAGAAAAGATAATTATTTATCTTTACCGTCGTGAAGACTAGAGTTCTAAGATTGAGACTTTATTTACCCAGAGTCGGATTAAAAAGCTGGATCATCTCATCTTCCCTTCGTTATTTATTTTATGAGAACAATTTTATTTAATGAAACGCTGTATCAAAACTAAATTTTTAATAGTTCAAATTGTTCATGTTTTTATTTCAAAATATTATCTACCAGAAAGGGTTATCCGATGTTGCTCGAGCCAAGTAGGGAAATGGAAATCACATAAACAGTGGTCATTGTTATTTCTTCTTAATGGTTAGACACCTTTGGTGCGGGCGAGCATTATGATATATGCATTATGTATTTTTTTTTAAATGTGTTATAAACTTCTAATAGCATACCAACATATAATCATTAAAAAATTAGCTTAGTTGAAAAGGCATCGTTTTATATTTGTCAAAAATTTGCTCAAATTAGTCTTATGCTCTTGCATAAGAAAATTAGGGTTAAAATTGAATTTGATTTAAACGCCCACCCCCCTCAAATATATGGCTGCTGCCCGCAGGGCCTAGGTGGAGGTTCCGAACTCGTGTATCGTAAGAAAATTTAGGACAAATGCAGTAGGAAATTGATAAAATATTATTTTAGAGTGGCATGTTTAGACTACTGTAATTCAACAAAAATAAACATAATGACAACTATTTTTTTTTTTTTTTTTAAACATAAAACTGTAAGTTTCTCAATGTAAGACTTATACTTACAAATGAGTTCTCTTTCGATATGTTTATTATTTTTTTTTTCTTTACATTTTCCGTAGGTCAAAGTTACCAAATGTGAACCAGGTAAAACAGAGGATAAATTCATCAGAAATCTTCATAAAGGTGAATTTTTTGGAGAAAAAGCTCTACAAGGTGATGTCAAACGAACTGCAAATATCATTGCTGATGATCCAAGCGGTGTCACTTGTTTAGTTATTGATAGAGATGCCTTTCATCATCTGATTTCAAATCTAGAAGACATAAAAACACGTTATGTTGACCTACCAGAACGGAAAAAGATGTAAATGTGTTTTTATCAATTTTATGTTTTTTTGCTTTTAAATTACTAATTAAGTTTCTATTATAATCAATGTAATCTTAGAATTCACGAAGAATTCAAAATTCTCAAGTTGTCAGATCTAAGGATTATTGCTACTCTGGGTGTCGGTGGATTTGGTCGAGTCGAGTTGGTTCAAATAGCAGGAGATCCAAAAAAGCGTTCATTTGCTCTAAAACAAATGAAAAAGTATCAGGTAAATATTTTGAATTATATTACAGACAAATACATTGATTAAAGTTTGATACTGTTTTAATAAATGTATAACTGTGCATTGGATTAATGTATAACGTACCTTATAGATAATATTGTCGTAAATTCAGTGAAATGGATAATAGTGTATTATAATTAATTTATTCTCAAAAGAAATATTTTTTTAATGTGCGATATTGACTTGTAAATTAATATCCAGTTCTTTTTAAAAAGTAAAATAATCATAACAAATGGGAATTTCCCCAATTTAATGCAAATGAAAGTGGTTCTAATTTGAAATAATCATCAAAAAGGGATTGAAAATGTAAATGTGTTGATAAAACAACATTTCAAATATATTTTTACAAAAATAATTTGATAATTATAAAATTGGAATTGATATAGAGATTTTTAGTTGAAATATATCAGATGAGACTTTTACTTGATATATCAGATGTGTATACATGAAATTAGATTTAAAAGAGATAGAAAATATATGTTTATTGCATGAAAATGATAAAGAATGTATTATTCAAAATATTGGCATTGCTAACTATACATTTTCCCTACCTGTTTGACAACGCACAATTATATTTTTCTTTTTTGAGCTTAACTTGCCATCTAGCCAATTTTGCACATCTTTGTAAGAAGTGAAGTAGTGCTGAGCCAGTGTGGGTCCCATCGATGCAAACAGGTTGTATTCGGAAGGTGCCAAGTCTGGTGAGCAAGGTGTATGTGAAAAAAAATTCCTAACCAAATGTCTTAATTGTATCCTTGGCCAGTTTTGCTCTGTGTGATGGCGCATTATCAGCAAAATCCCTTTGTAATGGCTTTTGTTATATTCCGGTTGTTTTTCTTACAAAAACATTATACTTGATCATTTGTTGATCAAGTAGCGTTCACAGTTAACGGTTTCGCTTGACTTTTAGGAGCTCACCGCACATATTTAGTCCATCTAACAGCAGACTCTTTCGTAACAAAAATTTTGTACAAATATATCTCAACTGAACAACAAGCTCAGTCATAAGAACATCTGGCTTCGATGACTTTATAAATAGATAATTTATAATCTTGTTGTTTAAAAAAATTACACGGGTGCTTTGATAATTATGTGGATGTTCTTGTTCGGATGTTGCAAAGGTTGATGAGAACAGGCACAGTCTTTTCAAAGATGACACACGGCCAAATGAATTATTTTACCTCTGAATATTTCATAAGGAGCCAGATTAATAGAAATACAAGGTTATACCATAAAGCATATACGACAGATGTTTGACTTCCACCACGCTTTTAATATTGACGTTATAGTTCATGAGTGATTGCGTGTTTTGTCAAAATCTGTTTTTCCTGCCTACCAGTGAGTACGATACATTAAATTGAAAATTCTAGCATTAGTCACGTCATCGACTATGAATGGTTGCGTGCTTTTTTCTTCAAAATCTTACTGTCTTGCCAGCAGTAAGTCGAATTCATGAATATTAAATGCACGCCTACCTAATAATAATAAATTTAAATATTTTGTTTTGTTTTGTAATCAAAATAGTAGTCTAAAAATAATCGGTGGTTATTTCGAGCACTTAGCCTCTTATGTGTTATATTTATATATAATTAAATTATCTTAATTTTTGAATTTATTCGTGATATATCTTTGAATGCTGATTAAATTGTATGAAAAGCATATCTGAAAAAAAGCTTGTATTAATTTTGAAGTTTTTCAAAAAAGGACATTAAAATTGATAGTAACAGTTAATTTAAAAAATATTTATATCTTATCTACTTATTCATTGGTTATTTTTCAGATCGTGGAAACTCGTCAGCAACAACATATAATGTCAGAAAAAGAAATAATGGAGGAATCGGATTGCCATTTTATAGTTAAGCTCTTTAAGACCTTTAAGGATCGTAAATATCTTTACATGCTAATGGAATCATGTCTTGGAGGAGAACTATGGACTATTCTTAGAGATAGAGGAAATTTTGATGATTCTACAACGCGTTTCTACACTGCTTGCGTCATTGAGGCCTTTGACTATTTGCATAGTCGTGGTATAATATATAGAGATTTAAAGCCAGAAAACTTATTATTAGACACCACGGGTTATGTGAAACTTGTCGACTTTGGTTTTGCAAAAAAACTACAAGTTGGACGGAAAACATGGACATTTTGTGGCACTCCAGAGTATGTTGCTCCAGAAGTAATTCTTAATAAGGGGCATGATATTTCTGCTGACTATTGGTCGCTTGGAGTTCTTATGTTTGAGTTACTTACAGGAACTCCTCCTTTTACTGGGACTGACCCAATGAAAACTTACAATATTATTCTCAAAGGTATAGATGCCATTGACTTTCCCCGCACAATTACTGGAAGGGCACGTGAATTGATAAAAAAGCTTTGTAGAGACAATCCAGCTGAACGTTTAGGTTACCAGAAAGGAGGTATCCGTGATATTCAAAAGCATAAATGGTTTGATGGTTTTAATTGGGATGGACTTCGAGTAAGAAGCTTGCACCCTCCAATCACTCCTAAAATAAAAAACCAATTAGATACATCAAATTTCGATGAATATCCAATGGATAGTGAAGGCCCTCCTCCTGGTAATTAATCCGATTTTATAAACATATTTTAGTAAAAATATCTTGTATTTTAGATGATACTTCTGGATGGGATGAATATTTTTAATGTTAATGTGGCTTTTTCGTGGACACATTGATAAATTTTGTTAATCAATGATACCTGTAATGATTGTCTACATTACTGTCAAGATACTACTTGTATTAATAAGTTTAATTTATTATTAGTAACTTTTTTACTTTAGTGCTTATTTTTAGATAAGATTATATTTTTTTGGAAAATTATTAAATTAATATATATTTATAACATAATGAAACTTCTTTAAAAGGCTACGGATACAAATATACTGAATTTAATATCGAAATATTGAACTTTTGACCAAAACTAACTAATTATTTTGTCCGATGTTTTTTGAAAATAAAAATCCACAATATAGAATGTTTACTACTCGAAGACTGATAAAAGAAGATTTAAGACTTCTTTTTATATTAAAAAAAAGTAATTTCAGAAAATGTCTGTTTATGCCTACATATTCTTTTTTTATAGCAAGTACCCATGTGATATCTATTTCTTTTTTTGACCTTATGCTGGTTTTCTAGAGCAATCTTTGATTATTAAGAGGTAAAAAATATATACCAAGTCTATAGAATACACAAAATAATTTTGAAGTAAAAAAAAATATTATAATTCTTTTTTTTTCTTTTTTATACGGACAAAATAATTTTGTACATTGTATAATATTAATTATATAATATAAATAACTACTAATCCACTAAATCAATTAAAGTGGACTACCACATCTATCTTGCGTGAAATTTTCATACATGATTATACAATTTACTTCTAAGAGCTTTGCATGTAATAATCTTTAAACATCAACAAATCTCCTTCTTAATTAAAAAGGTTTTATGTTTTAAATGTGTCTTGTTTGTCGAAGCAAAAATACCATAATTAATTAAATTTTGGAAGGACGAATATTACTAACTTGGCATTTCTCCACAAACAAGAGACAACTTAATAGCAGAACCTTTTTACTTTGACGTGGAGATTTGGTAGAGTTGGAAGATTATAATATCCAAAGTTCTTTGAAATAAATTGAATGTACATACATGATAGATTTAATAACCCAATTTTAGGGTTACTCAATGCAAGCGTTAATTTTTTAAATGAAAATTTAGAAAGGTATATATGAGTAATGGTACTCAAGCAGGTGTATCGTGATTTATATGTGTACGATATATTGGTTTTAATTATTTTATTAGTCATCGATGATTACTTCTTGAACTTGTACAATCACTTATTAAATCCCTCACGAATAATTTTCTGGTTATCTACTGACTAAATTTTTGTGTGTCGATGATATCCTCAAAATAACTTCTTTTATTTTTTGAGTAAATGCAGCCCACACAACGACTCGTGTAAGAAAAATTATCCATCATGATATTACACATAATTTATATCTAAGAGACCTTTGTATATTATAATCTTCCCGTGTAGTATAGTCTATCAGGTGTAAATTAACTCCAAAATATTCTATAGGAAGTTAAATCTTGTTTAGAAATATCAAATAGATTCATAACTTTTTCTAAGAAATATTCAAATTTTGGAAACTAACTTTCACTCTTTTTTTTCCATTATCGAACTGAAATGTGGAGTTTATCTTTGTTATTCATTAAGTGCTTATAAAATACAACTAATTGCACAATTAGATAAAATTTTATTTCTTAAAAACTCTTTTGAACTCATATTCAATTATAGTAGTATGGTTTTTGAAGAGTTTTTATTTGATTTTTCCAAAACTATTTTTACACTTTTTATAGTTTTGATTGTTCTTTTGAATATAGAAAATCAATAATAGATATGATAACTACTTTATTCTTTTTAAAACTATATGTTAATTGGAAATGTGTGCCTATACTTAATATAAGATTATCCAATCCTTATAAAATGTAATTTAAAGGTAAAAAACAACTTATTTTAAGGTTTTGTATTTAAAATGTAGAATGTTTCAAATATTCAATTGTTTTTAGTCTAAAGTAGTTTAATTGTAGCGTAATTATATTTATTTACAAAATAGTATTGGATGCATGTGGGTACTTGAACTTCAGTCTCTATTTGAAGACTTGCGGACACCGAATTGATCTCATTATCAAATACTCTCGACTTGACTTGGACTCGATAACTTAAACTTTCAACTAGACTTTGACTCAAAAGCGAGCTTATACTGAAGTCAAAAAACAGTATGAAACCCATATTATGCACATTTAATGAACTCAAAAGCAATCCGAGGACTGGATAAAAATATTCAAAGACTCGGACTTGTGAACATAGTCTTGAGTTTTGAATGCGACTTTTAGTATTAAGACTTCTAATAGGCATATATCAGCACCAATATTGATTTGTGGTTGAGTATGAAGTTGATCTAATCATTTATAAAAACTATGTTATTTATATTTAAATTAATAGATATCCTTCTTATACAATATTATTCATCATCACGAAATTATGAAAACTGAGCACTTAATTTTGAGAAATTTCTGCTTAAAATTATCAAAATCCAATCTATATAGTCGCTAATCTAGGCCTTTTAAAAACAAATTCTCTTGAGTAAATGAAACCTTAATTATTTACTCTTCAAATAAAATCTTAAAGCGTAAAATATAAAAAAGTTCCAAAATCGAGAAAAAATGGTATTCTCCCCAGGATCACCTAGTGCATAAAAAAAAATTAAGATGGCAATTGAATACGGAACATAAAAAGCATTGAAAACTTAAAGGGAGTCCTTACAATGAAAATAATTTTAGTTGCACTTGACTTTACAAAAGGTTTTATTATTTAAACAGGCCCAACAACTTCACCATGAGTGGTGAATTATCTCAAGTAGGGAAAATGGAAGCAAACATCTTATAGCCTGTGGAAGCAAAACTTTAAATCAATCATAACATAATTTTTTCGCAATAAAATTTACCTATTGTTACACCCGTAGACTATTTTAAATACTTTATAATGGATAACAATTTAGTACTCAGAAATTTTAATATATTATAATTACTCAAAAGAATGATTCTATTATAAAAATTATTCTACAAATATTTTTCAAAGTTGACTACACCCACCAATAATTAAAAAAAAGTATTTTCAATTTATCTCTCATAAAATCTTACTTACGACTATTTACGACGATCTCACAATAATAAAAAATAAATCATACTGATAGGAATAAAGAACTGAAAAATATGAGTACCCAAATCTTTAAAAAGACTTATCATAGAGGCAATCCATGTTCATCATCTACTGTCACATCCAGGAATGTCAGAATCATAAGTTTGGCCTCAGAAACATGGACTGCATTCTGGCCAAATGTAGTAAACAAAAGTTGGTGGAAAATAATGGCCAAACATCAACTGCAGGGGTAAAAGTATTTTTACTATTTTATATTTATTTAATGGAACCTATGTATAATGGTTACTCAACAGAATCTAAATTTATATTTAAAGTTATTGGTGTATGTAAAAAGTACCCAGAAGTAAACTCATTGAAATAACAAATTGTGAAAAATATACAGGGATCTAATGAATGATTTCTTTCGACGATATAGAACTGGCATACAATATGGGACTGATAGAGAATCAGTTAACATCCCAGCTATTCTACTTTTTCAGATTAAGATAGGAAACTCCAAGGCATGTGCCCTTCTAGGAGCTTTGGTGACATTTGATGTGACCCTGAATAATAACAGAAGAGTGACAAACTTTTCCTGTAGTCCAGATATGTTAAGGGAAATAACTTCCTTCATAATACAAAGAGCAGGTCAGACAACAAAAGCATGTATTACTGTATTAAATGATTTCCCACAATCTTTGCAAGGAGCTTTAAAAAATAAAGATTCTGTGGAGATTTGAGATAGTGAAGTAAAAGTTTTTTTATCATTACCTTTTGTAATTGAGCTCATAATTTCCTTTTTCTATTATATCGGTAGGTTTACAACTTTTCAAACTTGTTACACAGTATATTCGTTAAAATTTGATTCGAACAACATTCTCGGATATCATAGAATGATCATTATATGGAATTTTGCAGTTTACATGAGGGGGTAAAAACTTTTACCACAGTTGAATATTGAGTTGTAGCCTAAATCGGGAATCGAAATAATATTATTTCATAAAACCAACCATTCCACTTTTCTGGGTTCTACAAGGTATTTAAAATAAAACTTTCTATTGCAATTTTGTCGGACCATGTCAATGGTTGAGGACGATGAAAAAGATAGTGATCTTATCCATAAAATCCTTTGAATTGCTGCTAAAGATGGAGAAAATTTATCCAGATGATTATTTATTAAATCTGTTCCCAGCATATACCGAGTGTAACACGCACTTGATGAGATAATGGATCCCCACACAAAACGTTCAGATGTCGCGTAAGATCAATTAACACTTTTTGGTATATTTCAAGGATTCTTCTGGTGAGTAGATACTCATCGTCTGATGAAAGATTTAGGTTTTTTGATTGGAGGTAAATAAAATCTATAAAAGCCAGCTATATTCCATTCCAATTGATTTCTCAGGCAGGCAGAGAATAACTGTTGCTTTGTAAATTGTATTAGGAATTATTAAGAAGTTAAACAGATTGATTCTCTTCTGAAGGTTACATTTTCCCAAAGAAGACATTGTTGAATTAATATATTTATCCAAAAACGTCTTAAAAACGTCCAGTTCGAAAAATAAAATGTACCGTTTCTGTCCCATCCCATCCCAAGAATTTATATGGCACACCTAATTGCACAATCTGCAATTTGAGAATCTTTATTTATCAATAGGAAAAATCGTGAATTTTTATTATTGATTTTTAAGCCGGCTCTCCTTCATGTTTTTTTTTATGTAGCCCAAAACAGTCTCAATCCGTTTAGTTAATTGTCCTTCAGAATTAGCCTCTAATATTAACATGATGCCATTGGCGTATATATCAATTATATGTTTTGAGTTCCCAAATTCTACTCCAAACCCTGTGAATTTCTTTAAAATAAAACCCGCAAGATCGTTTTGCGCAGCAACAAATAGTAAGGGAGCCTAAGGACAATTATTTTTCAAAACTATAGGGTTACTCTTGCTAACATCCAAAGATAACTGATGTTCGATTGAAGACAATGGCTATGACAGGATTAAAGTATTAAGAAGGAGTTTTTTTTTACTTGTTTCATGACATGACCATGTAAAACTGAATTAAAATCGTTGGTAAAGTCTTCAACAAGTTTCCCTTTTCTTTGCAATCTCAATGGCAGATAGTACATTTCTTGAAATATCAGGCATCTTTTTCCCTTGAGGAAACCTTTTTGTTTGTTTCCTATTTTGGAATTTAAAATTTGTTTAATTTCACAAGAACACAAGAAATAATTCTGTAGTTCTCATTGAGCACTGTAATCGGTGTCCAATTATTATTGTCCGTCACCACACCTTTCTGAGGGATAAGCAATCCGGCCTTTGGTAGCTACTTTCAAAGTTTCCCATGGATATACATGTACTTTCTCATTAGGACAAAGTTGGGAGGTAACATCATCCACGCAATGGATAAAAATACTTCCATCTATACCATCGGGTCCAGAAGCTTTATTACCATTAAAATGATTTTTTATGCATTTGGAAATGCAATATTACCTAAAAATGGTCTGCATTCCTAATTTAGCCCACCACCAACAAGCCTTTGGAAGCGTGTATGGAAGAGTTTCAAAATTTCCTGTTAGTGATTGATTCTTATGCCACGTTTAATAATTTTCGTGATTACAGTGGTCAATCGATCTTTTCAGACTAAATTGTTAAGACTTTTTTGTGGTAAGTTTCCAACACGATTTTTTTTTTGTATTCTGTCTCAGCTATCTCTGAAGTACAAAATAGGTTTGCAGTATATTTTGTAATTTTGTGTAAAAATGGAAAACCATTATCTAAAACATTTTCAAAATCCTTTTGGAACATTAAAGTTTTCCTCTTTTTTCTAAGAGTATATTGTAAGGTGGTGAATCTAACCTTGTAAAAAAATAAATTAGCGATATTTTTCGGATTAAAAGGAAGCTAAAAATTATGAATTAAACTTGTTTGTAGTACTTTGATAAAATTTTCGTCCTACACTGCCCATTTGGGTATTCTCAAGGTTAATAGAAATATAGGGGCATACTTGTTGATACTTTATAATATGAAGATCAATAGAAGAACTTATTCTGTCACTTCTTAGATGAGGAATGATGAAAAGTAATATATCAAAACTGTCTATTTAGACAGAAATAATAACTGAACGATGTACTTACGATCCCGAAAAAGACAAAATGAGTCCTTAAAAACTCACTGACACCGAGCAATTAATGTAAAAATCACTGAAAACCACTTACATTGCACCTGGGAGATGCATAAAAACAACTCCTTTATGAACACATACGAATGTTCAATCAGGTTTTGAATACAATTGAATCTATTTAAGAAATGATGTTCACTACTCACGAATTAAATAATAATGACAACTGTTAGGAAAATATATTTATATTACCAATTACAAATTAACGGGCCAGCTAAAAAACAAACCAGATTTACATCATTAATCATAAAAAAAGCTCCAACGACATTACCAAAGCTTTTTGAAACAGTAAATGACACATTAGAACATATGAAGGGATTAAAATTGGAAAACCACCTGAAGAACAAGGAAGTTTAGGATCCAGAAGCCGTAATACATACTATATCTTCTAGAGATATGGTTATATGGAATATAAATTGATTCGAATCGTAAACTAACTGTTTATTATTAACAGTGGCGTAGACAGCTTTGTACACCTGGGGGGAGGACTGGGCTGTCAATGATAGTGAGAATAATTAAAATGTATATATAGTCATCAATACAGAAAAGATGCAGCTACTGCAAGCTTAACAACAAACTAATGTATTACAGTTAGTCCTGATATCTCTAATAGTGTAACAATAGTCATATAGTGGGAGCATGAAATTGAACAATTAATGATTATACATAAATATATGTTTGTTTGAATATTACTTGTTATAAAGAAAGTAATGCAGTACTTTCTGACACGTATTATTATGTATACTGTTGTATAACGTTCATTTTCTATTCTATTTTAGATTGCGCTGATTTATTTTGCGCACATAATATATTAATGCCTATAACACGAGTGGCCAGACCACATATATTTTAATAAAATTGAATTGAGAAAATAACGTCGATATTAATATTTAAATAAATAAATGCATATATATTTGTACATATAAATATCATATACCTGTAATATAATCTGATCTAAACTAACAAATAAATATAATACATATCACTCATGAGAAGGTTTTGCTAGTACTAGGTTCGTGTCTGAAAAGTAGTCTCGATGAAAAAAAAAAGAGTTGTTGCTTCATTCCTATACCAAAAATAACACAATAGCTTGATTAACAGTTGCTAATCAGATAATAGAGACATACAGTAATTGGTAAACTTACTTAAGGAACATTCATGGCTCAATTAACAAACATATTACTTTTAGAAACTTACAAATTTGTGTCTTAGAAACCAAATATCTTGCGCCACTTTTCGTTCTTACCTGCAAACTGAGGAACCACCAGAGGCACCACATAGCAAAGCAATTACTTAAGCTTAAAATACCATATCCACATAAAATTACATCTACGACAAATATCATAGTCTCATAATTGTACAAAGTTCATATGAGTTCACCAAGTGGAATCCATCATCAAAAGGGATGTTTTTCATCACAACAAGTTGAGTGATTGGAGGCTTTGCTCCTCCAGATAGTACTAGAACTCATTGCTCTGTGTTACATAAGTGACATTATTATTTACATTAAATGAAAGAGGGCGATTCTTCCGCCTGCCGAGCTTATTCCCTGGTGAATTTTCCCAGGCCAAACTTACCAACGGCGAGCTTTTCAATATATATTTCTCCCTTAAAAAGTTAAATAAGACTTTTCTGGCTAACTGCCTTAGCGCGTTCCCTCCACTCACCTAATACGCACATAACACGGCATACGCTCGTAATCCGCATCCCTGATTTTCAATAGCTTCTTTCACATGTTAAAATACAATTGTGATCACACTTATTATTTTCATCATAATTATTAATAATATTATTATTATTGTTATCATTATTCTTATTACTCTTATTATCATCGTTAATACTTATTAAGTAAGCGATCTTGTAAAATGTTCTAGAAGATGCCTTCTATAGGTTAAGACGAACGGTATCATAACTTCATTAATTTGAATGATATTAATTGGGAATTCATCTACTATGAGCTATGCACTGGCCTTAAACTTCCCGGATCTTTTGAAGAAAACACTCAGCTCCTTAATCCATTGGATGGCATCTCTATCAACGGGACAATCGGAGACTTCATGCTGCATAATTAGATAAGCTATATGTGATGCACGGTGGAAGTAGAGAGCGAGGGGTTGGCGGTCCTTCTTGGCATTCTTTGTACTGGCCCAGCATGTTGGCTACCCCATCATAAGTTTGGGTTCTCAAATTGTCAGTCGACAGTGACAGGCGGTTGATTACATCAAAAATCATTTTCTATATCATTTCCCCCGATGTGGACGGCAACTCATAAAATATCACAAACTCTTCATGCACAGCCAGATTGTCATCAACATGGTGAAAGTAGATAGCCTCTTTCTCGAATCTTAAAGGTATTAACTCAAAATAAAGAAAAAGTCGGAGTATCGCATCGTCAACCAATATAGGTATAATATACCAAAAGAGAAACAACTGGATAACATTAACAATTGCCTTCAATAGTAGAAAATAAGGAAGACGAACAATAACATGGAATAATCATGACATTAGTAAACTATCTAATAATTAGGGTTGCTACTCTTGTTATGGTATGAGCACGCCGCAATTGCTATCTGGAAATTATTGCATAACAATCCATATGCATTGGCTTTTACTTAACGGCTTAATGATTATAAATTTACTAATAATTTTTACACTTCTAGGAATCTTTGATATAATAATACCATGCGTGCGTCAAAGAAAACAAAATAAGTAAAAGTCTGTCTTATAACGAATAATGTGACATTAAATATAACAAGATAAGCGCTGACTGCGAATAGAAATCAAAATAAATACGAAATAGAAGAATAAAAATGGAGAGATGCTATGTTAGTGTGGGTGTGGCAGATGTGACACTTAACTGTAAACTTATTCAGTTCTCCTGGTATTATAGATCATTCAAGTTAACTTTCCTTTTATAATTACTTATGTGTAGCCCGTTGAGCAAGCTTCATGAACATTACTAGTAAAACACTATGGTAAAACTTGGTATCAGAAGCAAGATCATAGAGATATACTGGCAGAAAATAAGAGCGAGTGGACGTTTCAAGGAAACATGAAGATAAGGATGAACATATCTAGGGAGAAATCAAATTGGAAACACTTTTAATCAATTAAAAAAGGGAGATCAAATCCATTTTACAAGAGTTGAAACACGATTTACATTATGTTAAGTCATCTGTAGATGAAAACAGGTTCACTAAGAGACACTCTATTCCAATACAAGAGAAATATGAAGGAACTGATAATCTCATTACTATGTCATGGATATTCCCTCAAGAATGTATTTTTTCGATCAGGTTTAATAAGAGGTCCTTTCTTCATACTCACTAAAAAAGACAAGGTGCGATTAGAAGTTAGATCTTAAGGAGATAAAAAGAAATCCTGTATAAAAATTAGCTTTTTCTTCCACAAAATTGAATCATAATTGATAATTGCTTTTGGAGCACTCTTTCAAATTTCAACTCCGAAAAATGAAATTGTCCGACAAAATTTTTCACCAGACTATACACAATTTTATAATTGATTACATAGATTAAAAATGAGGGTATTCAATGGAAGATGGTATAAGTCCCCGTCTCTGGGTTCATAATTCATCTTTTTTGAACACTAATTAATTATTATCTTTTACAATTATTATTTAATGGAAGAATTATTTATTTTCAAGGCTCTATCGAGTAGGTTGCCTTTTGAATTGATGTTATAAGAAAAGTCCATTTATCAGGAGGCCAAACGAAAAAAAAGTTCTTAAAAAGTGTCAAAGTTCGACTGCATCCTCACTTTCTGTCTCTAATCCTTCCTTCCTATCAAACTATCAAATAAAAATCAGATCAGAATGATTGCATTCATATGTAGTCTATTTCTTCATCTAAAATCCATGAAGAGATTTTGAAATGTATTCTTGTATCATGGATTATACTAGATTGTTATAGATCCATTTGGGGACATCATCCATGAAAATTCGCCATTAATTTGTGAATATAATATATATATATAGATCTATATACTTTATTTATTTGTCACCATGCTAGATTGTGCTTTTCTCGCTTTTACTCTTCATTTGTGCTACCCTCGCTGTAAGCACAAATGTAAATTACCTATCCCCACTTGTTGATAGAGAGGTAAATATTTTCGGTGTGGGCTTCAAAGATAAATATGCAGAATTTTTTTTTGAAAAATAGTTGGGTATGCTTCTGGCTTAAGTTTACGACCCTAAAAAGCAATATTATTGTTACTTTTAGATCCTTTAAAAAATAAATATTATTGTTACTTATAGATCCTTTAATAACCAATATTCTTGTTACTTTTAGATCTTAAAGGATTTTTATCTTTTCTTTGTAACTGGTAACATGGTTCGTGAAAATTGGGACTACAAACCAGTGCATATTTTGAAGGCATAAAATCTTTTCTGGATATGGACCTCAGAAACTTCTCCTTAATTTCTTCATTCTTTGGAAATGTATGTAAGGTATATTTTGATTCAGTTGCTGCAGAAATAGAATCAAGTTCGTTTCCTTTTGATTCACAATATCCATTTCTACATCCTGGGCAGCAGCAGGTCAACATTTCTGAAATGATTATATTTTGTATGTTACAGTTATTCTAAATATCTAAGGTTAATGCAGAAAATAAAAATACTGTTTAAATAAATATAAAAGAGATTTCGTATTTCCAATAAAACGCTGTAAAACGGACGACTTTTTTAAGTTTTAAAATCACAAATATAAATACCAATACTATATAAATAGCAACGTTTAACATGGAAACAACAAAAACAAAAAAAAATTAAACTTAGTCACAGGTACTAAACAACAAATAGGATCCTTTTTTTACTCCAAAGTATTACTGTTTCCCATTCCTTGTATTAGTACGTGTGTTAGGGCTTGGGGGAAGATCAATTTGCTTAGTGGCCTCGCCAGAAAAAGAGAGTATGTAGTCATACAAGAAATACTCCTAATCCCAATAGACTCTTTCATACATTATTTTCCATATTTCTTCAAGTTGTTTACAGTCACAAAAACATGGGCCAACGATTTCTTTTTATTGCACTTTTCGCAGGGCGTACCTTTCTCTTTATGTTACACACCCCAGTCGACCTGTTATATCAGATAGAACTGCACAAGGGTGAAATATGGATCGGAAAATGACCTCCCATATTTTTTCTGGTACATTTTATCCACTTTGATGCATTTTATGGTGTTACAGAGGTCGTATGGATGGTCTCTTTTTCTCACTCACTCCTTAATGATTTTGTTCTTAAAATTTAGCGCTACTCTTAGTTGAGGTGGTTTTTCTGTTGGCTTTAAAACTGTGAAGAACTATGTAGCATAAGCATGATCGGATGACTAATTTTATTCTATTTAATAACATCATTTAAGATGTTTAGAGCCAGCCCCTATCTGATATTATTAGAGAGATCTATTTTGACCTGTGGGTTTCCATTTAATGGGCCATTCGCCCCAACTGATCTCCAATGCACTTTGAGGATGTCGTTGGATAGCTTTAATCATTTTATGAAGATGATGTCGTTGTATTTATGAAGGTCCCTCTGAATGCTTCATGTATAATATTTTGAAGGATAATCCACAAAATTTGCTCCCTTGTACCAATAGAAAATACCAACTTCCTAGTGCAACTCTAGGTCCAACATTCCGAGTCCCCCTCCAGTCATTGGTAAGAAGAGTTTCCATTGAATGATTGATTTTGGAGTGTCCACAAACTCTACATACCTCTTCAAATCCTGGTCTTCAATTTGTCGAAAGGGGTACGTCGTAGAATACGATTTAGTCTCGAAATTATTTTCATTTTCCAAAGTTTTATTTTATCTAGAACTCCCAAGTTTTTTCTTCTAGGTTTCTATTATTGAGCGAGATATCCTCTCATTTATCCGATTTATGATCTGGAATCTACAGTCATAAAATTAAACCTAATTGACTTACCAATGCTTTTTTAACGAGATAAGTAGCACTATTTTATTTTCTTGAGTTTGTCAATATCTACATTATTATGTTTTTTATCATTACTTACCAAACCATACTATCTTCCATATTATTTTAAGAGCGTCTCCAGGCTAGCACTTTCTTTGTCAAATGTGTTGTGTCATAGTATCACCATGCAATCATCTGCAAAAAAAAACAGGTTCGTTAATTTCTCGTTTTCCAAGACGCTCTGGAGCTTTGTCATTTTTATTTGTAGGGTTCTCACTGCCTTTGAAAAGAGACTGGTACTTATGGAATCCCCTCAACGCATTCCTCTTTGCAATTCTACCAATGGGTCTCCTTCTATATGAATGACTAATTTTGTGTTGGATAATATATATTTAATTGTGTTGCAATGTAATTGAGTATTCCTATATTTTTCATCTCACTTAATATGAATGTATGTTCAATTGAATTGAAAGCTTTTGTAAAATCCAAGAAAAGAAATGAAAAACCTTGGGTTCTCTGCTCTGAGCATTCAACAATCGATTGGAGAAATATTACTTCATCTCCCGTTTGTCTGTCCTTCCTAAAGGCAAATTGAGTATTTGGGTTCCTCTTTTTGTTATTGGTTTCATATGATACGTCCGATATCCTCTGTAAATTTTAAATTATATCCCCAATATAGTTGCCTGCTTCCAGTTCAGTTTCTATTTTTTGTACATATTATTATAGGAGAAGGAGCTATGGTTCCCTTTTTCGTCCTTTCCTCAGACCCATTTCCTAAAAAAATATTCATTATATTATTCAGCCAGAAATTTGACTATTTCTGGTATCATCGATTGGATTACTACTACATCTCAAACAAATATTTATTTGCGCAATACCCGCATACTTAGTTTTAAAAGTTAATATTTAGGCTAAGGACGTTAAGGAGGAGCCCGTATGGCGTATTTTCTTAATTATTTTTATCTATACTACCATGGTAGCTATGTATATGTCCGCCTAGGTACCCAAGGGTCTTAACCTTCGATACTCATAAGCCTTTCTTCACTCTGTCTATGCAGGAATTCTTGTCATTTGAGATAATATCTTATAAATTCAAGGTTAATAAAAATAAACGTTGATACCATAATACATGTACGATTGATGTTTGACTTCCACCACGCCTTTTACTATTGACGTCATATAGTATGAATGGTTGCATATTTTGTTAAAATCTGTCTTTCTGACCAAACAGTCGGTACGATACATCAAATTGGAAATACTAGCAATCCCGATTATATAATGGTCTAACCTTGGATTTCTATAACCCTTGGTATAAATTGAAAACATCTTTATTGTTGTAATTCCACTTATAAGAAAAGTACTAAACTGCTTTTACAGAAATAGTAAGTCATTAAATGGGCACTCGAGTTTTTAAATTTTAGTGAGGTTTTTTGCTCTATATTTAACCTTTAGTTGAATACCCATGATATCGGGGATATCAATTTGTAACAACTATGATGAATAATACATTTTATAGTTCTAACATGACAGATGTCCAGTAAGAGAAAATTTCCCGAGCAAAAGTTCGAGACAGGAAAATTGTGTGATATATAATGATTACATCTTCACTTTAACGTCTTAACTACAAATTTTATTTTCATTGAGGATTTTATCCATTTTACAATTTTGTAAATTAAGTGGAAATACAAAATCTTTATAAATTTAAAAAAATCGAAATAAAATTTCCTTAATATTGCAACATACGTTGGGCTGAAGAAACCAAATATGTTTAAATACATTTATTATTATAAACATATTAACTTCATAAAATAGCACTTTGTATCATTTTAGATTAACTCATATTTTTGATAGAGTTAGCCAAAATCCTTACCTTTCCCTACAGATACATTACGTCATAAATGTGTTTGTTTATTGTAACATAGAAAACAAATTGCTCAAAAATTTAAATTACGCCCGCACGTATACATATAAACAGAAACAGTAATATTTTTATGTCCGAATATTTCAATAATATTGTTAAATTCCACGAAATTCTAAGTGAATTGAAGACTGAAGACCTTTTTTCCCGGAAAAAAGAGAAAAATATAGTTCTTAATGAGGGTGAGAGCTATATTTTAGTTATGAAACTGATTCCACGAATATCTAAAGATCACTTCATTCTTTCCTCCAGGACGAATGCTCTAAAAGTTCCAGGCTAAGAGATATTCTTAGACAACGAAATACATTCTGATTGTTCAAGGGTTTGCTCACTCTTTTTTCAGCATGTTGATTGGTCTGTGAGAGTATTAACAAATGAAGGGATTTCGAAAATACAAGATACAGCTACAGGGGATGGAAGAATAAACTGCCTGTTGCTGTTCATATCAAATCTTCCAAAATATATCTCCGTTCAGGCTCGGAAACGTTAAAGATACGCATCTAAAGCCACTACCTCTGCTAGGACATCAAGTGAAAATGAAGCCATCATTCAAACAGGGCGACTATTTGTCATAGCGCACTACGTCATTGATTTCAATAATTGTTGTTCCAATTGTCAATTAAACGCTTATTCATTCAATAATGGAACTGAAGACTTACTTTAATTTTACTACCTGTTAGAATTATCTCTAGAATTCATTCCAATTTTTTTTTTTTTTTTTTTTTTTTCAATGTTAAAAAGGATCTGTTCTTTGTATCCTAAGAGCTTCAAAATAAGCCTCATGCTTATTTATAACATTATAACAGAAAACAAGACCCAAAATTTACCGAGAAGATTTTTCCACTGCTAATAAAATTATATATATCATGGAAGAGGAAGAGTAGCATAAGAAGTTACTTTTATTGATATTTCCAGTGTGTTCGTCGTTTGTTAAACTTAATTGGACAAAACAGTGCTTTACTATTTATCCTGACCTTGAAGCGTCTTAAAACTTAATTTAGAATTAATACTCAAATGAAACAGGCGTATCAATAGTCGTCTCACCCCAGATTAGCCCTAAATACATATAATTGTATTGAATTATTATTTCTATTTTTACCTCCCCTTGCATTTACATTTAATTTTTTATTTACTCCGTGAATTATTTGACTTATATCAAAGATTTACATTTGATTTCCTATCTTATCATATTACTTCTTAACTGATTAAACAGCGAAGAAACTATGCATGTGTGCTGCACACGAAGTGAAATTCACGCACATATTATGTTCGATGAATATTCACAAAAAAAAAGAGATGCATAAACACAGAAATTAAATACATTTAATAATTAAATTAAATTAACACTTCAGCAGTCATTCTTTATTAATATTTTCTGCCCTATTTACTCTAATTCGATACCATTTTTCCTACTTTTTCTTTTCCCCACGGTATCAAACTAATCCTACTTTTCTTTGAAGTTTTAATTTGGAAATAATTTCATTGAAGAAATATAACTTGCCTGAAATAAATAATCAGATAGAACGACTACGTTGGTTACAGGTACACAAAATAATTTAAATCTAAATATTACATACTCTAACTCATCTTATTCCCTTATGTCACATGACAATTTAATTTACCAACAAAAATTCTTTCGTTACTGATATAATTTATTGTCGTGATCTCCCTATATATATTTCTTTAGGAACGCACAGACAGATCTAATAACTATCCTCCGTAAGAAGATAGAGCTAAGCTGAATGGTGAACAGTGATTTTGTGGAGTGATTTTACTCCAACGGAATACTAAAAAAAAATAGATTACATTACTAATGTTATCCTCAGAATACTTTTTAACCATAACGTACTATACCGTGATTACAACATGAAGGTGTTATACAAAATCTACTATTATATTAGTTTGTATTTGCATTTTGACTTATAACAAAATAGAAATAATATAAGAGCAAATGTTGCTCATGCCGACGGTATCCTACCGACTGCACCAATTTGTAGTGTCCTTTTATGTTCAAGAGAATTGCAATCGTCGAAATGGCTACTACAAAGTTACTTATATTTTTTAAAAGGATATCTAGTAACAAATGTCTAAGAAGTATTTTATCTTTGGATGTAAATTACGTTGGAGACTACTAACAATAGGATGTGTATTATGTGCTTAACAACCTACATTAGATTTAGATGTTTACATAGGTCTTTGTAAATAAAGCGAGGAGTTTCCTGTAGTTGTGCAATGCACTGTATATTATAATACTTTGGAGAAAATATGGTGATTACCTTAACATGAGCATGGACTCAAGAATTTATAGAGTTTGGGTATAGTACTACCTTACATATTACATTCAAGAATATTCCAGATCATATTCATCATGTGATACTCGATACGCGCACATGATAATATGGCCTCGATTCCAGATATGATTCATCTACATGATGATACAAAAACCTCTCACTCAACGATAAACCGGCCCCTTTACAGTAGTTATCATACATATATATTCAATCATTAATAATATACAATTATAGACATACATTCCTGTATTACTGAATTTAAATAGATAATATATATATATATATATACTAAGAAAATTAATTCCAGAAATATAGAAACAACAAAATAATCGATGATCCCGATTGCGACGATGCGGCGACACTACAATATACAACCAGATGTTCGTAAATAGATAGATACAAACCTTTCAACTATAGAGTAATCATACTCAATGTTATACCTTAATATAACTTATATTCGTATGTCAACCTATCACATTGAAAATATATGAAAGGAATTCCCATCAATTTTCAAATCACCTGATTTTAATACAAACGTGTTACCATATTATAACTAAAGCCTTTCTAATCTCAGGAGACTGCCCCTTGTGTTACTTATATCCATTAAAGAAGTATTTGATTTTATGCTAGTTCATTATTTATATAGTCGCCATTCATCCTTGCTCCATATGGTGCCAATGAAAAACGGATATCAGAGACCTTGTGGAGAATATCGAGTACTAAATGTGTCCGCAGTTGCAGACTGTTATCCCCTCGTTTATTATTTGGAAGAGCTACTATCTTTTTAACAGAGTTTCCAGCATTTTATTGATCATGTCCCATATGGACTTAATTTTTGTTACTCAAAAACTCAAAAAGGAACAGCTTTTCCTAGGTCAGAAGCAGTTAGGACTCCATTAAATTTCTTTTATTATATTATTGATAAGGATAATATAAGACCGGCAAGAGAAAAAGTTCAGCATAATATTTAATTTTCCTCGTCCTACATCTTTACGACAAATGCATGAGCTCATTGTTAAGATAATTTTATCAGATTATTGACCTAAAATTATGGATCATTTTTATTAAATGATAGAAATGGTGCGTCAATATACAAGGAGTATTGAACATAAATCAAGATAAGGAAAAAATCTTTGTTATTTTAATTTATCATTAGAATTTGAGTTATTGTTGTTTAAAATTGAAAACGTGTTTTTTTTTCAGAGGCTCATAGCTCCAAAAATTATATATCCAGAAAGTGTAAAAATATATCATTTGAAAAGGATAGGAAAAAAAATTGGGAGTTTCAAACCTTTTGTCGCACAAGTTGTGATAATTAATTAAATTTGGGCCTTCGACATGGGAGGAATACACCATTTGTCAGATGAAACAATTATCTTCCATTTAGATGAATCCTCTCAATTTGCCGTCGGAATCAAATCCGGAATCTGAACTACTGATCCTCCAAAACTATCATTTCTATCTTATGATTGGATATTCTCAATCAGAAGTAATTTTCTCCCATGAGTACTACCACCTCGTTTTACGAGTTCTCGCTTGAGTTCCATTACTTCTGTTTTATTTCTAATAATAACACTTATTTAAGTGATTACTATTTACTTTTCTTGTAGGTAAAACAGTAGAGTTGCTCATTTATGCCGGTGTATTTGAAAAAAAGTTGAAAATGAATATTGGCTAGATAAGAAAACTTCATGTAGTGTTCCTAAAAGACATATAACATTTCATACATGATTATTGACAAGAAATATAACAAATTTTAGTTAAATTTATCTATTAAAAGATTCAATTATTATGAAAAAAACGATTAATTTTTACTTCTTTTTGTAATTTGTATCGAAATAAAGAATGATGCTGTGCATTTAATCGTTAAGGATATAAATTATATATATTTTTTCTGTAACATAAAATTATTTTAACTATCTTTCTTAAATAAAGATTTATTTTAGAGGTTCCACTTTTAGAAACATCTGCTTAATAGATGAGATATTCAAAATCAGTATTCGAATCCTTACGTTAAAAATCCTATCACTAAGAAGAATATCAATATGAATATCCATGCTTCTATGCAAAAGAAAAAATCCTCGTTACTGAAACGTTGCAGAGCATGTTGTTTTATACCTAGGAACAACTTTTAAAAAAGTAACAGCTATTAACAAATTAAATCATAACAAAATTTATTATAATTCCATTCTATAGCAATGACTAATAAGATAGTGTTTACACTTTCTTCATGAAGTTATTATATTTACGATATATTTATTCAGTTTTCTAGGGCCCGAGTATGACACACCATCTCTTGGAATCTTTTGAATCAAGTTTTTTACATTTCACACCCCATTATATTCAAAACCTGATTACTATTCGTTAGTGCTCATAAAAAAAGTAGCGTAGCCCTGAGGATTGGTTGCGGAGTTATAATTGTAAGTCCTTCTTGGACTCAGAGTATAATTTGGCATCGACATAGAAGAAATTCTAGCAAATTTCATAATTTATATCCTTTTGCCTTGCTCCCTAGTAACAGCTGATTTTAGCTGATCTAATGAAAATGACGATATTTTGGATCATATCGGTTAATACTTCTTCTTAATTATCCCTTTCATGTCGTGGGTTCTTTTCTATAAATCAATTAAAAATATATTACTTGCGAGTTATCGATCTTTGTTTAGAAAATGAAGAAAATTTATGTCGAATATAGTTTATGATTAGTGAGCATCCCTATGCATGTAAAGTGCTCAAGGTGATTCAATAAACCTGTTTTATAGTATATATTATTCGGAGATTTTGGTTTTGTGTTCATAACTTTCATAAACTTGTTTTAATTTTGAACATACAAATTTTTTTAAAGTAAAAAGCATCATGAGCGAGATAACAGTGATTTTACTATTAAAATGAATGTTTTAAAAAATTTACACAACCGTATTAAATTTTTGTTTATACAAAATTTACAGCATCTTTATTATTGCACTTTATATTTTATATAAGGAACTCCCAATATAATTGAAGAACCATACTTTAACTGTTGATGACGATGAGGCAGGAAGATAACTTAAGGAAGGAAGCTGATTTAATATAAGAGGGCTTGAGGTAAGAAACTGTTATAGTTTGAAAGAGGGCTCGAGATAAGAAATAGATTTACTTGGCATTATTGAACATATTTATGGTATATGATTTATTTACTTTAATGACTTGGAAAAAAAACAGTCTTGAAGTCTAAATGAGAAGGGAATAAAAACGCCATGCTCATTCATGAGATTTTCAAGAAATTTATTGAAGCTTTCCCGTGACTCATGAGTATATATATTGGGTTGATTAATTGATTCTCAATAGATCTTTGTGTTCTAAAAGTAAGACCATTTTCCTGATAATGAGTAATTGCCATCATAAAAGGAAAAGTTATTTGACACACATGATTGAGATGCTTTCCTTCATTTAAGAGCTTCATCCTGTTGTATTCTTCATCAATTCAAGAAAAATGTCAAAGAACATACATTTCGAGAGAATCTTTGGAAATTGTCTCCATTTTTAGGGACTGATACCAACTAAATCATAACTTCTTGGGGAGAAACCCACTTAGAGCATGGACCTATCTTTTCACAGGATTCTTGACGCTCTAATTTACAATTGCATACGATTTCGAAAAAAAAATTAAACCTATTTCTTGCTCTTCCTCGTCCACACAATGAAGAGTCACATCATGATGAAAAGTATCTCATGTTATCCCTCAAATTTGAACATAAATCCCAAAACAGAACAAATATATACTATTTGACTGTTAATATTTATTAAATAAATAAATAAAAGGGAATTTCTCAATAACTTGACTTTTACTCAAGCGTAATTTCCACTTAACTAACAACCAGCCTTGGATATGGAATGGAAAAATGAATGGAGTGTTTGCTTTCCATTCATTTTATTGTTATTGTTTCTAATTCCTACTTTTTTTTCAAAAGATTAATACTTTTTTTATTATGGGTATAATTATTAGTATCTTTCAGGGTGTCTAAAATAAAATTATAGATCTAATTTTTGTCTAAAATTATCAATTACTTTGTAAATGCATTACTTTTTATGAAATGCCTCACAGCACACCATTAGGAAATCAGTGGACTAGGAACTGTTTTGTATAAAATAGACATTCTAGGTTGAATTAGAGTTCCATTTTCTAGATACCTATTCATTATGTTAGTAAATACTTTAATGAAATTTGAATTTTATGTAATTCACAAGGATTAATTTAGTGTAAAATCAAATACATTCACGAGGATACTTGTAAATATGTAAGGAGCAATTTTTGGTGGTTCAAAATGTTTAGTCTCAGATTATGTATCACCAGGGCCGTGATGTTAGTACCAAGTAGGGCGAAATTAATAAGGTCTCGAATTTTTTAAATGATATCATAGATTATTTTTCGTTCCTTTAATTCCGCAAGTGGTACCATTTCTGCGGTACCAAATACAACAAATTTCGAGATAGAGTAGCTATGGCACTCTTAGACACGGCTGGATTGATTACCTAATACTGCATGGATCACATTCGAATACAAATAATCCCAAGGAGCATCCACAGCAAACATACAAAAGTAAAATATAACTTCTCACTCTGATATTTAGTATAAATGGTAACAGGTGACAAAGATAAGATATTGTGATGTGCAAAATAATTTCTTTGACTAAATACAAAAGTTTCAACATCTAGCATACCTTGCACACTGAACCAGGGCACTTGAGGCTAAAATCCTTGTTTCTGAGGCCGTCTAAATACAACACGCACAGTTAAGAGACTTTCTAGTAATCCTCACGCTTATTGTTGTGTAGAGACTTTGGCAAACTGAATTGCTTCATTTCTCCTTTATTGGTGACATCCCCGATATAAACCAGCAAGTCAATTAAAACGTAGCATTGATTTTTTTCTGTAATGAAATAGTTGAATCTTCGTTCCACCAATTTTATTTCTATCATCGAGTGAGACTTTTATTGTTGATGGGGGAGAGTATAACTACTTATGGATTTAACATAACCATCAAGGCGTCAGACTGGCTCATTATTCTTACGAATTAAAGGAGAGAGTGATTTTTATGTGGAGGATATAGTAGCAAAGACTCACGATTATTTACTCTTGTAGATCAAAAAGAACTCTCTTCCTGCAGGTCTAAATAAAACAATCTTGAGATACATAAAAACAATGCAAATTTTATAATTGAATTTATAAAGGGACTTTTACCCATCTATGGAATAACTTTTAAATCTTCAATGATTTTAAAGATAACTTGAGAAAACTCTATCTTTTTTTCTTTATCTTTTGTAATTTAAATTAGTTATCTTTAGTGGGATATTTTGTATACGTGAAATAGTAATAATAATTAAAAAAATGTGATGTTGCAAGATAGACTGTACGATTATGTGGTTTCTTCTGTGGATATCCAGGTGTGACCAAATTTTCTTACCCAATATAATGTTCTTCATGAATGGATTCACTGTCAATCCGCTGAACAGTTTTACTGCCTGTTTCTCTTTCCTTTTCAGCCTTCTCTTGGATTTTTTTTATAATTAGCAATCGTAATTCTTCGCAATAGATTTGGGATACCAGAGGCCGATCAAAAACACCATATGATGAAATTCCATCTTTTTTCATTGACTGAAGTAATTTATTATCTTCTTGGCTTTTCACAGCATGTTCTATATTTTTTGTCCTAAGAGGAAAACTTATCTGCAGATCCATTTGAAGGTCCTCCAATTTCGAAAAAATATAATAACACTATTAAACACATAATTCTTGAAAATGCAAAATTGAATACTTTTATCGTAACGCCAAGGCATTTATTTATACTTGTGGTTCCCATGCATCCTAATATACAAATATATATACAATTATGATTTTACAAGTTGCAATATCTGTAAAAGTGCAACTTGTATAAGCAAATTGTAAAAGTTGAAATTTCTTCGTCTTAAAATGCATTATTTGTTTAAAACATAGATAATTCTAATTACCAACTATTAATTGATACTATTTTGTTTCGATAAATTAAAATTACACGGTTATTATGTAATTATGAGGATTTTAGGGGAAAAATAGAATAGTAAAAATGGTAAAGAAAAAAAAAAGGAAGAGTGACAAGGTGGAAAACATATTATGGCATTGATTGTTCGTCAATTCATGAGTCTTGTCTATTATGAATCATTCAGTATGTCTTATGATATTATGATTGGTAATGGAGACTAAAGTGATTAGTACTTCTTTCATTCGAACCGCTATCGTGTTTGTTTATTTATCTTTCATCTTAATGTATATTATATTGGTGATAGGTATTATATTTGCCATTTTTTCTACTTTTTTTTTCTAGCCGTTTATTTCCAATCATATATTTCATTGACTTTTTTTTTTGACACCATTATGAATAATTTAACTGTGGGCATTTGAACTGAAATAGGTAGATTGTGCAATGATGTGCGCCAAGTATATACTTTATCTTAAATCTTCTCCTTTTCTTAATTGTAATTTCGTTTAGAATAATTGTTCTTAGAAGTTCCCTTGAAATTTTAACACAACCCCTCATTTATTCATAATTTTGAGGGGAAGAAGAAGAGAGTGTGTGCAGAATCATGATTAAGTTGCTTCAACTTATTTCAACAGTCCGGAGAAGTGAGTTTGGATCTCTGCAAATTAGTCTTACGTATACAGAGATTTTTTAAAGTATAGCTGAAAAGAAAAGTTCGATACATATAAAAAAAAAGCATTTCATAACTTTTGAATCTGACATATTCAAATATAAGCATTGGATGATTTTAGTTTTAATTAATGATGCCTTTTTGTTGGGATAAACGTCGTAAAAACGGAAGATGTCAAAAATATATTCATAACTTAAATCTGCATTGTGGTTCATATTCGAATGCAATCACTCACTATGAAAGCTACAGATATATTAGTATCATTTTCCGATTGGCTGTGATCAGTCAATTCTTATTATGGGCTTTGTGTAACTGAAACAAATGTAAAAAAAAAAAGCTCTCAGTAATCCTAAAATAATGGAAAAGGGAAAGAAAATCGTCATTTATTATAGTAAATACAATTATGCTTCTATCATCAAAAATGAAAGCTCTATTGAATAAATCTATGTTCTTAAAAAAGTTAAAAACTACCTACTACCTACCCTTATAATTTATCCAAAGTGTTTTGTTTATTAACTTAACAATGAACGATGCTAAAAAGTTGAAAGATTTTTAGGGCATTATATTTATTATTGGGCATTGGTTTTATGAGGAAAACTGCCTTCTTTAATAGAGTTTTTGCGATGAGGAGAATAGTTAAATTTGTTTATGATTTCATATAATTTTGTATCGAATTTTTACGTAAAATTGTAAATGGTTATGTATTGGAAGAAATAGTGTAAGTACAAAGTAAATCCAGCAGTGATGTCTCATATGCCAAAATGGTTGGCCATACCTACAAGTAACTTTTGGTACTACCAGGCGAATGATAAATATTTGTGCATCGATTAATCATATGGTTTTATTAATCTAAACTTAAGAATACAGGGATATTCTTGCTCAGATTTAGGTTCAGGGATGTTTAGTTCATTGTCTCCGTGTTGATTAAAATTCAATTTTAAAGAAGAAGATCAAAATATGGAATTGATAGTAATACTTAATCATTCTGGTATACAAATGGGTCTTGAATAAAAAATCTTGATCTTTTCCTCGATTTACTGGAGTGCAACCCATGAAGTGAATATTTTCTTTGATAATATTTGATGTTGGCCTACCGATGAAATGAATCTAAGAATCATCTCCTTGATCACATCTTCAGATACTCATAGCCAATGGTGAAAATCAGGTTTAGAATGGGCATGTTAAAAAAAAAGAAACCGAAAATCAACTTGGTAATTCTGGCAATTTGTAGAACGTTTTGGAGGAGAGAAAGAATAATCTTCATGGCGCTTTTTTGGAGCAGCTACAATCCGCTGTCACAAGAAAGGAAGGAGAAAAGGATATACACAAGGACATTTGCTAGAATTACTCGGATGTCGATCCCCAATTCTATTATGAGTCCAACAAGGACTTACAATTATAACTATGCAACAAATCCTGAGGGTTACACTTTGTATTTTATGAGCACACACGAACGTTCAAACAGGCTTTAAATATAATTGAATCAATTTAGGAAAGGTATTTAAATAATAATGACAATTGCTAAGGAAAATAAAATTACTTCTGTGTACAGCCAATTATATATTAAAAGGCCAGCAAAACAAAAAAAAAAACCGCTAGATTTATCTGCTTGCTCATACCAAAAATTTAATGTCCATTGTGAATGGTAATATCGCATCGTTGCTCTATCTTTCCTTGTCTCCAGTTCCTTTTTTTAAATTATGAAGTTTATATACTTTTCCAAGGAATGAATGAAATATTTATGAACGCCATTCGATTGCCTGCCAAGTCCCTTAATCAAAGTATATCATAAAATCACACTTGGTTATACTATCAATTTCTGACGAATATCGAAGATTATCTAAAGAAAAAGTTATATTTACTCTAAATCCTTCGGCCAATCTCTTTCTTGAACCTAATAAAATCCTCATAAGCCTCTGAATATTTCTTGTGTTCCCGTGTATATAGTTAAGTTGAAGCATCCCAATACAAAGATGATAATCTCTGAGTATCTATCAAATAAATAAGGCTTCTGAATCTTTTCATTCTATTGGGGCCAAAAGATAGGCTGATTGTATCTATAAGAGGTCATGGAAAACCTGCAAGATAATTTATGAATTTTTTTGTGTGTATCTCAGATGAAGGATTTTAGATATATATTTAATAAGAAATTAAAAGAAATAAAATATAGAAATTATGTTTGAAATTGTTTTCCTTCTTTACAACTGGTAGAAGTAAAGCTTTAATTAGTTCTTTAGTTTTAGAATCATTGATAGGAAGATACTCATGTCATATATATCTCGCCATTGGAGGGAATAGTCCTATGAAAAATCCGCCTACTGTATACAAAATGTAAAACTAATCAGTCTTCAATTATATTAAAAAAATATTTAAATAATTTATTGACAATTTGCAATTTTAATTTATTTATAAAATGGTTTACTACTAATTTTATGTTGCTTTTTTTATTATTAGCTTGGATATATCTTGCAGCACTATTTACTTTATCTATTTGGAATTTACATTAAAAAATTATACGGTAACTTTTCCCGGGGAAAATTCTTTATATGTAGCCTGTAAGGGAAACTTCGTGCACACCACTAATCAAATTTGATTGGGAAGCTTGGTAAAAGAAAACAAATATCTAGAAGTGATATTGGCATACAATGGGAGCAAGTGGATCATTTCAAAAAAACACAAAGGTCAAAATTAACTTATTTAAGGAGATACGTAGGAATTGAGGCCTTGATGATATAATTTATGTCTTGAACTGCAATGAAACAACTCCTTTTGTGATAGCAACGCTGAAGCGGTGCCTTCAGCTCTCCTTGAACCCAAAAAAAAGACCAAACCCAATAAATATAGATATAGTGGAGCTATGATATTGGGGACGTCACAGCCTATTTCTAAGCCGACAATAAAACCAGTTGTTGTTTTTTCTCCACCTCCCCCCCCCCTTTTTTTTTAAATGAGAGCGATGCCAGGGATGGCACGTGAGATCCCTGACGTTCCTTCCGGTACGTCTATGCCTATGAACATAGTCATATTCTGATCCATCAGATAGCATAAGAGTGCTTTAGCAAGCTGTTATTTTTGGAGTTTTAGGTTCTCAATTGTGTTCATTCCCCTTGAAATCATTAAAACGATTAGATTTCAGTAATATGGGAATGGGGATTTGGGATATGGGGTATATAATTGTACATTATTAATGATTGAATATATATGTATGATAATTACTGTAAAGGGTAGGTAAATCGCTGACTGAGAGATTTTTGTATCATCATGTAGATGAATCATATCTACAATCGAGTCCATATTATTATGTGCACGTATCGCGTGTTACATCATGAATATGGTCTGAAATAATCTAGAATGTAGTAAGTAAGGCAGTGCTAGAACCCAAACTCTATAAATACTTGGGTCCATGCTATGGTAATCACCATATTACCTCCAAAGTTCTGTAATATAAAGTACATCACACATCTACAGGAATCTCTTCGCTTTATTCACAAAGGCCTATGTAAACATCTAAATCTAAGGTAGGCTCCTAAGCACATAATACACATCCTAATATTAGTAGTTTCCAACATAAGTATATCTAAAATTGAAATACTTCTTAGACATTTGTTACTAGATATCCTTTAGAAAAATATAAGTAACTTCATACTAGCCTTTTCCACAATTGCAATTAACTATAATATTGAAATGCCTTATGAAATTTGCTCCAACAATTGAATGATAAATATCCTTAATAAGAAATATTCAAATAAGAGTACAACGCAGCCCAAAGTCTAAATTTATTGAACGCTGCCCATAGGGTATCCACAAGAAATTGATCTTTGAATACAAGGTCTGTAATAAAGAAAAGGTGATGACAATAATCAAGTCGACGTTAGTTGTCATTACATCTCGTGTTGTCGTTTCTTGACCAAGAACATGGATCATAACACTTATGAGCCGTAGTTACAAAATTTGTTTCATAAAAACAAAGTCCAGACAATAAATTTTGATCTCTTGATTGGCTATTTTTTTTTCTAAATTCATTATTTGGTTTATATATTATATAGAACATACATAAATAAACAAACCGGAGCAATTGCTTAAAAAGAACATAGATAAACATTATAGTTTATAATTAATAATCCGGTGTAGAATTTCAACTAATATTCTAAAAATCCACATTCAAATTAAGAATCATGATAAATATTTGTTCAAATATCTTAACATCCTTTTTGAAATACTTATATGATTCCGTGAAGTCGATGGACGGTACTGGATTTCTTCTCCTGCAAAATTCCATGACTCACATCCTGATTTAGAAATGTTTATTGTGAGAGACACATAGTGGGATGAAGCTGCAAAGATGAAACCTCTCAACTCATCCTCCCGAGTAGGCTGATTGTTAGTTAGTCGGGTGGCGATGAGGGCTTTACAATTAAGAATTTCAAAGTCCAGAGCCTTTGTTACCTCAGAAGTTCCACCCTTCTTCTTTGAAATTACAAAAAGAACAACACCTTTACAAAAAAAGATTCGCTGTTCGTCACCCCTTGTATATTTGTGGATAGAAAATATTTAAGGATATAGATGGCAGAGCAGTCCACAAACGCATGCAGTGTGTTGTTATATAGTTTTCCACAGTTTTGCAGGCCCTAATATATTTAATACAATCTGTGGCGATTTGTATCTGTACGGTAAACTTTTTATTATCATTTATTCCCCTCATAGAAGACATTATTTTTATTTTCCAAGCCATAGGGAGTCCCAAACGTTTACTATACAGCTTGCAGTGACCATTCACAACTGTACAAAGCTTTAGGGGGACTCTGTACCTCTTTTTAAAACATAAAACGAGTTTTTTGATTTGCAGCTATGAAAAGAAGTGGAGCCGAGGGGCATCCCTGACAACAGCTCTTTTCTAAAAAGACCTTCCTGGCTCGCTAGTCCATCCAATGATATTGTCGAAGTGCCGTTATATAGCAAGGCACGTACGGTGTTAAAAAACGTTTTGGAACAAACTTTTTTACAGATCTAGGAATTTGCCTATGTGAAATAGAGTCGAATGCCTTGCAGAAGTCTATTGCCATTATTGGTCTAAACTTCTTCCTACTTTCCACTGTGTCAATTGCAGCTTGAATATTGCGTGAAACATTGGAAATTTTCCTATTTTTAAAAAACCTTTATGTTCAATCCCAATTTTTTTGTTAAGAATTGGTTGCATCTGTTTAGCCAATACTCCAAAGAGAATCCTAACTAAGTTTCATACATTGAATTGACATCAGCGTGATGGAGATAAGTGATTTATTGGTTTTGTATATCTAGGACACTGAATTACTCAAATCAATAAAATAGTTTTCTTGGCATAGAAAACAAAGTACAGTTGATTTGATTACAGATAAGCTCTAGAATTTTAATCAAAAATCTGTGATAGAGAATAAAAGCACTCTCTCGATGTTCCTTTTATTCAAATATTATCGCTTTTTATTGAAATAGAGAGTTCTTATGGTTGTAGTTGGAGTATAAGATTATTCTAGACAACATCAGGAGCAACTGATGTATTATTGAGATAATGAACGATGATCCACGAAGTCAGAAGTCACCGATACAGACATTGACGGGAATGGGCATCCATACAATGAACATTCTTTCTATTAAAGAAAATGAGATCAGCAGAGTGATACATAAGAACGATAAGAACCTCGTCCAAAGGAGTAGATTCCAGAACATTAAGTTTATTGTATTAAACGTGTGCTGAAAATATCCAAATGGGTGCAAAGTTGAATAGAGATTATCTTGTTACTTCTATTTGTTTCTTTTTTAGTCACCAGGATTATGACCAAAGTAAAAGATTTATATTGATAAAAACTTTGTAAGAACATTAGATATAGTCACAGTAAGAGGCCATGAAATTTTGAGAGGTCAATGTAAAAAATATATAACCGAACATAACTTTACAATAAATTAAGTTGCAGAACTCAATTTAAAAAAAAAATGAAACAAACATATTTTTGGAATAATTAATAAGAACAATCATATTTTGCTCTTACAATCATATCTTTTTTTTTTTTAAATTACGCTCACTGCAATTTAGTCTATATTCATATCCCTAACAATATCATAACTAAAGACGTAAATAAAAACTTCCTTCCGATACTGAATCATTTTTATCAATCACTTCAATCGGTTTTTGGGCTTCTCTTAGATTTTTCATTCTTTTAATAGTAAGGGAGATTCCATTGGCTATCTCTAATCTAGCAACCACATCTGAAAAGACACTCTTAATTTACGATCATTTACTCTTTGCAAGTCATCTTTACTAAGGGATAGTTACACACTTTTTTTTAGTTTTTTAATTCTAAATAGAATCGTTTAAATGTATTTTTATCTGATCTGAGTAAATATTTCCTAGAGATAGGATCTGTAAGAATTTTATGCCTACTTGGAATATCCCACTTTATTTCATAAAAATAGGACTCTTCATTATTTTATTGTAATATACACCTTGCTTATCTGGTCCATCTTTATTTAAAAATTTTGTCTTTCCTTCATTGCCTTCCTACACTCCTTCATCCCTCTGATCAGTCAGTTTATCTTTTGGGAATGCTGTCCTTCTTTTTAAGTAAAGAGAATACTTGCTGATACTGTTTCATTTACACGATAATCTCAATAAAGTAAATTTAAATATTACTTAATGTATTACATTGAAATCCTTTCTAGCACTCAGTTTCAGATATGTTCACACATCCTTTAATTACGATGAAACTGTAGTATAAGATGGTGAAATAAATATCAGAAGTAGATTTGGTCGAGTTTGTTTACCTTCAATATCCAATTTCACTACAATTAACCATTAAGACAATGTATAATTAATTTTTTGACGACGACAAAAATTATTAACATTTTCTGTGGCAATACAATTAATTACGATTAGAGACTTCTAAATTTGATTATCCATCTCAAGAGGTGCTCTAATTGGGAACTTTGTATTATACAAGGGACGACTACCAGGCTTCATGAGAGAGTGGACTCTTTCATTAGGAAGGATTTAAAGAAATTGAAACTGAGTAAAATATAAAATAATATAAAAAATCTGTGATCTGTCTCTTTGTAAATATGTTGAACGAATTGAAAAAAAAAATGACGTTAATTCCAATGATGGGAAAGTTATTGAGAACCTTCTGGAAGTATTAGGAGCTATCCATTCTATCACAGTAGAGGTAAGTAACGAAAAGAAAGTTAACGTGTGTATCATTTTGGACACTCAAATCTGTCATTTAAGCGGTACAAAGTCTTATGTGTCGATGCCTTTTTTCCTTAAGAATCATAAATCGGAAAGCTTGTGCGTAATACTTTTATGAGTATAGAAAAACATTTTCCAAATATGGAAATCAATGCTACTCTCAGTAGAGTTTTGATATTCGATCTGAGATTAAGTGGTTTTGAAAAGACTTTCCATTATGTCAGTCAGTTGGAAAAAAAAAAATTCTGAAAGCAAAAACTTAAATAAGTTACTTCTATAAAAAAAAAATTGCAATTATATTGACGTATTAACGTTTGGGTAGATTTTCCCCAAAGAGATACTTTTCTTCAAAATGAAACAAGAATCAAAGTTAAAAAGGAGCGGCTAAACTACATCATCAAGCCTTAAGTTAATTAATATGAATTTTCAATTGTACAGTAGATCACAAACGCAAACGTCATATGTGTTTTTCCATCATAAAAACAATCTAAAAAAAAATTAAACAAGGAAAAAATATCTTTTTTTTTACTTCATATAAATTTACATAAAGGCCAATATTTTAGACATATGTGAGTCAATTATTGGATTTGTATTCAAATTTGTAGAATGAATTAAGACACTTCTTAATTTTACATGTGGTTGAAAAACTTTATTTGATATAAGAGACTTATATTACCCCCGATATGGCCTTTCAAATATATTCTGTCAGTTTCTCATTTTTTATTGTGGCGATAAACTTTGGATAATTTAAATGTCATTTTAAGTTAAAATTTTGTAACATTTATTATAGCATCTGTAAAAGAAAATCAAATGTTTAAAAGGTAAAACTTCTAAGCCTATTATACCTATTAAATCGGTTGTCAAATTTTATTTTAAGACGCATATTACGTCTTCATAGAAGAAATACTTAACAATTTGAGACTTTTTTAATAGTTTTCTATAATTATTTAAGAACAAGAGTACAAAGTGTAGTTTAAGTATGTTCTTTAATCTGATGAACAGTGAAGTAAATCACTATAAATTTATAAGGTGACTCGTTTTTTGGATTTGGTAATCTAAAGAATGAATTTTCTTTTCCTTAGCAGTTGCCTTTATTATTTAATTCCTCATTAGTGAATATCCTATCTTAAATAGATTAAATTATATTCGAGCCCTGATATAACATTCTTGTGTGCATATAAAAGACGGAGCATACACCTAAATATTTGTTGCAGGGTTATTATTGTAAGTCTTTCTGGACTCAAAGTAGAATTGGGGATCGATATTGTAGTAATTGTAGCAAATATCTGTTTATTTTTTGCTCTTCTTCCTCCCATGTTAGAGCGGAATATTGCTGATGTAATGAAACGTCATGAGTCTTATTCTTTTTTTCCTGCAAAACACTCGTCAAATTTTAAGGGTTAATATACTGATTTTCCTTTGTACACAAGATTTTCATCACTGCCAATGAATCTCCTTCCCTTTCCTTTTTCTATTTTATTATTATGATCTTAATACGTTTATGTAGGGAGAGAAGCAGAATGCACTTTTTTTCTTTTTTTGATATTTTTCATGCTGTTATACAAAAAATATTAATAAACGCATTTCCACTCCATCGGATTGAATGAAAATTGATTGTATTGACATAACATTCTATGATATTCGGGAAAAACTAGTTTGTTTATCACTAAAAAAAATATATGCATAAACAATTGAAGTTTTAACTAATTATGATATAAATAATGCAGAAAAATGTGTCCAAATCCCAACAATTTTATGCACTACTTGACTATAATTCGTATTTATAAAGTATTCATTTTATAAGTATGAATATATGAATATTGAACGTCCCTCATGCAAAAATTAAAAGAAACAAACAATTTATATTGAAGTATCCAAGACAGAAAAATTGCATAATATCTACAAGCTCAACAGCCTTTTGAATAATGTTTTTAAAAAATTCTACTTGCTTGTTATACATTTATGTTCCGATATGAAACGCCAAATATGAAAAGATATGAAATAATTTTTTAGATATAAGCAAGAGAGAACAACGAACCAATCAACTCCAATCATCAATATAATATATTCAAATAATGTCTAGACTTAGACTTTATTAAACTAAAGTTAGTGACCGATACATGGTCTTAAATATTACAATTATAGATCCGACTTATTGGAATATCAAATATATAAAAAGGTGTACAGCAACACCTTTTTCTAATAAAATACAAACTTTGTCATAATGAAATTCTTTAATAGCAATGGAGTTCCTATTAGCAAAAAACAAAATCAAAATACAATGCAAAGTTCCAATGTGATATTTTTCTACATCATTTTGTTTAAGAATTTCATTAAGAATAACAAAACGAAATTAATTTGTAAAAGGATAAGTAAAAATATAGATTTTATAGATAATGTTAAGGTGCAGCTTTTAAAAAAATTTAAATAATCTAAAGAAATATGGATGACAGTTATTTATAGCAATTTTTAATATATATTAATTAAAACTGCGATGATTTGTAATTATAAGTGTAAAAGCCAGGAACTATTATTTCGCGTTTTCCAATATATTTCAAGATATGTTGATAATGAAAATGCTCAGGAGTTGATGATTGAATCACTGGAATTCTAAATTGGAATGTCTTATTGGTTGACATTATCATGGATAGATAACCTGAACATAAAACCAACCACGACCATATATATTTTCGAAAAAGTATCAGTTGCGTTATCCAATATATACACTAGCCTCTGAGAGGTTTGGACTACCTTCGATCATGGCGTTAAACTGTCTCAAGATATTATCAATAAAAAAGCTGAAAATAGATTCCTTGATTTAGCTACAAAATAATAGGAACAGAACATTTCTTACGGGTAATAACTAATAAGTAAAAGGGATTCTGATGATTATAGTTACAAGTCGTATTCAATTGAATTTAAACTCTTCAAGGACAAAAAGTTATTAAGGAAAAATAAAGAATGAATTTTATTTATAACAAATTGAAATACTCATAGTCGATGTGAACAAGTGTAATACAATTACATGAATAAAAGAGCGTGTAAAATATAATGCACAATCCATTACTTAAGTACTCCCTGGTTTATGTATATCCCAAAAAGGAGGACCCGGTAGAGATGGGGGAATATCGACCCATCACTATTTTGCCTCACGTGACCCACACATTTCACAACGTGATTGCCAATCGTTTGAAGCAAGTACCGATCAGTGAGTGTCAGATACTTTTTAGTGAGATAAATGGATGTTCAGAGAACTCCCTCATTCTCAGAACCCTACTACAATTAGCCACAAAGTCAAACAAGAAAAAGAGAGTGGCAGTGGCCTTTTTAGACTTTGCAAATCCCTTTGACTCTGTCTCGCATGAGTCATTGTTGAAAGCCAGCACAAGGTTAGGCCTCCCACCCTTACTCTTGAAATATTTAACTAATGTCTATGGTAACAACTTCACAACCCTACATGGTAAGGAGAATATAAAGTTCAAGTCAGGCATCCTGCAAGGGGATCCCCTGTCGGGGTACCTCTGTCACTGTGTATTTAATTGGTGCCTAGCAGAAATAAACAAAACAACAAAGATAGGTTTTATGGCTTATCAACTAGGTAAAGAAACAATAAAATATTTCCTTTTCGCGGATGACGCGGTCTTAGTTTCAGAGGATGCTAAAAGCCTCCAGCAAATCTGTGTCGTTTTATTGGATCAATGTAAGAAAGTAGGACTAAACGCAAACTATAAAAAGTGCGCGTACACTTTAGATTGAAGATAACTCCTAAACAAATAGCTATTTTATTGATGCAGGCACTACACTGGTCATAGATGGCCAGAACGTTACCCCAATGGCAGTAAATTAAACGTATAAGTACCTTGCAATGTATTACTCGCCGTTGGGAGTCAGCTATGTCAAAATATTGGACTGGTTGAGGGATGGGATAAGAAACTTTTAGGTCAGTAAGCTCAGGATCTTCCAGAATACTGTTGGTCGAAGGTATCATCTCATCCCTCGTCTAAACTACCCACTCATATACGCAAGATGCAGGTTTACAATCAGGTGTGCCCTCCTGATAAGGAGATTAGTAAGAGAGTGGGTAGGGCTCTCCCACGGTACTCCAAAAGAGTTGTACCGTGCTCGGGTGGCCGATGGAGGGTTGGGACTGAAAGAGCTTCACATTTCCAGCCCGGCCCTAGCAAACTTTGGAGCTGGGTCGCTTCGGGACAGTAAGGATAAAACCATCATAGAGGTCTGCAGATATAACAGACTTATGCTGGAGTTAGGGGAGCTATCATGCTCCTCCAGTGATCAGACCTCCGAGTTGTAAAGAAAGGCACTTTATTATTCAAAAGTAGACACAAAGGAGCTAGAGTTAAGTCAGCAATGACATCAAAACTTCTCTTTCTTGCTGACACGGCTATGAATGTTACAGACAAAGAATTTGCCCTTCCGTGCAAATAATGGGCGGGTCCGTTAGCACTAAAGCAGAGCAGTCCAGATTCAGGACACTGGAAGGGGTAAATAAATGCACCTTATGCCCGGAAAAGGTAAAAAAAAATCTTATCTCATATCCTCCATACATGTCCAAAATTAAAAAATGCGTGGACAGAAAGACATAATCTCATTCAAAGAATGATTGTGAGCTCCCTCAGCCAGAGGGGAATTAAGGCCTGGGAAGGTAATGTTGTGCCGGATGAGGGATCGTGCTTCAAGCCAGATATTATAATTTTTAAGGGTGGCAAGGTTTATGTGAAAGATCCGACCATTGTATTGGATGCGTGTGAACTTGCAGATCGAGAAAAAGATAAAAGACATAAGTACAGGACGTTGTAGTTTAAAAACTCATTAATTGCGTATCTTGAACTCGGTGACAAGTATGAACTAAATGATATAATTGAAATACCTGTACTAATAAATTGGAGAGGGGTAATGTCTAAACAGGACTATACTGACCTAAATAAGGCTCTGGGCATCCCTCCGATGTTTATTAAATGGATTCACAACAACCAACTACTTCGAATGCTCTATACAGAATGTATCGTAATATGATGCAAAGGCTAGGGTTTTCAAATAATTGATTTACGTACATCTAGTTCTCCTCCCTTTTCCCCCAATTCACAAGGAGGTAAAGTAGGGAGTTAGGTGAATAAGTAACTAATATTTCGAATTAAGTTATTTTAAAGTTGCAAAATATTTCTTTCTTTCTTTTTCTATTTTATTTATATATGTTCTGTTTTTAAAGTGAATTTATGTATTTCCAAGCGTAGCTTTTATTCATTTTAGCTCTCACTCAGAACAAATAACAGTAAATTTTAGCACAGTTTTGTAAATAAAATATTAAAGATAGGGGCAAGAGCCAATTATCTATTTTAACACATACTTCCCATACCCGACCGTGGGCTTTTATCTTATTTTAGTCTCCTAATGACCGAATCAGTGTGAATTCGTACTACCGGTCATAGGAGCACACCGACTGATATGTTTTTATTTTTCTTCAACTAGATAAGTAGTATTTAGACTAAAGAAATTAAGTGTGATATTCTTTTTCAGCCAGTAGCCCGCTTTCCAATTCATAGCGTAGGTAAAGTGGGTGAATATTTAAGTTTAATTAATTCATTTAAAAATATATATGTATATTTGTTCTCAATTCTATATTTACTAACACAATATCTTTAATCTCTAATTAAATACTGGATGGCAATTGGTGTATGGAATTACAGTATGGAAAAGTTTTTAAAAATTTTAAACAATGGAGAAATTATACGTTTTCAAACATTCTGCAAGGGGTTTAATCGGATGGCCATCTGACACTTAATAACATGATGCACAAGTCGGAGCCAATGCCGTTTTAAACTATCATTTTCAATACTAAACTATTCTAAAAATTATTTCTGATTATCCTTTTGATATATTTTACTTTAATGTACATTGTTTTTATTTTATTTTACATACATATATCTCAACTTTTTAAATTTTCATGTATGAATGTAAATATTTGTATTAAAACTGAATATATGAAGGGAGGCAGAGAGAAAATAACTATGGGGAAAATGGTCCACAAGGGATCCATGTTTAGGGAACCAAAAAATAATTAAAAGACCAAGATAAGTCCCTGTTCCGAAAAAAAACAAAAATTCCAAAACATAAACCTCTCTAGCAGGCGAGGGGTGGCCCATTCCCAACAGAACAGAGGACCGTGTTTCTGCTAGTTTCAAGTCTCCACCTTCCTTATCTAATGTATCTTCTATAAGTACTCTATATGAAAATTTCTGTATAAATAACCTGACGTGAGTGTCACCATCAGGG
This sequence comes from Lepeophtheirus salmonis, assembly GCF_016086655.4. NCBI lineage: Eukaryota > Metazoa > Arthropoda > Copepoda > Siphonostomatoida > Caligidae > Lepeophtheirus > Lepeophtheirus salmonis. Next base: position 6,697,754 of record NC_052142.2, on the reverse strand, counting down.
TAGTGTGACTTCTATTAGGGGTATTGTTCATTCATGAACATTAGTTAATTAAATTTTAGTCTAATTTTTCGGATGCAAGAGCATCTCTTAAGCACTTTAGAAGAAGCAATTTTTAAATTCTGGCAAAAAAAACCTTCTATACCGAAAATTAACCTTTCAAACACAAATATGTATTTCTTTCATCTATTTTCAAAGTAATGAGAAGAAACTGGCTAATGTATTGATCATTAAAGCCTTCTTATGCTTAAAGAAATGCTTAAATAACCTTTCAATTTTATTAGTACAGTTTTAAGTTCATATAAAAGGTAAAAGACTACTAAAAAGGTCAACTTTTTCTAAATTTGTATTTTAACGTGTGAACTCAGGTGTCCTATTTTTAGGGTGACCTGTTTATTCGAGCTTTCGTTGTATTTTATTGAAAAAGTTAATGTAAAGTTACAATCTTCAGTTAGGTACCAAAATGTGACGAAAATGCCTGGATTGCTGCATCTACACAAGTTTGATAGATATTCATATAACTGATCAAGTTATATACAGGTATAAGATCATTCAAAGGTGCTGCTGAAGGAAGCGGAACTGTAAACCACCAAGACAGGTAACCAAAAATACAAAATAAAAAGCGATTTTGTTTCTGCTACTGTCCAGTTACAAATACAGTACCCTTAGATAATTCTTGAAATATATTTTTGATCAGCAGATCGCTCTTTATAGCATAGATAAAGCTTGCTTTGTGCAAGGCATTATCAACAATTGAGGTCCTTGATATCACAATAAAACAATGACTTATGCTAAAAAAATAGATAAATCCAACACTCAAATATTGACCAATAGTACTAATGAAAAAAGTGTGCCCTGTGAAGTGTGCTAATTCGTCAATCAGAAATACCTACTTAAAATAAAAAAAAGTGAAAACTTGCGCACTACGCATTAAAATTTGACTTATGTTTTTGTATCTGATTCTGACAATGATTTATAATTCTGGGCGGGGGGACTGCAACACCCTAAAATGTGGATATTTTTCTTGTTAGAATATAAACATAATATTTACATTGTAAATATAAATTTTTATTATATTAGAAGGATAATTTATAAGAAAAAAGGACGTAAAGTTTTCCTTTTATTTATTTTCTGGACTGAAATTGAATAATGTCTATTATATTTAATAAATGGTCTAGGCGCGACCACTTATCACAAAAAATTTTATAAAACATTATAATCTTTTTTGTTCATAGAGATATTTTATTGTAAAACATGTTTTTAAAATAACGCACCGATATTTTTTTTTCTTCATACGTGTTTAGAAGTTGCAATTGTACTAGAGGTAAACGTTAAACAAAGAAATTCTTATTTAGGGGGCAACTCCATCACTCTAATGTCCAACCTTACATATAATGGGCCGCATTGTCACTAGAAATATATTCATGGGCCACAGAACATATTAAATTAAATTTCATGAAAAATGGTTGCATGAAACAAAACTTTTAAGATTTATACCAAATCTCATTTTTTATGATAAAACTGCTTCAAAAAATGCCATTCTGGTAACCTTGTTTTTGTGACAATTTTACTTTAAAAAAATACTGCTTGAAGTGAGAATGAGTAGTAGGCCACCATTAAACATAAAGTGGGGCATAGGTTGGACATCCCTGTTGTATAGAATCACAATTCTGGAACATTTCTAAAGTTTAAATTATTATGTTGGATAGAGCATAGCCACTAGCCGTAATAACTACATATAACTAGAAATTAAATCTATATTCATAGTCTCTACACTCAAATGACTCAATAGTACTTATATAGGCTATAAAATGTATTATTATTTTAAAAATTAATTCCACTACACACAGATATTAAATGCCTTTTGTTATTAATCCTTGCATTTAAAGAAGTGCCTCTAGTTAAACATAAGAGCACCAACTTCCATTGCTTAGATATTGTTTAGGAGAATAATTTCATAATAATTAAGCTTAATCATAGATGTATGAATGAAATATTTTTCAATATAAATTGTAGAGTAAGAAGCAACGGATATTAAACTGTTGTTCCCTCAATTTAAGGAAAAATAATTTTAAATTGTCTCCTTGTTTAAATTTTCTCTACTCAAGAATGAAACAATAATTATAGCAGCTTTAGAAATTAAAAAATACTGATGCCAACTACAAAAAAATTTGGTGTGAGAAAAATGAATATAACATTTCAACTACAATTATAGTAGTTCTAGGACAATTGGCAAAAACATTTTTTTCGTTTAACATTTCGCCGAACAGACATTTCGCCAAAAATGACCATTAATATTCTTTTGCATTAAAGTATTCTTTAAAATTAATTTATTTAATCATAATAATTATATAAACGGAATTTATGGTTCAAATTTAGTTCGAATCTCTACAGTCGTAGTACTTTAAATAAATTAAATAAAAAACAAACATGACAGCATCTCGAACGGAAGAAGTGCTAATCATTACTCCGTTATTAATTAATTATCATTAACAGGTCACTGATCCTGCCTAATATTATACGTGTTCGTTAATCCATGAGTATTTTCTAATATGAATAATCAATCATGCCGAATGATAATTAATTGATAATGGAGTAGTTATTAGCCCTTCATCCATTCGAGTTGCTGTCGTGTTTGTTTATTATTTAATTTATTTCAAGTAATAAAACGGTAAAAGTTCGAGCTACATCCAAATCATGTACTATTGTGTTGGGTTTATTGAATAATAATTAATTCATTAAAATATTTTTATGCGCAAGAACACTAATTAACTTAGCTATATGAGATAAATAGTATGTGAACAATACATATTTATCATACTTAGATTTTAAATTTAAATTAAATATGTAATCGTATATATCAATAAATTAAATATGTAATCGTATATATCAATAAATTAAATATCCTTTTTCGGCAAGATGGTCCTTCGGGGAAAAGTCCGTTGGAAAAGTATCCTTCGGCAAAACTTCATTCAGTACAAATATTTTCAATTAAAGGTCTGTTCACTTATAGTCTTATAGTAAAGTACTAATTTAGTTAACCAATTCGAAGAGTAAAATTTGGTGCATCTTTTATGCATAAGAATAGTTTGCATTTTTTTTTCCTTGTATGATTTTCATTATTATAAACATTAGAAATTTATATCTCCAATGGAGACGAGATAGTTTGATGAGGACATTACTCGTTGATTACGCCTTGTAGCAAACATTGTGCCATGGCATAACTGTACGAAAGAAAAAATAGTATGATGAATAAGTTTAGTATATATTGCAAAATAAAGCAAGAAACAAATTAGATGAGAAAATGTATTTTTATTAATTATCATAAATAGTAATCATAACTTTTTATACTTCGTAACAAATGATAAAATGTATTAGCAACATCCGAACTGAATTTCATGGCGCAACATTTACTATATTTATAATGTTCTGAATGCATAAAATTGTTTAATATCATAATTATTAGTATAAAGCTTATAATATACTGATGCATAGGAGAAAATTCGATATTAATAGTATATTAAGTAATGCACCGTATTACTTTTTCTATAGAAAAACATAAAGTTAAATGTTCACATGGGCTAAGAAGACAATCTTTTTGAGCAACCACAATTAGGTTTGCCACGTATTATTACTATTACTTTAACCCGAAAGCTCGTGTCTTAATTTGAGAAGGGGTTATTTACTTATAATCCAAAGTAAAATGAAAAAGATCAGTGACCCACGGTTTGTTGATTATTCCAAACATAAAATGAAGGGGAAATAACATCAGTTATTTGCAGTGTTCCATCATTGTTAAGATAGTTGCTGCATCCAGTCTGAATCTGGTTATCCTCTTGATGATCAATATTTGACAGCCCCCTCATCTTAGAGGGAGTGACTGAGTTATTAGATGAACTAGATTCACGTTTTCGACAAGAATAGCATTCGCGTTCCATTACCTTCATTATAAAAAATTAATCCTTTAGTATATTTGATATAATAGGTATCTTTAAAATTATTTTTTCTAAAAGGAACCATGCCTATGGCACTATAGTTAAATACATGCATTTTCTAATCAATAAAAAGCATCAAGCTTACGTATAATTTAAAAAAGTTCATGCAAATGATTTTATAAGAAATAGATTAAATGAAAAAATGCTTATTAGGACTTAGTAAATATACCAATATATTTAGAAAAATAATATAAAATTATTGAAATACTAAGTAACAATTAAAACTTTTCTTAACATATATATAACACAATTACATCTATATTTACTACAATTATAAGAAAATGAGTACATTTCTTAGAAGTAGAATATATAAAATATTACTTATTATAACGAACATTAAAATGCACAAATATGAAGAACTATAATAATAAATTGACACAAAAAGATTTCTCGATTAATGAGAAGTTTGAAATTATAATCGAATTTGCGCTCTCGTTCCACTTACTAGCTTGACAATTATTCTATTAACCCATATTTTTTTTTTTATTTTTTTTTTTACATAAAAGTGGTTTACGCGAATCACTCTTTTGAACGATTTTTCCTTCGCTTCTTTTATTATTTTTCTTAAAGGCTTTTTTTATGACAAACGGCTATAGAACAAAGAATATATATAAATTCTTTGCTTTAGAATTAAATAACGAACTTTTGACATAGCCTCACATTTTTAGATTTTTATTATCTAAAAACGTAATAAATCAGGGCTTAAATAAAAATTATAACTAAAAGAAAGAAAAATCATTCCTATTCTGTAATTTTTGAATGAATACACTAATAAGTAAAATAGTTAATAAGGCATAACGTTATTTTTGTTATATCTATCAACCTTTCTTTAAACGAAGAATACAAAAGAAAGGTCAGAAAATCAGTTTTTATTTTCCGATTCTTCCCAATTTTAAAATTATTCTTCAATATTATTAGGTAATTGTTTACAGGTAAAGACAACTAATACGAGTTAAACCTATCAACCTTCATAACGCTAATAAAGGTGTGTTATCTGGGCACATGCAGGCGATAAATTATAGTCCTGCAAACGTCCCTGCTTATCACATCTAGCATGCGTTTCTAAGAATTTTTCATAATGGCATCTTCAAACGTCAACAATTCCTCCATAAAAAAAATTGTGGGTTTTAAAATGTATCTTGTTTTGGGGTAAAGAAAATGCCACCTTTGTCATTTTCGAGCTTCGAAAATTTAATTTATTGTGGTATTTTTACTCCTACCCACAATACACATTTTAAATCACAACACTTCTTCATTTTGAATTGAAGTTTTGTTGAGGTTTTGAAGATTAAAATATGCAAAAACTTTGAAAATAATTTTTTTTTTTACACGTATCACCTGTACACGTATGTTAGATGTGGTAAATATAGAGAAATAAATGTATAGAAACGACAAAGGGATTTCGATTGGCAGTGTGGCAGTAAGGGTCTAGTAGAATAAAAACTTCAGTCGGCAGTAATTAACTTCAGCTATCGCAAAGGATAAAACAAAGTTACTGTAATATTTTCAAATACGAGTGTCACAACATACGAATGTTTATTAAGATAAGTGATCGTTGAGAGTTGGCGACAGAACGGAGAGACACTTCAAATATATTTTTTTTAACATTTCTTTTGAGAGACATTGCTTTTATCTGCGTACTCCGGTCTAGAAACAAATTAAACTCTTATATCAAGTTTTTATTTTTATTATTTATCTATGTGTATTAAGGTGTTGTAAAATTTCAACATAAGCTTCTTATTATACCATTAGAGTCAATCAAAGTTTCATATAATTTATTTAGTTGGAATTGCCATAAATTAATGTAAGAAAAACAAGTTATATTATAAACCTTTTTTCGGTTGATATCTTTGCTAAATCATTTGTCTGTAGTGTCAACTCTAGGAATTTCATTCTCTATGGTGGTAACCCAGCTTAAGATTTGTAGGAAAATTTACAACTTACAAAACGTTACAAAAAAATTTTTTAAATTTTTATGCCATAGGAAAAGCTCTTTGAAGAGAGAATAATTATTTCGAATTATCAGAGAAGATGCTTTAGTTAAAAAAATAATTAAAAAAAGGCTTGAACTCTATCAATTGTTATGAAACATAATCTTAGAAAATTTATGTAAATGTGATATTGCTTATTCAGAATACTGCGAAATATATATTAATGTTCTACAAAATTCATAGTACGCAGAGTCAGTTGCTCCAAATCAGAAAAGAGTCAGCTGATAGAAACAGCTGAAGAAAAAATACATTGTATGTTAGCTTATCCCTAAAAGTGAGACCTGTTAAATTAAATCTTTGTAGCTAACGTAGTTTCACCAGAGTTATTGAAAAAGAAGTATTTCTGGCGACCGTATAACACTCAAAAATCTTGTTATTGGGTTTCTTATATTACATATGCATATTTAGGGAGACATAAACATAAAATCAGCTCCTTTTTTTAAGGTTCAAGCATCACCCTCAGATGAGTCGTTCTGATTCTAACTAATCGTTTTTGAAATAATTAAGATTATGATTTCTTTACAAACTAAAGATAGGAACTATCAAGATTTTCTCGAATGTAGGTCTGTTCAGACCATTAGTCGTAAAAATTTGAGTAAATTTCAGGTACCCAAACTTTCAAATCTAGACTCGAAACCAAAATTAGACAGAAATGCTACCTTCTAAATATATAATAGATTTATTAAAACTAGGATTAAGTATTAAGCAATAATACCAGCTTTTTAAGATCCGCATAGTCCTTTGGATTTTTTTGGGATCCGTAAAAGTTTGAGTACTGGAAGCCGGGTTGGGTGTCAGATCTCTTTCAATAATACTGGTTTACTTATACCTGATCTGGGTACTTTAGATCAATATCCAATACCCGTCCTATCTCTATACACATCTAAAATCTTTCTTTTTGACAACTCTAATGATCCCAAAAATTCCATATCTCAAATTTTGTGAGAATACAATTCGCCAAAAATATTATGGAATATATTGATATATGCATATTACGTGTATAACACAATTTATTATGATAAATACTCTTACTCTCTAAGCTTTACTAATTTCTTAATGATAAATTTAGTATTTTTCTTGTCATACAGTTAAATTAACTAGTTTTTTTGTACGATTATTACTCGTATTCCTTAATGATAATCATGTATATTGCCGTAGTGTGTAATTCGAATAATATTGCTACTTAGTGACTTTTGGGATTATTGGAAGGAAAAAATTGTTTTTCCCAGGAATTATTAATCTTCAATCTTATATTTACTTCTTATACTATAGTAGACTTAAGTGGAGCTCGAAATTTATAATTGGGAGCAAATAGTGTGAAATTTATACTTGGGAGCAAAAAGTGTGAAATTTATTTTAGGGTTACCAAATTGTATTTATTCACAAACTAAGTATATAAATATATACATGTTCATTTAATAAATTATGAGGGTCGGGGGACCTATTCGCTTCGGCCTATTGTAAACTCCGCCTGTTGTAGACTGATATCTTGATTAAGATTCAATTGTCGTATTTTTTTTAAATTTATATCTTTCGTGTGCATTTATTCTTAATTGTATAACTTCAAAATACTACAATGGTAAATTTAGTTAATTAGGAATAAGATTAGAACAACATACTAGTGATCATTACTGGACATAATTAATAAAACATGCACTATAAAAAAGAAAAATCAGTAATTTAAATATATAAGCTAAGAAAAATATTACATTGCCCTTTGATATATTAGGCAAACTTATAGAGTAAGAACAATATTTATCATTATATCCTTATAAATTGTATGATAATTAGAATAGTGTTTCATGAAAAAAAAAAATATAATTTAGGAATTGGGAAAGAAAAAACTACTGGTGGATGTACTCTTTTTTCTCCTCTGTTCATTCTTCAATTTATCATCGTATTGTTAACATCTCCTTAGATGAAAATAATACTATAATGGTTGAGGGCCCGGATTTTTGTAGTTGCTACCTGAATAAATATATTTTACTCTTGAAGAGATAGTATATAAATATAAAGTATAATCACGAACGGGTTTACTCATGAATGACAGGGAGTATTGTTGATGAGTAATAAGTGTAAATCCTTGTTGGACTTGTAGCAGTAGAGTTGAGGATCGACATAGGAAAAATATTATTGTTAGATACATATTGGATTTTCTGTTTAGGTCCTCCAATTCATAGATGCTTGCACCTAATTTAATGAAACTTCATGACAGCTTAGCTGCCCTCTCCCAAAACATTTTTGAAATAGTTAGGGTGATCACAATAATTTTTGATTTAAAAAAAAAATATTCCAGTGGGTAGTAATATTTTCTTTTATGAACATCTCCCTCCAAAGGAAGAATTCTGGGCTATTTTTAGTGCAAATTGTTTTAAAGATGCAAAATATAATAAATACTCGTATATATGGATCTATATATAACAATAATATTTCGTCAACATTTATTCTATTCTAAATGTAAAAGGTTTTTCCTCTTCATAGCAATAATTCATTTTCTTTCTATCCTCCTCCCCCCCCCCCATATATATATATATATAAATCACGGTGATGTAAATACAGTGAATTTTTTAACTGCCCTGTTTTTTGAAATTGGTAAACTGAAGAATGAATTTTCTTTTCCTTAGCAGTTGTTATTATTATTTAATTCCTGAGTAGTGAACATCCTCTCGTAAATGGATTCAATTGCATTCAAAAACTGATTAAACATTTGTGTGTGTTCATAAAAGACGGTGGGTAATCCTGAGGATTTGGTGCAGTGTTATAATTGAAATACCTTGTTGGCATCAGAGTAGAATTGGGGATCGATATTGGAGTAATTCTGGCTAATGTCTTTCATGATTTTCTTATCCCCCTCTTCCCTTGCACAGCTGATTTTAGCTGATCTTGTTTCACACTTTCCTTAAATTTTTTAAGGTTTCCATGTTGATTTTCGTTTTTTTAATATACCCATTCTACACTGGATTTTCATTATTGTATATATATATATATTGTAACAGGCAACTGATGTTAACAAGGGTCTTAAAATATTATTACCATAAGTTTTTTTCCGCCTTGTCATGGCACCCCGTCAAATCATAATATACATATATCAATACATTTTTGCAGAGATATCTTTCAATGCTTTAGATTATGATTATCGATATTTTTAATTCTTAATTTAATCTATATTGTTGCGAAACAAATAAGGGAAATCATCTGGCTAGGTTGTAGAACGACAGTCAATGTAGTTAAATAATTATAAGAATGACCTTTTTCATTATATATCTTAGGTTAATGATTAACATTTTTAGTAAATAAAAATATGTAAATGTAGTTATCATTCAAATATAATGATATTAAAATATATTGTTTAAATAAGGTCAATTTTGTTTTAAAAAAACTCTAAAGGAAATTTCAATAATCAAAATTTATATTACAAAAAAGAATAATGGATTATTTTGTTATAAGTAGTTTAATATTGATTATTGAATTATCATAAACTATTTTACGGTGTACAATAAAGAATACAATTATTATTTTTATTTTGGCAATATTAATGAGCTCCATTTTTTGACAATAATTTCTACAAATAAGGCAATTGCTTACTTAGAAAATTCAACTGTCGAATATCGATTTGATAGAACATTTCTAGAAAATAATATAAAAATAAAATAAATATTATTGGTTCATGATTTATACCTATTTAAATAATATATATTGATAAATATTCAATAATAATAATGTTTTTTCTGTGTGTATAGATGTCCAATATTTTTTGATATAATGATGATAATAATTACATAACAAAAATAAAAAACCAAGATTGTTCTTTTTTATGTATCTGAAATATGGGAATATAACTCACTTATTATATATATGCAAAAAATTTAAATATTTAGCAATAACAACGTGGGAAGTCTTAATAAGGTGTAATTTAATAAATATTTTATCCTTAATTTCAGTAATATTAGTAATCTCTTAAATTTTTATTGTTTTTGGAATTAATTTGTATATTACCAAGAACACATCACCTATTTATGCATTTTCCTAATGTGTGCTAAAATATGACACAACTTACATCTGATTTTTTTAAATCCCAACGTGCATTACTTAGATAACCAAATCAATGGCTATCTTTATACGTTTCAAACCCATAATGTATCTTAAATTATTTTTTGTTGAGTGTGTATCTTTTTTAGTCAATAGAATCAAAATAAAATTATTTTACTGGATGAAAAGATTCTATATTATCCCGTTTGCTGTGAAAATTATGTGGCACTGATGTCCTTCTGGGTGTGAAGGGATTTATTTATCTTAAAAAAATCAGTTTAATTATTATTTTTTAATATATGTATATATATTATAACGTTGAATACTTTTATTTTATATTTTATTTGATAAAATATTATAAATGATACAGTTGTATATCATTTTTTTAAATGTTCCTATATTAGGTCAGATGGAGTTGCACTGATTAAGTATATGTAAACAAAATAGTATTTCCTTTACTCCATCTGGCATAGGAATCTTCTTTGAAGTCTATATACATGATATATATTTTATTTCTTGGAACAACCGTATCGCAAACCTACGCATAATGAGTTCAAGGGAATAAATTATAGAAAAATTTTAAAAGAGATATTTTTGGAAGTAATTTCTATCATTTACTTAACATAAATGGATAAGTTATACATACAACACAACTTCTTTTTGTTTATCTTCTCATGTAAAATGCACAAATTTGGTCTGTATTATTATAAAGTTGTACCTCCATTAATTTGAAAATTTATTTTATAAATTTTGTTTTCCATCACCTATATTTTATGTATTATGTATATTGAATGTATAAATACCATTGGCATTAGCATAACAAAGGATATTACACAGAAAAAAACTATAGTATAATATTACCCTCTTGTTGTGGTTTGTTTGAAAAATGGGCCTGACTGCAGCTTGCAGAGTTCGAGCTGCAGCTCCACAGGCGAGAGGGGGTTTGAAAAGTGCAATTCGTGGTTTCATCACGTTGAAATCTTGGAAACGATCGTTAAATTGTTCCTGCAATTTTTCGAGGCTAATTTACAATTATCATAATCGTAGTAGCAAAAAAATGTTCAAAAAAAAATTACTGTTATTGGTCAGTGATTCCCCAAATTTCTGAAATTGTGCACAGAGATCAAAAGAGAACAGTTTCTCTGAATAGCTGCTATGTAGTGGAAACAGGTTTTTTCTGTATTGACGACTTTGTAATTGCAACTATTTATACCATTAATATCTTAATTACTTCAGCAACATCATAATTCTTTTTTATCAACGCATATAATTTAAGTGAAAGAGAGCCAATTTATTTTCTTCAAGCTATTATTTATTCCCATAAGGGGTATCCTTACCCATTCCCTACTGTTTCCAATACATATGTAAATTTAAGTATGATTAGTAGTCCAAACTTCAAAATTTTACACAAATTAATTTTGGAGAAGAATATGGATGATTCATTTAGGAAAATTTTACCGGATGAAAAGAATTCATGGAGAACAGGAAATAAGATTTAAAGCACAAATCTAGTTTGCCTTCATCAAGTTTTATTAATAAAACAACGCGTGAAAAATACTTCTCAGAGCCCTCATTTGATCACAAGACCGTTTAATGGGATTTCAAGCGTGACTATAAAGTGAAAAAAATTTCAAAATGCCTCGCTGGATCTTAAAGGATGAAGATTTTTAAAAAAGTCTTCAGTGTAGGCGTATAGTAAATTAATTTTTGTACCTCATTATCTGCTTATAGGATGCCCTTGCAACTTATTCAAATGACTACCATAAAGTTCCCCAAAAGAAAAAAAAGAAAAAAGCAGAAAATTCAATGATAACCTAAATGTTATTCTAAGAGAAGGTTTTCCTTTTGTCAGGGTATTTACAGCAGATACAATCAATACTTTTAGGATTTATGATAATTGATGAAGAGAAGAATAAGAAAATTAAACAGAAAGGAACTCCAATCTTCGGTTTGAAAAGTTGGGAAGAAAATTTGGTCCTTTAAAACAGGGGTTAAGTTAATAATGGTTGATGGAAAGAGACTGATAAGGAAAGCGAACATCTTGAACCATTTTCATGAGTATTTTCAAAATATTCCAAGAGGGATAGAAAAAACTTCCCACATGCAAAGAAAGGCACATAATCTTCTCAGAAGACAATATTGGAAATTTTATAGACAAAAACTTTAAACCTGATAAAGCAAGTAGGTATCATGCAATATTTGGAAAAGCTTATGCCATAGCAAAGAATGAAATCTGCCATAATTAAAGTTTTTTGAGAATTTTCTGGAGAAGCAAGGTCGTCTTCCAAGTGCGTTGACTAAGGGAAGAATTGCTCTTATTTTAAAAAAAAAAGTAACAGAACGGACATCCGTAATTGGAGGCCCATAACAGTGCGTAATAAATCATAAAACTATTGTTGAAGGAGTTTCAGGGGAGTAAATTGAGCCAATTTTAAACATAAAATACGGTCCCTCAGAAAGATGTTTTCTTTGTGGGGGAAGAATTACTGCTGTTTCATGGAACATTCCAGCGGCATTGCAATCTGTAAATGAACGTCATATGTATAGTGCTGTCATAGCTATGGGTTTTTCAGAAGTATTCAACTCTAACAAGCACGTTTTTATTATAATACTATTAAGACAATCTTGCTTAAGAAATCTTAGAACCTAATTAAAGCCTACTTTCTAATTGAGCCTCAACAATATATATAAGTGGGGTGGAGAGTAAATCAATTGAATTAAAGAGAAATTGCAGACAGCTTTGCTTTTCGTTGCAGCAATTGAAAAACTCATTAAGATTATCAAAAGAAAATATTGTGGATTTGGTATTCAACTACCATCCAGTAGGAAATTAATTGAACTGCATGCAGACGATTTGACTCTTATTGTAGGGGCTTAATCGGAGAAGCAACTTCATACAAACTTCTCTTAAAATGATTCGAAAAGTTTGAGATAAAGTCTGGGCTTGCAGTCAACAAAAATAAAGCGGAAATACCACCAATTGGTTAGTGGATTCGATGTCTTACACCAAAGCTCGAGATTAAATGATACGCCAAGATTTAGAGGTCGAGTGGGCCAAACACAGAGTAACACTATTAAACTGGACATCACGTAAAAATTTGATCTTCAAATAGTTAGAGAAGTTGAGAAATTTTAACTTCAAAAAAGGATCGAATTATATAATAGAAAAGTAAATCTATGGATCTTGTATAAAGCTAATTCATTTCCGATCATCAGAGAGCCTTCGATTAAGGAGGAGAAAAGTTGGCTTGAAAAGATATATTATAAATCATACATATCTTCATTAAAAAGAAGCTATTGGAATTTAGAAGTGAACGATTTCTACTATCTACTCTAAAGTTTTTCAAGATTTATTTTTTTTAACTTAACTGTGAACCCAAATGTTCGTTTGGAGGTGAAGTATATCCTCGGGCTTCATTTATGAATTGATTTTGTTAGGAACGAAAATAATAATTTCTGAGGTTGTCCAATTATCTTCTTTTATTGGTGAAGCTCATTAAGTTCTGTGAATGATCGACATGATTTGTTACTCCAACTCCACAATTGACATAATACATCAAAATATGGAAGGAGGTATTTCTTTAAATAATCATGAAAATCAGATAAACATGGAGCGGGTAGCATTTTGACGTAATTTCGTTGCCGATATAAGTATATAGAAAAGAGGATCACATTAAATTTCATTCTCCAGGATCGTCTTAGGCTTCTTTTCGATTGACAGAAGACACTCATAAATAATAATAAAATTATAAATGAAGACGAAGTGTCTAAAATTACAAAAAAGAAAATAACCTTCTAAATTTATTTATTTAGGAGTCAAATCAATAAAAGTTTGTTTTAAGAATATTAAGAGGCAAAATAGAATACACTTTGGAAGGGATTTCAATGAAAGAGCTATATATATATATATGATATATATATATATATATGTTCATCTATATTAAACATGATCTTACAGAAGTATGCAATGATTTCATACAATCTATAGAGTAGACCGAATGGATTTTGAAGTCACAGATTTGGACGTTAAATGATATCTGCACATTGAATGAGACCTCCATTAAATGAGACGATATTCAACGAGTAAGCTACAATAAGCTTTTCGAAAGAGATGAGATCCCTGAACATCATGTTTATACCAATGTCATAAACATATATTATATAAATGGAACTATGAGTGGGCTCAGGTCCATATATCCAGATGTTCTGCGAAAACCATCCCTCTAAACCATCCTTATTGTCTTACCAGTAATTAATTTGATGTATATATATTTATGACTAAAGCTTATAACACCAACTGTTTTCACTAAAAAGTGCTAAATCCTTTTATTTATTCCTCCTTTGCCCATGAAGTAGTTTCAATGTAAGAAGTTTGGTGATTATGATTCTCTTTTGTTTTGATAATATTTTATTAAGTATTAGAAAAGAAGAAGGAATGTTATGATAACTAATGCAAACTACGCAAAAAAAATAAATTATATTATTTTCCTTTTAATACGTAATCCATGTCTTAAAAGTTGTCTGGAACTTTTAAGGGAACCTTTCATTTTTTTTAAATTTTGTAACTGAAAGGAAAGGAAAAAGCAGAAGAGGATGTTGCAGAAAATGATGAGCAAGTAGCACATGTATATATCTTTATTGCATTTTCTCTTTTACAGGTAAATGTCCCGAACAAATGCATAAAAAAATTACCATCCATATAAAAAACCATTTCATAACTTTTAAATATGACATATTAAAATATAAGCAATGAATGATTTTAGATATAATTAATGATTGCCTATTTGTTGGCTGGACCGTTTAGTCTTTATGTATGCACAGTTTTCTTACTACAAAAGTTTATTATTTACAAAAGATGATAAATCCCTTGATATAATATCCAAGATTACAAAATATATCAACAAAACTATATTTACAAAAACAGTGTCCTTACATATTAGTCGATAATTAAATGTAAGGACGAGAGTTTGATTGCTAGCTTTCTACCACAAGATCTGTTTTTTCTTCTCTTTTCTTCGTTGTTATTATTTACAGTTCTCCAGTACAAGAATAGTGACAAATTGGGCTCTAATATTCCTTCATCTCCCTCCTCCCGCCATATCAGGATATTAATTTGTATTTTACCATGTTTATGGTTGTACATTAGTACTAGTTTCATATATTTTCTTTGCCAGTTAAATTTTCTCGATATTAGTTCAATATTTGGGGATGGTTCGACTTTCTGGTATACATGGTTATCATCCAAGCAGGGAGTTTCAACAAGAGACGCGTTATATTCTTATATATTTATTAGGCTAGTGTCATTGTTGACTTGGAGAGTATTTTGTGGAGTGTCATGTGCATAGATATAAATTTTATTATTTTGGAAGTGGCCCTGGATTTGTAGTTTCTACTTGAATATATGTTTTATATTTTGCAAAGCAATAATCATTATTCTTATATTTTCAACATATAATTATAAAAAAAAACACTAGTGCGCAAAGACGAAAATAATCACTGATGATTTCTTACAGAGTTATAAGTTTAAGTCCTTGTTTGACTCCGACATACTATCAACATATTAGAGTTGATTCTTAACTGAATGGATTAAGCACAGATAATATCACCCTCTTAAATATTATTATACTTCAGTCTATCTTTACTGCAATAGCTCCTTCATACAAAAAAATGAAACACGTATCGGAATTAAAACGGCTTAATGTTCGAATTAGTAAACATTTAATCAGAAGTTCGAACCATATAATTATTAGGCAATTGAATATAACGTCATGTAATAAACATCGAAAAGAAAACAAAAAAAAAAAAACATTACTAAGACGGTTAAGTTAATACCACGACAACTTATAAAATAACCCATGAATAAAGTAGGCAAGAGGAATAACAATTAAAAAAGGAAAAACATTTGCGTTGAATAGTGCATTAGTGAACCAATCTTTAGAGTATTTAAAGAAAGGGAAAGAGAATCAGGATGGAACTTACGTTTAAACTCAATATATCTAAAATTATCTGACAATTTTTTTGAAATTTTAAATGAAATTTAGTAAACTAACCATACTATCATATATTCTATTAAATCTATTTTAATTAGATTGTATAGAAAAACTTAGGAGTAAAGTATTTTTATGTTTGGAACTTGTGTTGATATCAATGTTAGACAGAAAATTAAATCAGATTTTCAGATTCTTTCTTGACCACATTTTAACTGTTTTAATTTTGTTTTATTGTTATAAACGATAAAAAGAATGTTTTAAAGGTAGTTTAAAGCATTATTCAATGCTCAATAACTCACAGGTTACCGTATTGATAAACCAACTACTGTTTAGAGTTTATATGTATGAAAGGTTGTTTATTATTAATTTATCGTACATGTATATTTTAACATTTAAGAAGTTAAATTCTAGTTGAAAACATTTATCTAATTGGTTAAAATAATATATAGACATTATATTAACTTTAATTAATCAAAATATATTACCTGATATTTAGTTTTTCTCCTTTTGATGTTAATTCCATCAAAGAGAAAAAAGCACAAGGATGACAATCATAAAGGAGCATCAAATGTTGAAAATCCATCACAAAATATTTTAATCCATCCTAGGAAATCAAATAATCTACACACCTGATTACTTATACATTATATATATATATATTTCAACCTTGAACATTTTTTGGATACGTTAACTCATTTTACTTCCTTAAAACTCTTATATGGAAACATTCATTGTGTGTGTAATTTGTTAGTTAGTTTAAAAAAAGTGTAGATAATAATAAATAAATATGGCCTAAATAGTCATGCTTAGATGTTTCAAAATTGTTAAAAAAATTGATTCGATTTTAATGTCCTTAATATTTGACCCGAAAAAAATCAAACTATTTTCTGCTTCGATTATCACATACATACGTTATTAAAAAATATGATAATATAAATAAATATATATATATATATATATAAGAGTATGTATATATATATATATATTTAAAGTAATAAATCATTCCAAAATTGAATTTTACATTGTGATTTAAGATAGGTATAATTAAGACTCCTTGTATTAAACCACAAGAGTACATATAAACAATCATATTTTCCAAATTCGAAATTAGTTATGCCTTTTCCATTTGCCATTTTTACAAAACTATCTTCAAAAAATACCTTCGAAAATACGTTTCTAAGATTGATAGAAATATTAAATTTTCTTATAAGATTATTGTCATTCCCCTTCCTATGTTTCCAGTATTGTATATAAATATGTATAAATAGCCAATCTTAAAGAAATTAATTCAATTCAAAGTGAAGATATTTCAATTAAATGTCCTTAATTTTTTTTATTATCTAGTATTGATACAGTTTGATAATTTTTGAGATTAAGTTTTATTCAGATCGAAATATTTGACATTGAAAGGAAATTATTTCTTAAAAAAAGCCAAATACATCTAGTTATATAAATATAGTTTATAATATTTTTTAAAGATAATTTAATAAAACAATTGTGGATTCAATTGATTGCTATTTGCTAAAACTTTATTATTATATTTATACTCCAAACATAATATTTTGTTAAGTGAATTTGACATTACATTGAAATTTTAAATCGAAACGAAGAAAAAAATACTTTAAAAATTAAAATATTAGCTTAACGATATAAATATGATACGTTTAGGCATTTCTTTTGTAAATTGAAATATTTTTAAAAATTCACGGGTGTCTTATTTTCCGAAATTATCAGTTCTATCAAAGGATTTCTTATATTTCTTTATTGGATTATAATATAATAATAATAATATGAGACTTACATTTTGCCAACTAAAATTTGAGCAACTGTTAGAAACATGTTGATGGTCCCGAGCTGAACTGTTTGAGCAATTTTTTGAAGAAAAGGTTATTCCACCTTCGGTCGAACAATGTAGAGGATTGTGCATTTCATGACAACGGACATTTAGTTGATTAGGTGGGTTTGAATGGTTCGACAGATAATGAAAATCAGAAAACTCCTTTAAAATATCAAATGATTCCATTCCATGTACATCAAATTGTTGTTGGTCTGAAAAGTTATGGTTAGACAATGACGAGGCTGAAGAAGCTGAAGAAGAACCTGATTGGCTACTCATGAACTCCAATGGATCCTTAGGAGCACAACTACTATAGTTATTATTCGTCATATGTCCATCTATCAATTGATTATGATGCATATTCGCATCTTCATATTCCAATGTATCATTAAAACTAAATAAAACATAATTTTATCGACCCAATTATAGATTTAAATTTAAATAAGGAATTGACTATTACATTATTAAATATTTTTTGATAACATAATTCAGTGAGATCTATATAGTATTAGAGTGTATCACTCACATAATTGAACAAAATATAATAGCATAAAAATGGTTAGAGATGTAAAGAAATGAATTCGTATGAGTATGTAATTTATGATAGAGAAATTTAGAACTTTAGTAAATAAGACCTGTCGGTATTGTAAAAAAAAAAGAAGAATCTAACAATCACCATGGTAATCCTAATAATTTGAAGACGTTTAGGGGGAAAGTAGTTTAATCGAATTAGCTTTAAGCAGCTATGAGATGAAAGAAATACACAAATCCCACTCTGTATCATGCAAGGACATAAGTAGAAGTTACCTCTTTCTCCATCCTCAATTCTAATTTGGGTCCAACAAGGAGTTACACTTTTAACTCCATAAAAAAATCCTTACTGTTACTCTATGTATTTCACTGAATTGCAGTGAGTGTAAATTTAAAAAGGTATATGTAGGTAATAGCAAAATATAGAGCCTTTTATTTATTATTCCTCCAAATTTTGAAAAAT
The DNA here is from genome assembly GCF_016086655.4 of Lepeophtheirus salmonis. Lineage (NCBI taxonomy): Eukaryota > Metazoa > Arthropoda > Copepoda > Siphonostomatoida > Caligidae > Lepeophtheirus > Lepeophtheirus salmonis. Next base: position 6,678,921 of record NC_052142.2, on the reverse strand, counting down.
TTAATGTATCTACGAGGGTTCACTATTGTGTGAATATTACATTTTTCATGGCAAATCTTCATACTTTTTTTTTTTTTTTTTTTTTGATTTGTTATTTCTCTGGCATGGCAAGCAATAACTCGTCCTAAAAACATAAGCTCATAAAGACAATTGTCATATTTTTATTTAAAAAAAACAACAACACCGATTTATTAGATTGAAATAGTCGAATGTATACTTATACTTAAAAAAGAGGCCTTTGATAGGTTGGATATTGGAATAATAACCTATTTCATAAAAAGTATGATTTACGATCTTCACCGACGGATTTTTTATACAGGGAGATCCATAAGTCTTACGACATGAACTTAATATTTCTCCTAGGCGAGTTTTTATTTTTAAATTCTGTTTATTGCGTATAATTAATTCAAACTCCATATTTTTTTTTATTATACAAAAAGAAAATTCTAAAACCTGTTCTTGAGCTTCTAACAACTACATCATGAACCCGAAGTGCTCCATCATTTTGCTTCATTTGGAAGAGAAGTGCTGTAGGCCATTACCAAGGCCTTAAAAGACCTCACTGTATCCAAGAAATCGTTCCACTACGTCATAAAGTGGTATAAGGAGACTCGGAGAGTATATGACAGGCTCAGGGGTGGTCGTTTTAGGTCCATGAGAACACCCAGGTTGATCAAGGCAACAAGGTCGAAGATCAATAGCAAAAAGAAGCGTTTAATGAGAAAGATGCCTCATGAGTCTGTTGTTTCTCGAGAAACCATGCGTAGGGTGGTTAGAAAAGACCTGAGGAGGAATAACTATCGTCTACAAAATAGGCAGCTTCTCAGCAATGCAACAATGGAGAAGACGCTCACCAATGCAAAGGTGTTTCTGAAATTCCTCATTCCTGTACGCGCGATTCAATCATTTGGACTGATGAAAATATCTTTAGCGTGGAATGGGCATACAATAGCCTCAACGAACGAGTGCTAGGTCAGAGTAGCGAGTTCAGGGCCCAAAAGCTAGCCTTAGTGATGGTATCGGAGGGTGTCGCCTCTTGCAGGATCAAGACGTCCTTGATCTTCATTCCCGAGGATGTGAAGGTCAATCAACGTTTTTATCTGGACAGATTAAAGTCCAAAGTACTTCACTGGATCCAGCAGGATGGATCACCTTCTCATGCAGTAAAGTAGGTTCAAGAGTAGTGCCAAAGCTACTTTCGAGCACTTTTGGAGTAAGGACATGTGGGCCCTTCTTTCTCCAGATCTCAACGTAATGGAATTATACATACAGTCTATTCTGGAGAGGGAGGTAAGTGTTACTTCCTACCGCAGCGTTGACGACTTGAAGACCGTCATAGTGGTAATGGGACCCCATAGTGAAGGAGACCATCTGTACAGCGTCTAAAGTAGTTCTGAAGCGTCTAAGAGCTGTAGTTACCACAAATGGTGGCCACGTGGAATGAACTGACCCTAATTTTGAAGGAAATGTATGCTTAAATTTTAACACTTCTTTGAAACAAAGAATATTTTATGTCCCATCGATGTAAAAACTCTTTCTTTTGACATCAATAAGCTCAATTGTATTTATATATCATACTAGTACTGTTCTTTCCGACACAGTTATTGCTTATAGTTTCATATTATACAATAACGTTTTTGTATTAATTGACTTAAATGAATACACCTCATATGAGGTCACTTTTCTTATTTTAAACTATTACCAGACAACTTAGATAGGAGATGACTTAAAGTGTATCGGATACTATATGTCAGTCTACAAAGTTTTCAGCTGACCTAAAATATAATTTGTATCAAACAAATATTTTATTTTTGTAATTACCTTTTTTTCATATTAATTATTATGACCTTTGTTTTAGGAAATATTAACTATTTTAAGAATATTTTTTGACATAGATTTCATTTTTAATATACCTCTATTCTTATTACAATTTTTGAAATCCCCCTCCTCTCCAATTAAGAACCACTGATGTAGGTGAATCAGTTGCTCGACATAATTGTCAGTCATAATGTTAATTCGTTTGATTTGCACCTCTCTAGAACTTTTTTTGTACTAATTAGACTTAAATGAATGCACCTCATTTGAGCTCGCATTCAATATTCTAAACTATTATCAGACCACTTGGACAGAACTCGACTTAGAGGACATCTTTGACACAAAACACGTTGTTTTTCTATCATATACGCTGGGTTATCAATAAAGATGGCCTGAAAGTTTCGATAAGTTACTGTTTTGAGATTACATAAGGAAAATTGGTTGTTGCGTTTTCTTTTTTTTAATAATTATTTTCATTCTTTACCAAATTTTTGTTGTGATCCCATCTCCCCTTAATAAGAGAAATGCCTAAAAAAATTGTCCCTACGTCGGGATTGAAATTATTAGAGCTATGAAATTTGGAGCTATCTATCAAATGACAACCAAAATATTTTATCGAATATGTTGTAAGTACCCTTACCCATCCAAAGTCAAATAACACTTAGTGTCCTTGTTCCAACATTATGAAACTGAATGCATAAACACAACATCTGACTCGTGATGATTCTGACAACTTTAACTTTACCACAGACCCCTTAAACGTGCTTGTTTCATGTAATACAGATTTTTCCCATGGTAGATAACCCCAATTTCTCAAAATTTATGGAAGAATATGGCGAAACAACCGTGCCTGGTAGAAGGACTCTATACAGATTAATGAAGATTATCAGCAAAGATGTAATCTCCAAAATTCAAGTGAAAATTGGAGTTAAGGATGTTTTCATAGCTGCTGATGAGACTAAAGACAATCAAAATTGATTAATGATAGCTATATTGATGTCCCCTTTGGATGCCTGTTTCTTGGGTAGTCCTTATCTAATCAACATAATGGACATAAATATTGCAATTGCTAATAATATTGCAAATTTTGTCATTCAGAGTATTCAACAAACTCTTGGTTTGTACTGTGATGAAAATAAGATTAAAGTTTTCATCACAGATGGGCATCTTATTCTAAAAAACTGGGCGAAGATCTCAGAAGAAGCTAATTCGAATTGAAATATATTACTTGTTGGGATCATTGACTCCATAACAATGCTGAAGTTGCACGTAAAGAATTCACAAAGACAAACTAGATTATTTCAGAAGTAAAAAAAAAGGTTTTTGAATACTAGACAAAGAAAACATAGCTTTACTGTTTCTTACCCAATTCCCTTACCTGTAGCACTTATCGTTGCATGCTAGGAACTTGGTTAAAAACAGTGGATTACTATTTCTATAACTTCGAAGTAATAAGGAAATATTTGAACGGCCCTTATGAAAATACATCATCGGTCGTTAAAGATAAGGAAATTATAAATGATCAGTTTATTTATGAAGAATTATCAATAATTAATAATATTCTCAACCCAAAAACTAAGACCATTACAGCTTTAGAAGGGGCACTCCCTTTACTTGTAAGCTTGACTATAGTTTAAAATTTATCTGTCGAAATGAAAATTCAAAAACCAAATTAAATTCATATTTTTTTTCTTACCAATACTTCCTTCATTTAATATCACAAATATACGTTAAGATACTTTAATTTATAAATTTAATAGTAATCTACTTCTACGGGTAAAGTGAAAACTATAAGTTTCTGATTACTCATTGTATAACCTGTCATTTTAATGAGTTTAATAAATATTTGTTAACAGATCCATAATATTGAAATTGGGAAGTTTTTTACGAAGTAAATCAAGTATTTCTTAATTGAAAAATTACACTATTTTTTACATTAACACTAATTGTTAATGAGATATAGAGAATTCCCATTTTTAGAGCAGAATCACGCGATATTCTATCTTTTAAAATCATAACATCATAGGCAGACTTTAATCGATAGTACCTTATGTGTTGCTCCCGCCCTTTCCTCGCACTCGCTTGTATCCCCAGCCCTAGTTATTATTATATGTTTCTATTGGGCAGGCTTTGTAAATGCAATATTAACAAACCAATTTTTGTTTTTATACTGTTATAATTATGTAGCGGGTAGGGAAGATTAGCTGGTACACGCCAGACCCACAGCATTAAAAGTGATGCCAAGGCCACAAATGAATTCGTCTAACAAAAAGCTTTTTGGTGGTTATTAAGGATGATTTATTACTCAAAAAATGAGCCTTTAACTTCAATGCACATGTAAATTCATGTTCTGAAAGGGAAAAACACGGAAATAGTATATCGACTATGACGTCACGCTCCATCGGCAAAGGGAAAACACGTGGTGAAAGACCCTCATGAGTCGAAATATGCATAATTGGCATACCTTGTATAAGCGATAAAACCCTCGCTCCCTCTCCTGATTTATTTGTTATTTTTTTATTCTGATATTGTTTTTTCCCTCGTTATAAAAGAAAACATGGAATTTCTTCATATTATAAAATTGACAATAATTTGTTGTTTTTTTAAATGGACTTCTCTTCAAAACAGTAAGCTTAAACATAATTAACTTAAGTATTATAATGTCTGTATAGGTCTTTAGATGAAGATAAGCTTAAAAAAAGCAAAAAGGTATAACTTTTTTAGTTATTCAGAAAAAAATTAAGTACACCTTTTTGCAAGGTTGTGCCCGTTCTAGGTTCAGTCGTTCTAAGTTCCGGTTCTTTCGTTTCAACAGTTTCAGTTTAGGCCTTGGTTCCGGTCTTCAGTCTTGGTTGTTGTTTTTTTTTCATACAGGCTCAGTTTTGGTTTAGAGACGCTTAAAACTAGAGGGATCGCTAGAAAATTTGGCCCCAGGAAATAATGTTAGATACAGACATGGGCCACAGGTACCTTATATACAGGATGTGTTGTGCCCCAAGTTCCAGCAAGGGCCCTAAAAACTAAGATTGCTAAAGACAATGGTCTTCAAAGAGGGGCCATAAGCAGAGGATAGGGGGGCACAGGATGACGGAGAATTAAGAATTGCTTTCAGTGTACACATGCATAGTAAACATATTTCGTATAAAGGGCCTCACCTCAAAAAAATGTATTAGTGCAGGGGGGAGGGTCTTGTCATAGTAAATTTTTGGGAAACCCTGGCTTAAGAAATATTATAGTTATCATATTATAGGGGCCCGTCAAGCTTAGTAGCGGGCCTGGATCCATAATCTACCCCACCTCTTCCTTCTTCTGGTGCCTAAAACCACTTTAACAGATCCATAAGTATCCCTTATCTTTTTGGAGCTCAGATACAACTGTATCATCCTGGTGACGTAAAAATATCATTGGGAAATGATGCAATCGCACCCACAAAAATAAACTCTGAAAATAGACTTATTTATTAAAGCTAATTTATTTTTTACACTATATATGGTATTTTTTTCATATATATTCTCTATAAGGACAAAATCACAAGAGGTGATAAGCAATATATTATGGTCTTGGTTCAACTTAGTCGGTTCTGGTTCTAGCTTTTCAAAAGCTGGATCCACTTGAATCGCTAGACTGATAAAGATACAACCTTGCCGCCTATTTGACCACATGAGTAGAATTAAAAAAAATATAACATAGTTTTGAGTACATTGATTCTTAAAACGTTATTGTCCATCGTGTGTGAAGGTTGTGAGGGGGGCTTTAGATCCTCAAGATTTTATATACCTTGTAGTTTAACAAAACAAAAGTTCCCCCCTCCTCTTGTACAAATTTTAAGTTATGACAATGGTGCAGATTTCTCTAAACAATAATCTTGTACTTTGACATTTATTTAATTGACCCACAATGTGTTCAATTTGAAAATATATGAAGTAGAAATATCATGTCCCATTAATTTTATCAAAGGAGCAAATAAGTTATTGAGTTTTAATATATTTATTGTCGACCTCTTATTAGAGTAAATAATACATATATCGACCCAAATACAAATATATATACATATATAATCTTTCATTACACAAAACAAAATGAGTTTGCCTTCACCTTTTTTTAATTAAAATTAGGTCGTTATATCCTCTGAAAAATTTAAAAAACAGACAAATTTGATTTGGTTCAAAAATTGAAAATAAAGATTTGCTGTGGAAAACCTCATGAACTATTTCCTTTTTATAGAATTTTTTTGTAAATAATTTTATTATACTTTTCTATAATAGATGTATATTTTACTAACTGATTTAGAATAAATATTAGTAGAGTACCTTATATCAGAAGATTTATGAGTTTCAAAATCGCTAAAAGCAGATTTAAAATCCAATAGGGGTAGCTGTTTTTCGGATTTTGCGGCACATTCGGAGACCAAGGAATCATTATTAATGAAGTAAGAATCAAAACCTTCATTGAGAACGCCATTCATACCAAATTCAGAAAGATTAGAAAGAGTTCTTACTGCGGAAGCAACTGGAGAAGTTGCAACCATCAAAGTAGATAAATTCGTTTCGGATTCAATAGGTTCAGTTGTTCGTAAGAGGTTAATTTTCTTTTCTTCATTCTGAGAAAAAAAATATATTATTGTTTCATTTTAATATTTTACAACTTACTTTTAAGCCAGATTTATTACATCGTTCGAAATCAGATGTTGATGATACGTGTGCGTATGAAGCATAATAAGATGAATCTGTTTTGTAATACTATTATAGAAATTAAATTAAATCGGTTGAATAAATCAATGATTACAATTATTACATGATTAGAAATATTTTGACTTTGTTTATGAATTGTGATGTGTGGTGACATGCGTTGATGAGAATTGGTGTTAACATTCCTTCCTGATCTTGACCTTCTAGAAGATATCTATATATTAAATATAAATATTATCTGTTATTCCTAAATCATTAATATAACCTGTGTACAAACATCATTATTAGCTTCTGCAGTCTTACAAAAATGAGGACACAGTTTATCAGGGTTAGTTGAATCGGGACAAGAACATTCTATCTTTTTATTAATTGTATCTGCTCGTGCTGTTCTTTGTTTTTCCATCAATTGAGTGACAATAGTATTGACCGTCTCTGCTGTCTATAAGTAGAAAAAAAATGAATAGAAGGGATAGTCGATAAAACTCACTCACAGATATTTCTAGTTCGTTGTTTAAATCTGGCTCTTCTTCACTAAAAACTGCAAAGATATATTTTAAAATATTATTTTTACCATTAATATCCTTGTAATCAAAGTAGTAATTTTAACTTATTTGTTATGTAATTTTACATTAAGACCTGATTGATATAGATTTTATTTCTTCAATAGATTCAATAGAACTGATTTACCTAAAGAATCATTCAAATGACCCTCATAGTCAGAATAAGTACCCTGTACTTCTACGAAGCTCAAATAATTTTATCTATTTTCAATGACAATTTAGACAGAAATTGGTGAAGTGATTTAAAAGAAGAGGGATTCATTTTTTATTCAATCGCCTAGCTATTTTTATCTCAAATTAAATACATAGACCAAATGAGGAGATTTTGCCTAACAGTAAAAGTGAATCTCTGTTGTTAATAAAAAGTTACGAAATTTTGTACAAAAAAAATTACAAATTTTGACAAATGCTATGCCCATCATAAAGAAAAGAATAAAATATAATAATATAACATTGAGTTATAATAATTCCAACACTAGTCACAATATATTTAATTCATGCAAATTAACATTCAACTCAAGTACATGTTTGTGTCATTCAGAAGTTGTTATATGATATATTTAAATTTTTCCATAGATTTAAAAAAAATTAATTTTATGCAAATTTATCATTATGGTTCAGATGTAGCTTAATTATATTTCCTTACGAAAATATTAATTTGGTAACAATATTCTAAAATTTCCTTGAATGAGTGTGAATTATTTGATATTATTTATAATAAAAAAAATTAATAGAAGAGCAATAACGACTTTTTAATACTATAAAAAATATTAAACTGAAGCAAAATTCATATTTACAAAAATACTATAGCTCTGAGAAAATATTTAAACTTATTGAATTTCTTGAAACCATCATTGTAGAACGACAATCGTATCATGGTAGGGTTCCTTCATGGGAGAGATACAAAAACGTAATGGATAATTTTTCATCAATATTAAGTTTATTTGCAGATATCAACATGGGCTTCAAAATAATATTTGTACATCTTTTCAAACTTTCAATCATATAACTCAAAAATAAATGTTCTTGAGTCAAGAAATATCAAGAATAATTAATTAGTGCTATGGCCTTGATATATTATTTGATATACATTTTATGGAAAAATCTATAACTCTTAAAATAATTAATTTTTAATGTTCCAAGAATACAATAAAAATACTACACTTTTGTAGTTTTTTTTTTTTGTTTTTTTTTGCTGTAGAAAAAACAGGATAATATTTTCATTGTCGCTTTGCAAATTATTTTTAAAACTTTGTAGGAGTAGGGAATAGGGAACAAAGATTAAAATTATCATTGAAAATATATTAGGTTGGAATACATTTTCGTAGCCATAAATTCTTTGAAAAGGCGCACAATTGAATATATTTGTAGCAGATGAATCATTGAACAACTTTTTGTTAAAATTTTATATTTTCAAAATGATATTTGGAAAATTGTTTATTTAACAAATTGTCAAAAACAGTAATATAGAAGGAGTAATATGAAAGTCTCTATTAATCAGTTCAATTAAACTGTTTTTTTGTTTTTTCAGCTTCTTCTTCTGTGGTCGCTTAGATATTAGTTATATCTAAAGAACTCTCTCCTATTAAAAGATTATTGCAGCTAGAACAATATACTTTTTTAGAGATCGACCTTCCATAACCCGCCGATATAGGAAAGTGTAGCATTGAGAGCAGTATCTTCATTGGCAAACCAAATTTCTGTATAACAAAGCATAACCCAAGTCTCCTTCCATTCCAATTAATTGGCTTCTTCAAATATATCGATAACTCTATTATTGAAACTATGGTATATTTTAAAAAAACTCTCAAGTAAAGAACTTTTTTTGTTTGAAGAAATTGTGTTATTGAGATATAATATTTTGCCTTGTTATTGTTAATCGGTTATCGATTCAATTTCTATTTGATCTATAAAAATTGAATCGATAAGCCACAGAAAAAGTATAGAATACAATTGAATTTTATTTCAATATTGATTTTAATACACATACTTTTCTTTTCCAATTACAATATATTAAATATTTTCAATCACTGTATTAATAAATGTGTGTTGAAATTAAAGTTACATATAAGAATATATATATTACATAGTTCTTGGATTATAAAACTTTAAAAAAATATATTATTATTAATCTCTAATTAATAATTATATATAGATAATAAATTTGATCAGGGAGTGTGAAGGTGCACGTTTCTTAAATAGTCCATAAATGATTCGATAAGTAAGTTTTCGAGATTTTTTCTCAAGTAAAAATATATACATCTTAAATTGTGAAGTTTCAGAGTTTATTTTTAGTGTATTTTGAGGTATCTGTGTTAAATATAGAATTTGCCCCTTTTCTTTGTGGATTTTCTGAAACTCTAGACTTAATATATTATTCTGTTTCTTCTTTTTGTTTAAAAGAGTGTTAACGTCATCCGTAGAGCTCACTTGTATATGTATATAAAAATTATTTCACTTCAATATAAATCTCGATTACATTTCACATCCTCGTTAGGATATTTCTTTCTACTATGATACAAACTTTTCAAAATAATATATTGAAGAGCTTCTGGTCCTGAAAAAAGTGTTATAAGCATTAGTAGTCTCTTCTTGTGACCTTGGTCTGGACGCCTGCCATCTAGACATCTTCATATAGTTGATATATGTTCGCTCTTATACCTTCAGTATAAAATTCATCGTATTTGGAGGATCTTCTAGCATAACCGGTGACAACTCCAACTTCAGGAGAAAAAAGTACAAACCCAAAAAAAGTTATTGGATAATGTAGACAATGTCGTCTTCAGTCAACCACAAAAAAATACTTGATAAATCATAATTATAAGGTTTCATACATCAACACCCAACATTGTAAAGCAGCAAACTCTGAACATCCTTTTCAAAAAAAGTTGGTATGAAGACATTAAAGATCTTTCAAAGAAGGGCACTCCTGGTAAGACTTACACCCTTCGATCAACACCGAATAGAGACAGCATTCGGCGTCATTTTTCTTTAGATCTACATTCAAGCACAAGCAACGAAGTAAAGGTGGAGCACAATCATTTTCTACAGGACACCAGGAATGGCAATATTATTATTATTTATTTATTTGATTACCTCATTATTATTATGCAAAAGAAAAAAAGTCGACACTACATATTATAAATAAAACATTTGCAAAAAAAGAAATGAGGGAGGCGAGAAAAGAAATAAAAAACCTCACCTAAAAGACATGGTTAAAAAACAGGATATGACAAATAATCATCTAAAAATATAAAACAATCACAAAACGGATTTAAAAAAAGCTTAATTCGTTAGAAACAATGTAGGCTATATTTTTGCAGAGTTTAACATTTTCAAAATTGGACCTTGCAATCATATTTTGCAATAGATTTGGATCCAATTCTAAGCAAAAGAGCCACGTGGTTTAAAAACATAAAAATTTTCCTCTTGGATCGGCTCTCTCCCTAGATAGTGGGTGAGTCTATTAAACATTACAGACAATATCAATTGAATTTCCTTGAAGTTACAAAAGATGTTATGTATACCTGAGATGCCTTTTAATAAAGAAATGTACGTTATAATTTCGTGACCTAATATATAGGTAATTCTTAAATTTTTAGCAATATCTTTTAAAAAAGGGAAAAAACAAAACAAAGTTTGTGTAAAGACGGTTTAGTAAATGAAATACAATATTTAAGTGTATCTTAAAGAGGGTATGTAACACCACAACGACCTAAAAAAAATAAACAAAAATGAAGAAAGAGTACATGCAACCACCGTTTCCCCTTTTATAATTTCTAAATTTCGCTTTTCTTCACAAAGATCCCTTCTTTAGTCATTGTCATAAATGCTAAATAGCCAAATATATAATGTTTTTAGGAATTTGTCCAGTTAATAAACTACGAATCTTTAAGAGTATCTTAAATAGGGTTACTACATCTATCGTGCGTGTAAAACAATACGTATACAGGGGTGTCCGCAGGGGGGCTGTAGGGGCTGTTGCCTCTACCCAAATTGGAATTCTTTTAAAAAATCACTTCTATAGAAAAAGAAAGTAGGGTTTGTTTTCTAAAAAAAATAATTATAATTTTCCTTTATAAAAAAACGTCATTGAATTTTTAAAAAAAAAGGTTCATCAAGGATTTTTTTAGGATTAAAAAAAACAAAGTCACCCCCCTCACCCAAACAAAAACAACAAAAAAACCTGCAGGACGCCCTTGTCAAATATGTATATTAATATTAATATCGAGTTATTTCATGAAATAACTAGAGTTAATGCATATGTACACGTATACACGCCCAATAGATCTGGTAACCCTCTTTAAGATACACTTAAACATTGTATTTCATTTACTAAACCGTCTTTACACAAACTTTGTTTTGTTTTTTCCCTTTTAAAAGATATTGCTAAAAATTTAAGAATTATCTATATATTATGTAATGAAATTATTACGTACATTTCTTTATTAAAAGGAATCTCAGGTATACATAACATCAACCATTATAGAATTTAATATTTTTGATGATTCAAAACTTATATTATCCTTTTTTCCATAACTAAGAAAAAATTGACATCTTGTTATGAATGTATTACTTAACAGATGTTAATTTACTTGATTGTAAGACACTATAATTTTACTTTTGTTAGTTAAGTAGATTATCGTATTCATCATAAAAAAAATAATATACATATTTGTGTTCTTTTTTTCATTTTATCAAAAATATTTTCGTCCATACGTTACTTTAAACTTTTCCAAAGATTTATAAAATATACCTAGAACATACAATTTCAATATGTTATAGATTTTCCCAATTTGAGATGTTTAAGTAACACATAAACGTAAATTGACAAAAATTTAATCTATTAAAATTCTGAGCAAATATATATTTCCTTTTAGTTCTCTGAACTATTTATTAATCAAATAAAGAATTATAAGTAAGATTGTAAATTAATCGTACAATTAAAAGTTATATAAATCTTACACATTGGTTTGAGTTGTGAAATAAGTTCCTCTTTTGTCCATTCCTTCTTCTCACCCCAAATCGCTACATTTGAGGAAATTATAAATTTGTTGTCATCGGGATAAGGAACATTGAGGTAATGTACTAAAACAATGTCTGGGTTCTAAAATTATTAAGAAAACGTCATATAACAAAAACAATTAAAATTCTTTATATATATGACTTATAAGATTTCATGAATTAAATAAGGTATTACATGTTATTATTTTCTAGTATGATTCCTTAGGGATGTGAATATTCTCTAAATTGAGAAAAGGCTTGTCAGGGGTGTTGCTAAAAAAATTTGTATATTCTCATCAAAATTTTAAATATATCTGACATTTCCTATATAAATATATTTGAATACACGAATAAATTCTTTTTACCGATTAATCATATTTTAAATTTATTTTAGGGAAATCAAAATATAAAATTTAATTTAAAAATCTGTCTCAAGTACCCATTGTCGATAGTCAACTAGGGTCAAGATGAATGCAGAGCTCAGCATATATATATATATATATTTCAATTACCCCAAAAATATATTTTATTTCACAAAAAACAAGGAACAAAAAACCATATAATGGATCGTTTTCTAAAAAGAAAGTTGCACATAACTGGAAATGACTGACTGTGAAATGGAGCCTTCGACCACCAGCTCAGAATTGGCATCAAAGGTCGTAAGGTTCGATACTAGTCGAGCTAAAAAGAGAACATACAACGACAATTACATAATATTTGGATTCATCATTACTATAGATGCAGCAAGTATGTATGCGTCATGAAACTGCCAAATCAAGTTATGTGAAGTTTATGTACGTTCCATAAGGCAATGTATGCCCTATCCCCTTCTCCATCTATTTTACGACTATTATCTAATGCGTATGCGCATAAATGTGTATGAAAAAGAACTATATAATTCTGAATAAAAATACCCTGACTGTGACATTCATCTCAGGGTATAAATTTATTAATACCATTCTGGTGGGATTTCAATATTCTTAAAAATAATATACAACTATATATTACTCTTCCACATCTCTCATTCATTCTCTCAGTCGTTCTAGATCCTCTTTTATGGGCTGTATTGAGTTCAAATTGTCAGACAAAACAGTGCAACGAGGATTGGATCCAATCTACGTGACTACCCTACTGTCGGATCGTCAGAGAGGCTAACCCTACTAGATGTGAGTAGCCTTTTCTGTCGACTTTGTCTTCAAAAGATAGAGCAGTTTAGGCTCTGCTTAGTTGTGGGCCTCTTAGAGGATGCAATGGACCTGATGTCGTTGTCAAGGGATGGGGTGTGTACTTGTTGAAGGATCATATTAATCGGTGGGGCTAAAAACCACAGGACTTCTTATAACTCCAAGTCCACCCCTTAACATTCACCCCCTTGTCTCGTGAATGCATAAAGCTGTAGGGTGTTCCTTTCCCTCTGCTCAACGGACTGATTGCTCGGATCGTCCACTGATGGGTGATTGTGCACTTCCACAGAGTGACATAGAGAATATATTTATTGGAAGACAACTTAATATTTTGAAATGGGAGGATTGAATTGAAATAACGATAATAGTACATGTACTGATGTTTGGTTGCAACTTTTGGAAGTACTTTAAAAAGCCTTGAACATTGTTAATTTTATCAATGCAGGCGCCGTTAAGATCCGACTGTTTTCTATTCTTTACGAAAAAATGGAGGTAGAGCATCAGAGCTTGCATCTACAGCTATTAGTTAACTCGTTCTCGTAGGAAAGGTTTTGGGCCGATTGTATGACTAAGGATAAAAGGTCTAAGTCTCACTGAGACAAAATAAATTTGCATTTGCAGAGCTGCTGGTAGATGAGCAATGGTCTGCGCAACTCTTGTGTTTGGCTAACCTCTTAAACTCACCTCAATGAGCTGAATATTAAAATGCAAGATAAAAAAGAAAACTGAAGATTAATTTTGGAGTAAGACAACAAACAATTCTCCTAGTTGTATCTAGGAGAAAAAAAAACACAATTTTTCAGTATACAAAAATATATTTCACTCCTTCTTCGGAGCCTTTTCAATTGTAACCGATTGTAATAATTATAAATAGAGGAAGTACATAATCTGACATTTAAACATTTTAATATTTTTTTATAGGAAACTTTAAATACATTAGTGGTTGTAATTTCCTCCCGATTTCCTATTTAATCCGACTCTCTTGGTGTTAAATTTCCGAATCCACTCTCTCTCTCTCTGGTCCATTTCATCAATTACGTATTTGAAGTAACTTTTTCAATTATTTCCACTTTTATATATTGCATCTTGTAGGGACCGGTGAAATGTAATCCAGTGCCTTCTTCTCCTTTATTGATGTAATTAACATGTTCTGTCACTCTGTCTTTTAATCTTCTTCCTTTTTGGTATATATAATGGGCTCCACAGTTGGGTTTTTAGCAAGTAATGCAATATATTACTCTAGTTGTATCACAGTTATCCAAATGAAGAATATGGAGAACAGTTTTTGATCGATTAGCACAGACTTCTTTATTAATATCCAGAAATGGGCAGAAATTGCATTTGTCCTTATTGCACTTTTTGAGCCCCACATTTAAGCTGGTAGGTCTATCACTTGAAAGTTCTGAAACTTTGGCCTTACATATCATAGATTTGGGATCTTCTGGTCGTTTAAATTGTTGGAAATGGAAATATTTGTTTCATTGTGGGATCTCTTACTAATGTGTTCGAGTATTTCTAAATAATTTGCGAAACACTTGGTAACTGTGGTTAAAATTTGTTGGGAAATACAACTCGATTACATTCCACTTTGACACTGGGCTTGGATGTTTCTTCTTGGTATTGGCAAGACTCTGTCCAGACAGACTTAAAAAAAATTAGTTACAAAAGAAATCTTCCATCCTTCATCTGATAAACTGAACCACTTCATATCTAATCTCATACTCTCGCGTTCTTTTGTTGAACAGGTCAAGCTTATATGTTGTTTCTGTACAATGTACATCTAAACTGCAACAAAGTTCAGAGTTTCATAAAATAAGAATAATTGAAGATGGAAATTGTGACGAGTATGGTATTATATATCAAACGTGTTTTTTTTTGTAGATCTGATGAGAAAAATTGGTTAAGCAAAATATGTTGATAAAGGACTTTTGATAGAAAATGTTATAAGTCATAAATTACCTCAAAGATTATCCGAATGATTATAACAATGAAGAAGGGTTACAATCAGCCTAGTTCGTCTACATTGTATCCCTGCTACATTGTTATTAATAATTCGGATAAGCTCTTTAAAATATCTCGACGAACGATTTAATTAATATTTTTCACGTAGTTTTATGTGCAGTTTCACTGGGTCCGTGTTCCATAGAGTTTAAGGGAATTGGAAAACCTAAATGACAGGTCAGTACCAACGCCGGTGCAACTGATGAAGATTAGGGAAGATCGCACAATAAAAATGAGATTTAGTGACATGGAATGGGACAGGTTTTAGATAAGAGGGGGAAAAGAGTACCCCGTGTCTAAAAGTAGTGTGGTTGCTATACTGCTACATTGCCGCATAACTTATATGTGTGAATAAGACTTTACAAGCCTTACATGCATCAAGAACAAGTACAAGAAGTGACTGAGGACCAGAAGCTCTTTTTCCGTTTCTCATTCAGCTATATCAGGATATGGCAGCTGTATACATCACACCAGGCGTATTTCTCCCATTAATGTAGAGTCACATCCCTTCCTTTTTCATTTGCTGCTTAATTGTGTGAGTATCTTCCCCCTGCAATTTATTCTACTGTTGTTGTATCGCTTGAGCGGTCAAAAAAGCTTGTGAAACTCTCTGTAAGCCTGAGTTTATACTATGTACTGTTTATGCCTATCTCGTCTAAATAAACAGGAGATTTGCATTTCGGATATGTAGTGCCATTTTTAATCATATTTTACACTGGGCTGTGTTGAGAGTTTATGTACTTTTCGAAAGATCCAGACAATTCAACCGTTTTTTAATTAGGTAGCGGTGCTAATATCAAGTTCCTGACGACTCCCACACGCTAATAATATACCATTAAAAGACAGTTAATCCATTATATCACCATCATTTTAGTCCAGAGTTAACTTAGAAATAAAAAAATCAACAGATTCTCAACACAGAGAATAATGAAAATAAAACTCATGGGTAAAGTTCTCACGAATACCAGTAATATTCTGAATTATTTTCATGTTAGGTTCCAGAAAACAGTAGGTACAGAAAGGAAATGTTTTCCTAAAAGAAAATCAATCTCAAGTAATCCCGAGAATATGGAAAATAAAGGAAAATATCGTTCCTTACATTGAATTTCATATGAAAGATAGTAAAGCATCAGGTCCTAATAGTATTTCGGGTAAATTTTTTACACTCCAAAAAAAGGGGATGGAACAGATTTTCATCACTGGAGGCCAATTACAGTTCTCAACAAATCCTATAGAATTAGTTCCAGAGTACTACCTCGTCAAATGGAACCAATTTTGAATAAAAATATTGGAATTGCACAAAAAGGTTTTTTATAACACAGGAAAATATCGGATGTTTCTCAAAATATTCAGGCTATTCTTGACTCTGTAAGAAAAAGAGATTCATTTTATGAGATTTTAGCTGTTGATTTTTATAAGGGTTTTGATTCCATTAATCATCGGAAAATTCTTAGAGGGGTCGGGGTTTTGCATCCAAAGAGGTTTTTTAAATCAAGATTGGGCACTACCATATAATGACTCGATAAAAATTTATATAGATGGAGTGGAGCCTAAACCAGTTAAATTAAATAAAAGCTGTAGGCAGGGATGTCCTTCTACTACATTCCTTTTTATTACTGCGATCGATGAGCTTGTAGTAGAGATATCAAAAAAGTATGGTAGGGTTGGAGTATGTTTTGAGGGAGATAAGCATATCATTGACTTATATTTAGATGATGTTACTATGACAATGGAAGCAAATTCAGAAGCTCAATTAATAAAAGTAATATTAAATTTCTTTGGAAAATTTAGGAAGAGATCCGGTCTGGAGTTGAATTTGAGTAAAACTGCTATTTTGCCTCTCTGTTCATGGAGTCCTGCTCAAGACCTCAAAGTTGGGAGCTGTATTATAAAAACGAAGATTGATATATTAGGCATTACATGGTAGAGTAATTGGATCCACGAACATAACTGGAACCAAATTAAGTCAACAGTAGATCAAAAAATCAACCTCTGGTTTACTAGAGGTTTTCTTTAAAAACTCCATCAAGGGCATCAAAATACCAAAATCTAATTTGGGGGAGGCATGTCCATTTATCAATTATCCTTCCGCGAATATACTGTAATTTTTTTTTGTAGAAATGTCGGGGAATCCCTCACTAGAATGGAGAAGAACAATTACTGAAACCAGAATATATAAAAGGCTTATGATGGGAACCAATCTTAACAATGATGTAACCACGGCACTATCTGAATGGTTGGGTCAATGTGCTCAATGTGGCTCAATGTGTTATCTGGACTAATGATCCTGTCCTTAATGAAGACTCAATAGTAGATATTATTTGGAATTATCTGTGTAAGAAGTTTTTCTTTGGGAAATTATAGGATCCATCTATTTTGGAAGAACAGGGTATTAGCAACGGCATTTTAGCTAGGCATGATATTCACTCCTCAGATCTATTGAATGACTGAAGAATCAAGTTTCCTCTTGCGAGGAGTTCAGGTCTCTAAATTATGTCATGCCCTTGACCTTTAAAATGGCATTGCCTAATTTTGAAGTTGACACGGATATATTATGTGATCTACATAGGAGACGATTTAGTGTCCCTGAATACTGGAAGAGCAGAACCAAGTCATCTTTGATAGGAATTAATGACAGAAAAAAACTCCCAGTCAAATTACAGATCTCCGCTAATTGTATTTTTTTCTCGAAGCCTTGTAAGGACTGTGATAAGATATTCAATGACACAGTCCATGCGTTTGTAGATTGCCCGTCTTTAACCATTGTGAAGCAATTTATAAAATTAAATGTAAAAGGTTTGATAGGTGGAGATGAAAAGTTTCAGAAAGTGATTTTGCTGTTTGGACTTTCATGGAGAAAAAAAGGAGCTTCATCCCAAACCAAAGCTTTGATTTTGTTCTACTAAACTCAAAAGCTCTTATTGCGAGCAGGATGACGTCATATGAATCGATTGTTGAGGAAACAGTGAGGGGTATAATTTTGGCCGCATCTGCGAGATATGTGGCCTTATTGCTGAAAATACCAAACATAGGAATGGATACATGGACCACAGCATCAGAAGTGATCATGTTTATTCCATCTATGGGACCCAACAAGGGAAGAGTTTTTAACAGAATAATCAAGAATTTTAGGAAAACCTTGTTATAGTATTGTAATTTTATTGTTTTAATTTTATGTATACATTTAATTAGGAGATTTTATTTCATTTGATGAATTTGTTCGGCACGTATAATTATAGTAAATGTGGTTCAACTTCAAGCACTAAATTTAAACTATCATGTTTTTTATGTATCTTTACGTAATTGCCCTGGAATTTATTATTAATTTTTTTAAATTATCTTTTTTGTTGATATATATATTAATATGAAGGAACCGAATAAAAAAATCAATTTTTATCAATTGGAACAGAATGTATGTTGGGGTTTACCAATTATAATGAACATTTCAAAAACCATCTTTTCGGATCATTGGACAAAGTTGATTTTCTCTCAATTTATTTAGAGTACCATCATGAAAGCAAATGAAATGGAGGCAACACAAGTGAAGTAGATAAATTTAGCATAATTCTTCTCTCTCGCGTTGCATGAGTCAACAGACGTAAGCCACATTTCCCAGTTTAGTGAAAATGCAAGATATGCAGTTAATGACACTACATGAGGAAAGTCTTGCTGTTATTACTATGTAAGAGACAACAAGAGGGGAGGATTTATTCAAGTGTTTCAATGACTTCTTGAAAGAAAGAAATATACCGATGGATAAGCTAATTTAGTTGTGTACTGATGGGGCTCCATGCATGGTAGGCAGACACAGAGGATTCGTAGCACTTCTTCGTGAATATGAAAAGAAACACATCCTAAGTTTTCACTGCATCCTACATATGGAATTATTTCCTGTTTGGATGTATGATGAACAGTTTGGTGTGGTGATGTCGCTGGTCATTCAGTCGGTTAACTTTATTATTGTCCGAACATTGAATGATCGCCATTTTACGACACTGCAAGATAAAGTTGGTAATAATGATTTTGGTCTACTTCTGCGCAGCAATATGTGTTGGTCGTCAAGGGGGAAGGTGCTTTGTTGTTTCTGAGTTGTCTGAGTGAAATATTTTATTGAAATGAAAAACTTCTAGCATCCTGAGTCAGCCAACACTGAGTGGCTCACAAAGTTATAATTTCTTGTGGATATGACTGAACATCTGAACCAGCTCAAGTTGAAAATCCAAGGCGTTGGAAACACAGCCGAATCCCTTCAACAAGCAGTGTTTGCATTAGAAAAAAAAACTGGAACTCTTCATCTCCAACATTGAAACATGATGAGGCTTGAAGTTTCCAAGTTAATAATTATCCATACAGATTATACATAACAAACTCCGATTATAAATGGAATTCATATCAGTTTGATTGAGATGAGGGATTTCTCTATTATATACATCAAGGAAACTGAAGGACGCTAATCAATGAAATAATTTTTAAGTATGAGAGACGAAGCAGAGTTGACTTAAGGAGAAAATGACTCAAGAATTTCAATGAAGGAGAAATAGATTGAGGATGATATTTCTCCCTGTTTCTGTTTCAATCGACTATTATACCTTTTATGGAGCTACTTAGTTTTTATAGAGGTACACAATGGTTCTATAGAAGACCTGCTAGAATTTATGTATTCTTAAGTATAGAGCCAATAATTAACGAGGTCAGAAGTCGCACCAAGATGGGAAGGAGCATCTGCAAAATGAAGGGTCCTTCTATTAAATGAGATGAGATCCACTGAGTAAAGCACAAAGAAGCGAGCGGCCTTGAACAGATCATGAAGTTAAAGAGAGGATCAGCTAGGATATCCAAATGGAAAAATATGATCTCCTAGGAATAAGAGTAGATGCAGATCCCATTACTTGTAATCCAGGCGTAGGGGGAACTATTTTAAGGCACTTGACTAATAATATTAACTATATTCAATATTGTACTAAGGTAAGTGGTAAATTATAGTCTTCAATAGAATAATTAAGCAAATAATAAATAAAAAGAATACATATAGTTGTAGTTTACATGTGCTAATTTTTAGTAATTTAGCATTATCTACATTAAAAAAGTATGAAATACTGCATGTAACCCCAATATTTCCTGATATTAAATACCCAACTCTCCAGCTTAAAAATCTTATCCATAGTCCTATCAAAAAAATTATCCACATCTCCTAATTGAGGGGAGATACCTTATTCTCAATATTTTAAATTTTAATAGTTAAGAGTACTGAACTTCTAATCTTTATAAAAATGTAAATAAGTTTTCATATACATATACATTCTCAAAATAATACTTAATATTAATTTAAATATTTCTTAATTTTATTACCTGTAAAAGCCAATAACATCGGCGATGAAAAGTTGGTAATATTGCGCTGTGCACGTAACATCCATAAATACACTGTTTTAAATGGTTTTTATGAAAAGAAAAAAAATAATTAGTTTATTATTTAAATTCATATTATATTAAGTCCAAAGTTAATAGAAATACAAGGTTAGACCATCATGTATTCGGGCTTACTAGAATTTTCAATTTGAAGTACCACAAGGAAGTGGTGGAAGTCAAACATCGGTGGGAAAAGCGTTAGGGTATAACTTTGTATTTCTGTTAAACTTCGATTATGTCTTTTATCTTTATTAACATTAACTTTGTATTAATATACGAAGTAAAGTATAATTTTTGATGTTAAAAAATTTATACGATTTGGATGTTCAAACTGAATTGCATCGATTGTATAAGATTCACTATATTAAAAGCAGACAGTCCAAAGAATAAATATTTAATAGTATAATAAAATTTATTTACTTTAATAAATCAGAACCTGAAATAAAGTGAATTAACAAAAAATAATAAGTCATTTAAGGTTATAAATATGTAGTGGCAGCTCGTAGAGGGTACTGCAGAACTGCAATATCCTTCAGTATTTCCATTAAAAAACTATGCATAAAGTTTATGAATTGATTAATTAAGTAATTATAATTATTATGTACAATGCACAAATAGTAAATGAGTATAAGCTAAACTGAATATATAATAAACTGTTATTATCGTATTTGATGATAAATGTGACAATTATCCAAGCATTAAATAATAACTTTACCATATGTAAAGCAGCAGTGTATTAGCAAAAAAATGGAAATACGCCTAGAACTGTAATCGGAATTAATATTGACAGTTCACAAGTTTTAGGGTTGTATTAAGCACACACGAGTACTAAACCTTTTGTATACAAAGCGTGTGTGTAAAATCTATCTGTTGGAGCTGTGAATCTTTCCAGTTCCAATTTTTAAAGCAAAACCGGCATTAAATTATTTCAAATAATCAAAAGTTAACTCGATTGGAGACCTTCAAAATTGGGTACCCAACCATTTTAAACATGTGAAAAAACAACAAAAATAATAAGTAATGGAAATTTTAAGTATCTATTCGGTAAATATTTAACAATAAAATAAAAATATTCAATTTTTCACATCACATTATGTGTTAAAAGAAAAAAAAATTATTATTATTTTTTGGTAAAACAAAAAAAAAAGAAATAATTTTTAAGAGATTTCGAGCATCAAAAAATCTACATGAAGATCCTAAAGCAATGCATTTCACTCTCCATCCGAATTCTACTTAACTAAATTCCAAAATTTACTTTAAAAAAAAAAAAAAATGATATTTATTTATTATATACCCCTATAAATTCTTAACAGATGCCACTAAAGTCTTCCAAATTATTTTTTGTAATTTTTGATAAAAAAGTGCCCAAAAAAGATATAATTTCCAGCTAAATATGGTTTCATTTAAATAGTTCACCTTAATTTTTGATGAAAATAGACATTTAACTAATGATACTTCTATACACAGAAAAGAACCAGTTCGTGTTGATTATCCATAAGATTTACGAAATATTTATAATAGCCGATGAAAATATTGAATGTCAATTAGAAAAAATATAATGTTAAATACATTTTGTAAAGATTAAGAACTGATTATACATGGGATGAATTGCAGGGTGATAATTTATAATTTGGACGTTGATAAAAGGATTGAATTTATCTTAGAACTCCAAATCTACACATCTTTCTATCGTACGTTACGTTTTTTAGATATATCGGTTTCACATAATTCGTGAATAATATTGCAGTTAGGCATTTTCACCACTAATACAATCAGAAAATTAAAGGTCAAGTTTTTAATTATTTCAAAAATGTTTTTACAGATTCTGATTTTCGTTTAGAATTCGACAATTTTTTTATAGGCTGAAATTAATTAAAGCCCTAAAGTTATAAAAAATGATAAGATTGCGTAAAAAGTTCCAAGTAACTTCTAGGAAATATTATTGTACACAGATTTACCTCACTAACACAAAAATAACCCACTTTTTGTTGTTTGCTGTCGATTTTTCTGCTTCTTTTCTCATAATCAGTATTCTGAACGTTTATTGGTTAAATTAGTATTAATTATTCCTAAAATTGCTGAAAAATTTTAACAATCATAGAACAACAGTTCCATAGTTGGGAAGATATGGCTAACATTAAACTAAGTTAGGTCCTTTTTTCAAGTTTCTTTTCGGAGAGAAAGGTTGTGTGATACAAAAAAAGTCACGACATGTGTAAAGTATGCTAGAAGAATTGAAAAAATGAGGATTATTTTCATTGAAATCACTGGTGAACCCATCTTAAGAGAGTAGAATCGACTTTTTCTTTGAGAAGTTGTTTACAGGTTTGAAATAATGAAGAAATTAATTTCAGAGACTATAGAATCATAAACAAATGTTAATTATTATACTTCAAAAAATTACTTGAATTAATAGTTTTTTTGTCTGAAATAAGATGTGTGACGTTCTTATCCAACATTCAAATTGTAAGCACTATTAATATTATATTTTGAGTTTGCTACTACGGCTTCAGGAAACGTTGGGAAATACAAAGTTGAACAAAATACGTAGGAAATTCATATTTGATGAATAGGTCTATTTATTTTTTTTAAGATCGAATATTTTTCTTTAATATTGTAGTATCACCAACTGGATGTATTATGTATGATAATGTGAATGATAGTTGTTATTGTATATATATATTTATCAGATTTAAGCTATCATGAGTTATTGTTATTTTGATATTATGTTTGATGATAAATGATGTGTTGAGAGGTTTATTGCTGAGTTGTGTGTCTGGATATGATACGCGTATGATGAGTAATCACCAAGGCCAATCATCACATGCTGGGAGCATGTGATGAGGTGAATTGGAGAGTTCTAGAACAACTAGCATTAGACCCCAAACGTCTATAAATATATGTTATGATGTATGTAGGGGAATGAATCGCCAGATTATCTCCGAAGAACTAAGTAATAAATAAGGCAGTGTGCAAACGTACTACGTGATTCTTATTATCAACCCTAAACTCCAAAACAACAACTTAAGGTAGGCCTAATAGTTATCCCATTGAACACAGCGGTGTTCTCATTTGACTCCCACTAAATTGTATCCTGAGAAGGAATGCTTATCAAATATTGATCTTATATTAATCCAAACTAAAAAATATAAGTAAACTTTGTAGTAGCCTTTTCCACGATTCCTTTAAAGTAGAATCAATGCGCAAAATCACTGTCCACCCTACAGTTTTGTAAATTTATTTTGGGTAGTTTTAGATCTGACTGTAGATTTCTTAAAGAAATATGTAATTATAACCCAAAATAAATTTAAGTCAATGATAAAATTTAATGTCGGTTAAAAATTATTGAATTATCATGTGACTTAAGGGGAATGGGATGAGTTGGAGTATATAGACAAATTTATATATGTTATCTCTTTTGTATAATTATTTTGTGTTTATGTATTCAATTTTACATGTATATATTTATGTATGTTGGATCGAAGAATATAATCTGACATACATGTTCAATCCGACATTAATCTATAGCAGATATATATTTGGAGATGAATAATTAAATTGAAGGTTATATTATTAGAAGAACACAAATAAATAAAGGGGTAGAGATAATTAGTAAACTCATGTATCTATATATATTTCTTTAGACTAAGCTGGGGTGAGACGAATAGTGATACGCCCATTTGATTCGATTTTGAATCTGAAATAAGTTTTGATTACGCTTTGAGGTCAGGATAAATAGTAAATCGCTGTCTTGCCAAATTAAGTTTTTATAAAATTACTGACCTATTAGTTTTAACAATTTAAAGGACAGAAAATGCAGGCATCAGGCGACAATCTCAATCCATCGAGGTCACAGACCTTAACCAGGGAGCAGCTAAAATTGTATATTGGCCAACAGGTCAATAAAGCATCAAAACAATTTCAGGGGAACCAAAAGAACCCCCTGAAGGCGTATGATGGTAGTACTGACTTCCATTACTGGAAAATCGGTGAAAGATACAGGGGTGGATGAGATTCTCATGTGTAAATGGGCGGCGGAGGCCATGTGTGCTCCCGTGGAACAGACAGTCCGGCACATAGTCATGGACACATATTTTACCTTTGACGAGAGTTTAGGGGTCCCCCTGGAGATAGTCAAGGGCGTAACACATTTAATGGAGCGGTTAGACACCACCATTAATAGTGTTGGGGGGAAAGAAGAGGCGATGGCGGCCTTCCAAATGAGATTGCAGAGGACGGGGGAAGGTACTAAAAAGTACTTTTTCATATTAAAGAACCTCTGGCTTACGGCCTATGGTCCTACGAAAGACACGGACCATAGTGCTTTTAAGAAGTAGTTTTTGCAGGGCCTGTTAAATAGGGTAATTGCAAAAGCTACTAGGAAAATAAATTATGACCATTCTGAGATGACGGTAGAAGAAGTGCTTCGACATGTAGATCACTATGAGAGGGCGGATCAGGTCGATTATGTCGACCAAAAGGAATATAAGAGGGATTGGGGACGAGCTGTGCCAAGTAAAGCACCCAATGTAAATGCCCAAAGCCCCATTACGCCATGGTTGAACCCATGGAGGTAGATGCAATAAGTCTTCCCACGCAAGGAGACCATTGCTTGATCCACCCTCAGGGTCGTCACAAAATGAAGGATTGCTTCATAGTAAAGAAGTATAAAAGGGAGGAAGAAGAAAGACAGGGCGCTACTGCGGCACTCGAGGTTTAAACAGAAACCAAAGTGTTTTATCTGTCAAAAGGAGGGGCATATTAAAAGAAATTGCCCCTTGGCTAAAAATAAGCCGGAAACTCCTAAGGGGGAAGAACCCCCCTTAGGTATTATTTCCCAAAGCGACGCCATCGCGGACAGCACAAATACCAAAGGGGATCTGACGCATCCAAAAGACTTTGGGGAAGAAACTACAATGAGCAAATTTGCTGAATCGAGTTTAGCAAGCTTAAATCTGCCAGGTAGTCAGCCAATTTGGTTCTGGGCCAAGTTGGGTGGTATGCGGTTTCAGGGATTAGCAGACACTGGAAACCGGGCACTCGATCTTATTGACGAGGCATTATGGAGGAGGTCAAATACTTGCAAGGACCTGAAAAAGGCGGACATTGTAGTGGGTTCAGTAGGGGATAATAGGTTAGATATTATTGGTATTCCTACTGAACCGGTTGTAATCATGGTGGAAAATTTAGAAGAACCATGGAAGATAAACCCCTAGTAGTTCGTGGGCTAGGGGTGCCATTTATACTATCACTGAAAACTATGAGACAGCTGTCCATATCATTAGAATTAGGTGAGGATATCATTGCTGGGGTTGGGACTAGCGGGACAGAAATTCGGTTAACAGAATATCTGGGTTCTGACGAGGCAATGGAACTTGTCTCCACTTTAATGTTAATTGACTGTGAAGAAGTTGCTGAGGTAATTATTACTGAGAAGACGGTAATTCCCGTAGAGAAGACGGTAATAATTGAGGCTACAGCCAAAGGGTACAAGGTAACTGATGACGGCACATCAAATATTGTATGGTTTACAGCAACTGAAGAAGATTGGAAAATAAATCTTGAGTCACAATTAACAGAAGTGAGGATGACGAGGCGGGGCGATAGTCGAGTAAAATTAGTCATTTCGACTGTTGAAGAAGAACCCCGGCGGATAGCTCAGGAAGAAAAATAGGAACTATCCGACGATTGAAGCGTTACACGCCAACTCATGAAAATTTGTTAGCTTCAATGGAGATGGAGAAAATCTGCCCTCCATCTGAAGAACTTGAAAAATTAGACCCTAATATTAATTATTCACTAGTACTAGATAAATTGTTTCAATATATTGGAAAACCTATTAAAAGAGTAGCTAGTGAGGCGGAGAAAATTAAAAATGAAATTAATATTATGTTTGGGGGGAGAGTTCGAAAGAATGATTATCTGAGCGGTAATGAACGGGCACTAGTAGAAGAGTTATTATATAGATTTTATGGTATATTATCAAAAGACTCCTCCAATGTAGGCCGCACGGAAATATTAAAGTTGTGGTGGATACTAGTGAAAATGAACCGGTGAAGGCGAAGGTTAGACCTATGAATCCAGCTGTGGAAGAAAGTTTTAAAGGACAACTTCAACAATGGATTGAGGAAGGAATAATTGAACCGACCATAAGTGAATGAGGATCAGAACAAGTTAACAATTGTTTCCCCATTTGGGACTTATAAATTCCTTCGGATGCCTTTTGGACCCAAGAATGCGTGCGGACATATGCACGATTAATGCGTCAAGTTTATGGTCCACAACTAGACCGGCGAGGACTCCTCGGATTCTTTGATGACAATCTCATCTTAGGATGTACGTTCATGCAAACACTATGTAGATTTGCTGAATTTATGCTCAGGACTGAGAAGGCTAATCTCAGGGTAAAGGCTACGAAAACAGATTTGTTTACGCCTATGACGAATTGGTTAGGGCACAAGATAGGGGAGGACATGTTGCTCCGGCTGATAGACTAGTAGAAGCTGTTCAGCATTGGCCTATTCCTGCTAACAAGAGGGATTTCCAAACCTTCTTGGGCAAGACCTCTTATTATCGTAAATTTATAGCATCATATGCTAAAATAGCTGAACCAATTGCAAAACTTCTCCGCAAAGATGTAGAATGGCAGTGGGCTAAGAGCCAAGATGAAGCATTTAATGAATTAAAGAAAAGGTTGCAGGTAAAACCATTATTAAATACCCCAGACTTTTCAAAAGAATTTATTGTTGAAACAGATGCTTCAAATTTTGCCATTGGCGCCGTGTTAACGCAAATAGGGATGATGGTAAAGAACATCCGATTGCGTACGGTAGCAAGTCCCTTAATCAATCACAAAGAAATTATTCTGCAACGCAGAAGGAATTGCTAGCTGTAGTCGAGTTTGTAGAACATTTTAAGTATTTTATAATGGGAAGAAAGTTTGAAATCAGGACTGATCATCAACCTTTACAATGGTTCATGAAATCAGTTGCGCTTACTGGAATGTTACACAGATGGAAGGAGAGGCTTATGGAATATGAATTCGAAATTAAGTATAAGCCTGGAAAAAGAAATCAGAATGCTGATTCTTTGAGTAGAAGACCCGACCATGAAGAAGGTGTAACGGAAGAAAGTAAAAAGCCCAATGAATATGATTTCAAACTAATGAAAGCTATAGGCAAACCCATTGCAAATGTTGCTGCGGTAACAACTCGACGCAGGAAAAAGAACTTGATCAAGAACAAGAAAGGATCAAGGTAATAGAGCAAGAGATGTATTGAGGTACAAGATAAGGAAAAAGAAATCAATGAAAACGAAATTGATGATATCTCAACAGATAAATTTATAAAACTAGATTTTTATAGGTCACAAAGTGATGATACTTGCATGAAATATATTAAGGGTTTGTTAATGAAAAACAAAACGGTTGAGGAAATTAAAGCACAAGGTAATAAATTATTGTCGCGGGAAATTAAAGCTTATCTTAGAATATATAATCAATTACATTTAATTGATGGTAAATTGTATATGAAGGATAAGGAAAATGGAAATATGAGAATTTGTGTACCGGAAAAAGATATACGTACAGTTATTGCAACTGTACATGTACATCCTTTATCAGCGCATCCTGGAATGACAAAGTCAAAATTATTAGCTAAACAATATTTCTATTGGACAAATATGGATAGAAATATTGAGGATGAAATAAAAGGTTGCGAAGTCTGTGTTTGTGCAAAGGAAAGGAGACAAAGACCATTGGAAAAAATGGGACAAACTTCTACAGCCATCAATGAAAGATTCCTTGTATTTTACATGGATTTGATGGGTCTGATGTACAACGGTTATGCCAGTGATCCTAAGTATTTAATGACAATCACTGATGCATGTACTAAATTTCCAGAAGCGTTCCCCTTGAAGGAACCTACAGTTGAAAATATTTGTAAGATATTATTAACTGAATTCTTCCCAAGGTATGGAACGGGTATGAAATTAGTAACAGACAGGGGTTCACAATTTATTTCCAAATTAATGCGACAGGTGTGCGATGAGTTAGGAGTCATTAAAGCAGAAACTCAAGCTTATCAACCTCATACTAACCCGGTTGAAAGATTAAATAGGGATATTGGACAAGCTATTAGAACATTAATGGTCCAAGAAAATATCCCTGATAATAAATGGCATAAATGCCTAGGGGAGCCTTGGCTCAAATAAGGTTCCTAATTGTACCGAGGTTAGGGTATTCTCCATTTTTCTTAGTAACTGGAGCACATCCAGTGGTTCCTGCAGTTCAATTAGATTCAAATATGCAAAATGCTCCTACATCAGTTAATGAACTGGTAAATACAGTTACTGATGCGTTAGAAAAAGTTAGAGTCCAACAATTTGAAAGTCATTTAAAGAATAGAGGCTTATAATAAAAAAGTAGTCCAACAGGTAATTAATGTTGACGATGAGGTGTTTTTGTGGGCACCACAAACTGACAAGAATCGTAAATTGGCTACTTATCAAAACGGACCATTTAAGGTTCTAAAGGTAATAAACGACAGAATGGTTGAGATTAGAACAAACAAGGGTCCTAAAAAAGTAGCTAAGGACAGACTACGGGTAATATCGGGAAAAGATATTTCTAAAGAATTGATTCCCTTTAATACACCTCTCTATAGAACAGAAAGAAATAGACCTTCAGACTCTAGACTAACGGAAGAGAACGAAAGTAATCATTTAGATCGAGTAATTCAATTTTCATATCCTGATTCTCCTGAAATTCAAACAATTCCTAAGATTTCTACATCCATAAGTAATAAAGATATAGAAGATCTTCCAAAAAAAGGGATGATGAGGAGGAGAATGGAAAACAAGAGGATAAAAATGAAAATGGTAATATGGATGAACTCGAGGAGGCATATATGAGTGAAGCAGGAGCGGAAGAAATAAGAAAAGAAGTAAAGAATATGGAAGAATCGCCCAATAAGATGCAAGGATCTGTTGAGAAGAAGAATAAAAAACGAAAAGCAATGCCTGAATATAAACAGAAGTCAAAGAAATTATTAAGTGCCGCCTTTGATGAACTAGCTGCGTTGCTAGATGGGAAAACACGCCCTAAGTCATATAAAAGGAAACCAGTCAGCCCCCACGCACAAGGTAAAAAGGAATCGCGTATAGAGTCAAGTGAAGAGAGCGAGCTCGACTTGAGTGAAGAAGATGAACAGACTGAAAGAGAACTAGAAGATACAATTAATATATCTTCTACAGATGTTCCACAGGAGAAAGAGGGTGAGGAAAATAGTTTTCCTTAAAAAGGAATAAGTAATAAATATTTAATTGTGATTTGAACTTAAAAAGAAAAGAATTAAATATAATTAAATATGAAGTTACTTATTTTATTATTATCACTTACTTTTGTGTTTGAAGTTCTTCAAGTTAATTCAGAAAGTGAAATTAATGGAAAGGAAGAACTCGTCAATTCTATTCGAGGAAATGGGTAGAGTGGGAACTTCAGTACAATTGATAGAGGTCAGGACGGAATTACCAATGGTTAAAATCAACAGAAGAATTGAAAACGTCCTGGGGAGTATGCATGCTACAATTAAGTATATGAACATTGTGCGTATTCCCAAGTCATTGACGAATGCTCTACAACAAAGAATAGAATATATCCGCACACACATGAATGAAGTAATGATGTTATGTGGGTATAAGAATGACGGAAAAACGAAAAGGCAAGTGATAGTGGGCCTCGGAGTATTGGGAGGCTGGATGCTTAAGGGGTTGTTCACAAAGTTCTTCTCAAGTGATGATCACTCAAGGTATGAATCAGAGATATTGGATACCTTGGCACAGCAAGAAGAAGAACTAAGGGCAATCCGTGGAGCAATAAGAAACTTAGCCACAAAGTATGATACCCTTAAGAATGTCACAATGATGCTTCACAATCAGCTACAAGAAGTAGAAAGGGTTGAACCAATGATAATGGTGTTGACAACAATCTCAGAACAGATCAACAAATGGATCAGGGAATACAGGCTGGTATGACCGGGAGATTAACACCAGACTTGTTATCAATCAATGATGTGGGGAAGATCTTGGATATGGTAAAAGAAAGGAATCATGATGGATCAATCAGTCCAGTTGAAAGTGAGAGTATTGGGAATTTTTACTCTCTGCCTGTGCAACTGGAAAGAACGGCAAACGGATTAGATGTGGCGGTTCGATTACCCTTATATTACAAAGATAATCTATACGAGTTATATAAGTATAGGGAACTCCTGATGTCATATCGATCACCAATAGGAAAATATTTAGTGATTGATGACATAAAGGGTATTTATAAATTGAAACAGATGAATTAGTGGATTGTATTCATATTGAAGATATTCGTCTGTGTCCACATTTAAGGTTGTTCAGAATTGGACAAAATGGTTGTTTGCCTGCATTGATTCATGGTAACTTTAAATTGGCTAAGGGATTATGTGACATAATGTTACATAAATCGGATGACGTGTTTGTGTCGCAAATCAACGATGGAAAAATATTCGTGGATGTGCAGAAGACACAAAGGATCAAAGCGTCATGTACAAGTGGTTCTGGTAGGACAACAAAACGTCGAGAAGCACTTGGGTCCGGACAATGGATGATCACATTGCGGAATGATTGCAATGTGAGGATTGGTGATTACTTGATTGGAGAAAGACCAGTGACAAGTAAGATCAAGGTGAGGGTCGTGGAAATGATGATTCTGGATGAGGTGGAAGATGTTATTGCGGATTTAAACCTCCATGAAAGCTGGGTTTATGGTAATGGACAATCAAGCCTCAAGGACAAGCTAGAATTATTGACGGAACCTCAGAAAGCAATATCTATAGACAAGTTGAGGATAATGGCAAGAACTGCCAGGGTTGAAGAGAATCGTTTTTGGATATACGGTATAGTGGTTATTGAAACTTTATTAATCATTATATTTTCAGGATTCTTTGTGACGTTGCTCTGTAAGGTACGAGCTAGAAGAGCTGTACAGGAGTGAGTTAAATCCTGAAGGGCTGTATATCGGGAAAGAAAGACGAGGTCGTCTTTTCCTCAAGGAGGGAGCATCTGTAGTATCACCAACTGGATGTATTATGTATGATGATGTGAATGATAGTTGTTATTGTATATATATATTTATCAGATTTAAGCTATCATGAGTTATTGTTATTTTGATATTATGTTTGATGATAAATGATGTGTTGAGAGGTTTATTGCTGAGTTGTGTGTCTGGATATGATACGCGTATGATGAGTAATCACCAAGGCCAATCATCACATGCTGGGAGCATGTGATGAGGTGAATTGGAGAGTTCTAGAACAACTAGCATTAGACCCCAAACGTCTATAAATATATGTTATGATGTATGTAGGGGAATGAATCGCCAGATTATCTCCGAAGAACTAAGTAATAAATAAGGCAGTGTGCAAACGTACTACGTGATTCTTATTATCAACCCTAAACTCCAAAACAACAACTTAAGGTAGGCCTAATAGTTATCCCATTGAACACAGCGGTGTTCTCATTTGACTCCCACTAAATTGTATCCTGAGAAGGAATGCTTATCAAATATTGATCTTATATTAATCCAAACTAAAAAATATAAGTAAACTTTGTAGTAGCCTTTTCCACGATTGCTAGAAAAGGACACTACAATATTTTTTTTTTAATCCTATAATTAATTTTCTGATTGTCTAAGTGGTGAAAAATTAATATTATCCATATTAGTTTCGAATTACTAATCGAAGAAACCTGACGTAAAAGAGAAATGCCAAGATCTGTGTTTGATTCTGCCTTCAAAAATAAATTCAATCCCTCTATCTAATTTGTAAAAATAATATGTTTTTGTTTTTTATTTTATGCCTTGACTATCATAGAAATGCAAAGTTACATCTAATTACTGTTCAGATTATATTAATTGAAAATTTACAAAATTCCTAATCCATGGTACTTTTTTTATCAACTCTACTATTTAAGTGATTTGTAATGATATGAACATTGACTAAATAGCGGTGAGCGTAAAAACCACGCTTTTTTTCTTTATTGTAAAGTGAAAAATATATAATTTGAGGCACCTTCAAATGTCTTCGTGACAAGTAATGTGAGTAAAAGCTTAAAAATGAGGCAAATTTTTTCTTAATTTGTAAATCCTCTGTTTATTTGTATATTATTTTCTATGAATAATTTAATTTTGTAACAAATTAACTATTTGATTCAGTTGCACATTATTCATTTATATAAGCTTAAGATTTTAGGTTATTAGTTCATATTTGGCTCTTTAAATGGCGCACGTGTTGACCAAACTCTCCTTTTCTAAGGCACTGCTTATACCTAAGGAGTCAAGGGTCTTGAGTCCTTTATTTATGCCTAATTGGTGCAGCTCTATTAGACCAATAAGGAATTTGAAACGTTTGATCTTCTTTAAATAGTACCCTTTTATTTCATATTTTCACAATGCTTTTGGCTAAACATTATTTAAAAAGATAACTTCATTTTAATTAAATGACTTGGGAATCAAATATTCTGAATTCAATAAAATGTATGTTTCAATCAAATCTACAATAAGCATCAATCCAAAACGATTAAACTCAAAATTACTTATAATTGAAGTTAAATATAAATATTGTTCATCTTACTTCCATTCCTTGAACCTTCAGTTTCATATGATCCTCCCTAGTTGTTTTCCCATCTTTTCTTTTTTTCCAACAATATCCATCTCTTCTATAGCGAACTTTTTTACGAGAATATAGTAACATTGACCCTGATTTCGGTCGAATTTTAACCTCTTTTGATAACCACTCTAAATGACGATCAAATGCAATTAGCATAGATGCAATTTCCTAAAAGAAATAAAGAATAATTTCAAATTGTTTTACAAGTTTAATAAATATCTATATTAATAAAGTAAAGTTTGTCTTTCTGTCTGTATATAGGAAAACGAGTCACCAGGTTCACTGTATATAGTACTCCATGATCTATATAATAATATATTTTGATCTAAGAAATAACAATAAAGTCTTATTAATGAAATATTGTAGGCGTGTGCATATAGGCTATATGCACATGCCTGCAATGTTATTTATTTGTTATGCTATATCATATAGCATCCAACTTTTATACAGAGTGCACTGTATATAGTACTCCCTGGTGATTATCATGTGGTTGTGTTATGTTTAAAAATTAAGATAATAACTTATATATCATATTCCCAGTCTAATAATTTTAAGTAAACATATTTTACTTTTTATATTTACATAACCAACATTCAGACTGTTATTATATTCAATTATAATCGTAGTGTCTGCAAAAAGACTTATCAACATATATGTATATGTTATCAAAAACTAATATACAATAACTTTTGTAATTATATAAGTCCTCTTTAGAAAGTTAAATTTGATTTTTTTCTATGCGTACATATTTCATCCAAATTGGTTAAAAATTACATTTGCTATTGATTTCTTTTGATTCTTGCGTTTTCATATTATTTTATTTGTTGAGTCGATATTGATCTGTTATTTAATAATATTATTATATAATTTAATTTTTTATTTTAGCAGTTTTCTTCATATAAAAAAACTAAACCTACAATTTCTGAAAGCTTGCATCCTGTTCTTTTCAAATATGTATAGTTAAGTACATTCCCAAATTTAGCATTTAAAAATGATGATTGATACCGGATCATTTCTTAATTTCAAATAGATGTCGTGTTGTTTTTTTTTTAATTTTATAATTTATTATATTGTGATAAGTAGTATATCAGCTTAAAATAATTGTGCCATTATTTTTTTTTTTTTTCACCTTTTCTTTTTATTCTGACATTTTTTCTACTACCATTTTTTCCTTACAATTTTTTTCCTAAGACCTATTGAATGACCACAACATTTTATTGACTACATGGCAAAAATGAAAGAATGTGGGTCAGCACCCCACAACTCTAGTTAGAACCAATGACTATTAAACTTAAAAGTGAGTTCGGAACCCATCGAACTGTTACACATAATCCAAGTAAATCTTGACCATTTCTAGAGTATATATTTACCAAATTTCTTTTCTTTTGGGTCTTAAAATCCAAATTTATTCTTGAAATTTTCCATATTTTATGTGGCACATTACTCAAAATTGTTGAATAATTTTTATAACATCTATCCTTTGTTTAACCTCATATAAGTACCCTTTGATCCTTTTCATAAAATATTTTAACTTGTCCTTTTTCACCAATTTCACCATGTTTTATTGCTTAAGATATGACTTTTCATTGCCGAAACTAAATTTTAATGCCATCCTCCTTTCTTGATTAATTTTAAATACTCAGTAACAAGACTTATGTCAAAGGATGGACACTCAAAGTTCAAGGGAAAAATAGGACCATGATTAGATTTTTTTTGTTTGTGGGTTGACTAGCTTGATATGGCATATTTATTTCTTTATCATGATTAAGAATCAACTATGTATCACAAAAAAATGCTCAAAAATTTAAAAAAAATCTGAAATATAGTTCCTAAGAAAAATTACATAAGTGTAATCCCCCCAAAAAATTAACAAAAAAGAATAACTTTACAATCAACGCCCCCGATTTTGATAAATTTGTAATTTTTGTTTAAAGAAATATATTAATATTTTCAAGATTAGTAGAAATACCAAGTTATACCATTACGCTTTTCCAACTGATCTGTTACTTCCACCACGCTTTCTAATAGTGATGTCAAAGAGTATATACATCATATAATTCATAGTATTTTTGTAAATATACCGTTGTTATACTCTATGACGTCAAAATATGTCTGTCTTGCCCAGTAGTCAGTGCGTTACATCAAATTGAATATTCTGGTAAGCACAGTTACAAGATGCTATAACACTGTATTTCTATTAACCTTGAGTATTTTAAGTAAAACGATCAGCGTGTCTCAGATATTTTTAATCATTGTTGCGGGAAATGTGGCGTGCAGTTTAATAAGCTCAATAAGAATATACATATGTTCATCAGTGATTCCATTACACATCCGATCTCTCAATAATATTATGATTGCAAGAGGTTGTTGAATACTACAAAAATCTTCCAAAAAAGTGGATTTCTTCAAGAGCCTACATATCCACAAAAGATTAAACGTCCCTATTCTCCGGTGAGGACTTTTATTTTAAATACTACTTCAACAATCTTCGTTTATGTAACCACTTGTTTTTGATAGCATAAGAAAGAAGAGATATTAAGCTACAATATGCGAAAAATTCAGCGTTGTAATTACAGTTATTGAGTTAAAACAAATAGAAAACTTAAATTTTGACAAAATTTACTAGACAAAATATATTTTTGTATTATAAAAAAGTATTTAAACTAAAATTTTGTAGTAGAAGACAACAAGGGATACCAATAAATAAAAGTTTTGAAAATCAATTGGTTAGTAGTTGCACAAATTAAGTTAGCAAAGCTGTCAGTACAGCTATGAAGAAGCATGTTATATATGGTGATGAGAATTTTTTAGCTTCCCCGTTTTTTATAGTTGGTAAACTGAAGATTGAATTTTCTTTCCTAAGCTGTTGTCATTATTATTCAATTTATGTGGAGTGAACTTCCTTTTTTACAACATAAAATATATGATTGATTTTTTCAAAACCGAATTGAACATTTGCGTGTGGTCAGAAAAGACGGAGAGTAATCCTGAGGATTTGTTGCAGAGTTATAGTTGTTAGTCCTTGTTGGACTCAGAGTAGAATTGGTGATCGAAATCGGAGTGATTTTTGATAATGCCCCTGTTTATTTCATTCTTCCACTCCTCCCCTGTCACCGCTGATTGAAATTGATGTTATGAAACGTCATGGCAGCCAAGCTTCTCTCCTCCAAAACATTCCTCAAATTGTCAAGGTTACCATGTTGGGTTTTTGGTTAATTTTTTTAGCATGTCAAAAATGCTCCCATTTAGCATCATGTATTATACTCGTATTTTTTAGATATTAAAGACAATTACTACCTTATTTGTTATTTATTTATTTATTTTATTATAATAAATCTTTCTAAAAAATAGCTTTTTTATTTTTTCTTATCTACATAGTATCAAATAGCCAGTTCCAACAGATATACTTCATTTAGACGCAATTATTTACATATGTGGCCTTTTTCTACTTGACAATCTTAACAGGCGTTTTATTTCTAAAAGTTGTTGTCATTATTATTTAATGCTTGAAAAGGGAACATCATTGGATAAAGTAATAACTGGTGTGTGTGCTCATGAAAAACGCAGAGTAACAATGAAGGTTTTTTCGAGAGTTATAAGCAGAGCTGCACATAATGCTATTATAAAATAGAGCTTAGTTTTTTTCAATTGTCTCTTGAATGAGGGAGAGTGCCCTCTGCCTGTATATATGTTTTTATTTACCAAAGCTATCATAATTATTATTGTATTCTTTTTTATCCTCACTAGGCCATTATTAAGTCAATGGAGTCGCAAAGTAAATTTGCGATACAACATATTTTTCTTGCCTTAGATCAAACTTTATAAATGTATCCGGTTAAAAAATTAATTCAATTATTTTTTTACGATCAACTTTAGAAAACCTTTTAAAAAATGTCTACTTTGATTTTGAGCCGTGAACGTGAAGTGTGTCTATCATTTTCATTTTCGCCTCAAAAACAATTTTGAGGATTTAAAATGCTAACACAAAATGGAAGAGTTAAATAAAACACCACGTGATGTTGTTAAAAAACTACAATAATGACAAACCATTACTCTTTTATATGAGTTTACCAAAAGGATTTGTCATAAAAATTGATATTTATCACAACAACAGGTTGCGTGATTGGAGCTTGTGCTCCTCCAGATAGTATAAGAACTCATTGTTTAAGCCCTCTACCTTATAAATCTCGTCTAATTTAAATCTCTTTTCTACCTCTACCCCTCTTTCTATCCAAGCTCTCCTTCAACCTTGAATATATTTCCTAACTCAAACATTAATCCTACCTTATGTAAATTTCATACCTTAAACTCTCCTCTTACTTTAAATCCTTTTCATCATCAACCCCTCTTTCTACTCCAAGCGGTTCAATCCCTTAAGATGTTTGCTACCTCAAACTGTTCTCTTATCATAAGTCTGTATCCTACCTCGTGCTCCTTCTCTTACTATAAATCCGTTTGTTACCTCGAGCTCTCTTCCAATATTAAGTCCGTTTCTTACCTCAAGCCCTTCTTTCTATCTTGAATTTGTCAACTACCTCAAACTCCCCTCTTATTTGAATATGTTTCCTACTTCAAGCTCTCCTTTATTAAATCAGCTTCCTTCCCTAAGTCCTCTTTTTACCTCATTACAACAAAATTAGGATTAGAGAAAAAATATTTCCCAATAAAATCCTAAATATTGTCATTCAATTCTTGATATTACTTAAATAAAGGAACTCAGAAGTCAACTCTGCTATGTCCCATCCATTTTCTTTCTTTCTTCAATTCCGTATTTCTACTCCATTTTCTCTCTCCTTTTTTCTTTTAATGTGTTATCGGTTGCTCTTGCATAAACGATAAAAGAAAGGGGCCTAAAAAAGACTATTTTGTCATAATTTTTTATCATTTGAATAGATTCGAGATACATTTTTTCCGCTAGGATGTGTGCATGAAGTAACAGCTGAGTAGGTCAATAAATACTAATTTTCCAAATTTAAAACTAATACTTAAGACTGGGACTATATAATGGGGGCTCACGACTTCTTTTTCACTCGCACAATCTATAGATACTTATTTGTATTATTTAATTCTATTTTTATTTATTCTAGTCAGGAGAAGGAGGGATGCGAGAGAAAATAAATATGGATTTATTTGCAACTCCCTGGATCCTAACAACAGTTTGTTCCGAGGAATTTCAAACAATTTATCTTCCTATTCCTAACATGCATTCACATGTAGGGATCCACATTTTCTCAATATTTTTCATTGTCTGCAGAATTTCATTTTTTTTTTTTTGGGGGGCTTGGTTTTCCCCCACAAGGAATAACCTTTTATTTTTGAAAATAAATCCTATAAAAAAATCCGCTTGATTAACCTTTTTTTTAGAAAAAAGTCCTTAAAAACTTTTTTTACTTCACTTTTTATAAAAGAAAAGGAAAATATTTAAATCACTAAATTAATTTGGGGCGGGCTAATTTTCTTCGCAAATAGAAGTGATTTTTTTAGAATTGATCTATTTTGATGGGCTATATCCCCTCAAGCGCCCTTGCAGACACCCTTGCATTTGGATACCTGATTAAAATGCCTTTATCTCCTCTCTGTAACGTCAAGTTCCGTTCAAGGGATCTTCCTTCTTTATTCCTTACTCCCTGAATCAGATATCCAGGGAGTTTCCTTGTATCCTTCTCCTAGTAGAGAAGGATCCTTCAGTGGTATGTGTCCATTTTGTTAGTGAAGATAATTCTTTAAATGTAACAAAAATTTAATGTAATTTTTTCACTAATTGATGTGGCACATAATAAAAAAAAATAGAATATCAAATATTTTTTTCTAAATTTAAATTCGCTTTTTATGATTTCTCCGTGATTTTTTTTTTTAATCTTATTAATTCGTTCGTCATAATTTTGGATATCCAATTGTCATTTCATCCTAAATATCCATTGGATTGATTGCCATAGATGGAAGGACGAGCTAATCTAAATAATGTTGTCTTCGAACACAAACGAATATTACGAATGAAATTGTAGGTATAAAAAAATAAGAATCATAATCATTTTTTCTAATTATAATACTGATGGCATTCTACCCTGTATTGAGCCGTCTTCCTTCGATGTTGGAGATGCTCTAGTTACACACGAACGTTTAACTAATACTGGGTTAAGCTATCATCCATTACGACAATTTTCAGTTCGATTCAAACCAACTTTTCTATCAACTATGACAATTTGTTTAGTACCTTCCATCTCTCCGTTATATGACACCTCCGTTGATATCAATTATCGTTCCATGATGAACGCCACTACCAAATATCTTGTTCCTCTCGAACCCAATATGGTGCTACTTCCGACCCAGACTCCCTCATCTCCCCACTGTCTTACTGCAAACTAGGATTTGATTTTAGCCTACCCCCTGACGAAAGTGCTTCTGATGTCCAACACCTCTCTTCAATCCTGCTCAGACCATATTATTCAGTTGGCGATGTTAGTGTCTCTATCTTAGACTGGCTGAACACAAACCGACCTCAATCAAGTCATACCTCCAAAACTTCCTCTCCGGCCATTTATGTAATCTTTGACTAGACCAAGCCTTGTGAAACCGTTATTTTTGACATAGTTCATCGAATCCAGACCTTAGAATTCCTTTTATCATTCACCATGTTATTGGTTTTAATACAGTGGTTGTTTGTTTATGCCATATAAGATTTTATTTTTCATTACCTATGGTATCCCTGCCTTTACAAAACATGCCTGTTGTTTTCCACCTTAACTCCCTTCACAACAGATGGCCATGTCTTATAAGGTTGGTTTTTTTTAAAGAACCCTTCCTTCAATCCATTTCCTTATACATACTTATTTTTCGTCGTATACGTACAGTCCTTATCAACAAAGTTATTCATTTTCAAATCGTATTATGGCATCAAGTATTGTGAATGCATTTTCATTTATGTATATAATAAGTGTTGCTTGTCATTTGCATCGATTGTTGTTTGATAGCGTTCCCTCTTCACTACTTACGGTAATAGCGGGTCTAATAAATTTTTGAAAAGGGATCCTCCCTGCCAAGTCAGTCCAATGGATGGTTACTTCTGGTCTTTAACCTGAAAAGTCTATCCAATTTTCAAACATTTTGCAGCTCAAGATATGGACATGACATAAGGCTATCCAAAATATAATAATTGGTGTTTGTCATTTTTAATATATTATCTCATAAACACCCTATTGTGCTATTTTCTTTTTTTCTTTTTTTTGTCTGTTTGTTCGTTTGTGACATAATTTATAATATTAAAAAATAAATGTATACACCTTCCCTGTTTACTTAAATAAACGCATCCGGAGCTGTTTCAACCAAAGAAAAAGTCAAGCAATGACATCAATCGAGGTTATCTGTGTTCACTATGGACAAGTAGATGCAGCTCCTGGACAGTCACATATTTTCCGGCTCTTGGATTAGCCATGTTTGGGCAACATAAAAAAGTGATTTTTGTGGGGTAGCATAATTTAGATATAATTTTTTTTGTTCATATATCTCATAAAACATTATTGTCAAATGTATTGAATAAGACTATTTAAAAAATTCTTCTTTTTTTTCTTTTAGTTTCACATACTTTAATTGGCAGAATTTTTTCAGTTGATATTTTTTTACCCATATATAGGCAAAAAACACAGAGTCAATTATAAAAATTTAATACAACTTATACAGTTTTTTATCCCATAGTATGGCCTATATTTTAGTATTTAAAAGAAAATTTTAAAATAGTTGAAACTTAATAATAAAATAAACAGATTTGACCCCACGTCGCATTCTATCACACCCTCCCTAATTACTTTATTCAAAGTTTGTATTATTGTTATACATTGATAGATTGATGAAGCTTGTCAAATTTAATCCATATTAATAAAAACTTTACCTCATTAGTGTTCCACCTATGTCTTTGTCCAGGAAACTGATCAGACTTTGGAAGGCTCTCTAAAGATTCAGGAAGTTTAATAGGTTCTCCATCTATAAAATAATTATTATTATTGATATAATCCTATACGTTGAATTATTAATGACAATTTCTACAAAAAGTATAATTTATGTAACAGCGAATAATACGATATTTTTACCCAAGTATTGACATTAATTTTTATTTGTCTTTTATTAAGAGGTAAAAAGAAAATCATTTATTGATACCTTAATGTTTTCACTATTTACTTTGTTTCCTCGTTCCCTAATGGTTAGTGATGAAAATCGTGTGTATTTTGGGCATGTTAAAAAAATAAACATGTTAACCCTGACAATTTGAAAAATATTTTGGAGGAGAGCAGCTTAGATGTCATGACATTTCATTAGATCAGCTACAATCAGCTGTGACAAGGGAGGAGTGGGAGAAAGAAATATACAAGAATATGGGCTAGAATTACTTCGATGTCCATCCCCAACTCTGCTCTAAGTCCATCAAGGACTTACAATTATAACTCCGCAACAAATCTTCAAGGTTACTCTCCATCTTTGATGAGCGCACAGGAATGTTTAATCATGTTTTGAATATAATGAAATGTAGTAAGAAACGGAGTTTATTATTCATGAATTAAGTAATAATAACAAGGATTTGAAAATTCATTCTTCATATTATCAATTATAAAAACCAAAAAAAAACCTCACCCTGCTAAAAAATACACAGGATTTACATCATTATTATGGTATCGTATAAATTATCTAAAAAATAAAGATACATGATAACGTCGATTCAGTAAAGATGGTTTACTACCGCTGATAAATTTAATATAATAATCGAAAAGTATAGTTGTATAGATTGTGTTTAATCAAAACTGAAAAGCAAAAGTATAAACTTGCATGACTAAGCAATATCAACTCAGTCACAAAAGTTGACTAGGTCTGCAGTAATTATTTACAAAGGGGGATAACTTGAAACAATTAGCTTATTTTATTAAAATATTAATATCATCGAGCTAAGCCCATACTAGTCACAATTATGATATTTTCCTATTGGAACAGCGAGTACTCATTAGATCGTGTAACGCTCTAAATAAATATTCCCTTATCGAATATATATCTTCCTCTCTTGAAGTCTTTATTTCAACTACGTGCCAAAACAGAGGCATGTAAATAGAACGCTTCGTTATGTAACGGGCACCGAACCGGTACGAAGCTTTCGAGCCACATGCCCCCATGATCTCAATATCACAATTAAAAAAATCAAATTTACAAATACCATAATAATAACAACAACTAACAAACTAAGAATTCACAAACAAACAGAAAATATCAAACACCGAAAATAACATGTCATGGTACAAAATCCTTGAAATGACTAGGCAATCTTCGTTCGCAGTTGGGCCTACTTTCAAAGGCGTTATTTGGGCCCCTCTGCCCGATCTTGTCCACTTCTTTGGCTCCTCAGGATTAAGGTGATGCCTCAACTACCTTTCGCACGTCGTAAATGTGCCTTGGTATGCCATTCACGTCTACACTGAATTTAGAATTTATTTTTGTTATTACCCCTCTGTTCCATCTAGTCGAACATCGAGCTCTAGGAGGCTTAACCAATACCTCATCCCCTTTGGAATAAATGTTATAGGGTGCAATTCCACCTGTTCTGTGACTACTTTCCTCCAGGTATGGGTTCTGCCATTTCATCTTAAATAGGCATTCTGCTGGCATGTCTCTGTTCCCACTCACTGGTATCATATTGTACCAAAACGGACACTCCTCAATGGTTGCCCTTGTCTTGCCGCCATTGTTTTCACTGATCGATGGTGCCTCTCAATAATTCCATTACTGGACGGGCGATAAGCATAGGGGAAAATAACTTTCACATACCATTTTGAACCTAAGTTTCTAAGCATTGCTGATCTGAAACTGCATTCGTTATCAAGGAGAATCTCGTTAGATGTGCTTAATTAACTAAATATCTGGTTTATCATCCTCGTTATCTCCTCCTCACTTTCTCTCACTACCTCCCTCCACACGCCAAAACGACTCGTTCCACAAACAATAACAGTGAGAAACTTCTTCCCTTCCCAATGAGTATTGTCCATAGCCAAACGTTTCCAGTCCCTGTCAACACCAAAAGACCCTCTGACTGTTGTGATTGGGCGTGGATCTATGCCTTGGCAGTTCTATCATTCCTTCAGGACTTTTTCCACTTGCTGCTTTGTAACTTTTGGGCCAACGTTCCTCGAAAAATGTAGAGTTACTTCTCCTCCCCGGTGATGCTTCTCGTGGATTTTCTTCAGCCTTTCTGTGCATACAGGTGCATCATATGGTTTGCAAGATCGAACAATCCACACTTCCGCACTCTTGTTAACACGTCTGCTTGGTTCTTGGTTGTCGATACGAGTTGCACTTCCCAAGACACGTTGTAGGAATGGAAGGTTTCCATTAAAATTGCAAGCCGCCTTTTCACAAGCATCTCTGACACACCAGATACTTTTATCTTCTTGTCCTTCTACAGGGACGAGGATAACCAGGCAAACACTGAAGCTGAATCCATAAAAATCTTTAGTCGCCTCACATCCCATTTAAGTCCCATGTTCACATCTTTCAACACTGCTGTGAGCTCTGCAAGGTTGGTGTGATTGCCATCTTCTTTCTTTCGAAGCCATTATCCCTTTTCAATAGTACTGCCACCCTTTGTCAAAACCACTCGGTGTGCCATCGAACTTGTGTCACACCACAACTCAAACTCTCCTTCGCGAGCCACAGTCCACTTTCCTTTGACCGGATCATCTTTCTTAACATGACCGAGAACCTCCTCAAGCAGCTTCACTGATAGGGACCCTGAATCATCTTCCCAAGCTTCTGCATGACAACAACTTTTGATGAAGCTTGCAGCAGTCCTCAACCTCCCAGCAACCGGTTAATGTCCAACTAAATTCCCACATATAAAAAAAAGTTCGCTCTTCGTTGGCTGTGGGATCTAATGGCGAACTCAACTCCTTCAAATCTTCTGCAGTAAAGTTCGTTTCTTCCCTTATCGATTTTAAGTCCAAGTACTGTAGCATTCTTCAACTCAACTGGATCTTTACACTCGAGGCTGTAACTTGAGAGTAGAC
The DNA here is from genome assembly GCF_016086655.4 of Lepeophtheirus salmonis. Classification (NCBI taxonomy): domain Eukaryota; kingdom Metazoa; phylum Arthropoda; class Copepoda; order Siphonostomatoida; family Caligidae; genus Lepeophtheirus; species Lepeophtheirus salmonis. Next base: position 6,634,535 of record NC_052142.2, on the reverse strand, counting down.
GTCTTATATCACCCACATCCACTTTTCCGTATTGACAATAATGTCGTCATAGTAATTGTCTGTTGCACCTTTCCAACCACCCCCTTCATAATTTGTGGAGCACAATTTAATCAGAAACCAAGCCTAGTAAGTTCATACTGCTTATCCTTTACCTAAAGTACTAGATATTTTCCACATGAAGGGTCAACTCTTATCTATATGTAGGCGTCCTTTAGGTCTAACAATGTGCACAATGGGTACCACCTTCTCCACAATCTTATTTTTTCATTGCACACATCAGCTTCGGCTCCACTACATTCTACATAATCATTCAATTCTCGAAAATCACAGACGGGTCTAAATTTGTTTTTCTTCTTTTGTGAAACCACTAACAGCAGTATCACGCCTTTATTGCCTTGACGGCAGGGTTTCAGCCATCTGTTTGATATCCACCAAGTAATTTCATCATCAAAACGCTCCTTAATTCCCTCCTTCATCTTGTATTCTGCCATTGTGTTGCAAAGGTTGGGTTCTTCTTTCCAATCCCACTTGACCACCCATTCTTTACCATCAAATGCTCCTGAAAAATTCCTTCCTACTATATTCAGGATTACTTTTTCACATGTTGCTGCCACTGCACTCATGTTACTGCTCCCCTGATCATTACCACTCGGTGTTCTATAAGTACATCCATCCCAATTATGATGTCTACACCTGGAATCATCTTTGAGCTTACTAAACACTCCACCCTGGTCTCTATACCGTTCAACTCAATGGGTACCTGAGCTACTCCATTACAAATAACTATTTTTCCATTGAAGGACTTCACTGGGTACCTTTCTTCATTTGAAAGGTTTGAAAAAGAGGGTCTGAGAATGGTTTGGGTGCACACTGTATTGAGGAGCCCTAACGCCTTCCTCCCATTAATTAAAATTTTTATTGTTGGTATTAAAGCGTCTGATCCTCGAATTGGGACGGTGCTTGCGCTGACAATAGCCCTCTTGTGTTTCCCTGGTCTAGACAATATAGTGCTATGTCCCACTCTCTCCCAAAGTTATAACATATTTTCCCCCTGTACGACTGATTAGGTTTTTGTCAATCTCAGTTTCCATGACCAGGCTTCACTCCACTTGCAACGAGCCCATACTGATTGCACTCGTCGTTCACGTTCGTTCTTGCGTTTGCAAGAAGCCCTCTAGAGACACCAACCACTTTTGACATTGGTATGGACTCTATATTAGGAGTAGCTTGGAGTTGTGCAGAAATATCGGGGGAAGCCCCATCACGAAAGGCACTATGGCTAGATCGTCTGTGTTCCCTGTCACGATTCTTTCAACCAAGGTCTTAATTTGGGTTAGGTAGACGTCTACTGACGTCCCAGGCTCCCACATTTTCTTCTGTAGTTCCGCGTAAGCTTCAAAACGACTTATGGAGAATGCATTTGTTAGGGCTTTTGCTATTTGACTTTCATTGTTCTTGTCAACGTTCGATAATTGATCGTAAACTGAGAACTCATCAGTTTACGAAGAGGAATTATTTTGCTCATGTCCTTGAACCCCAGCAGATCCTTGGCTAAGGAAGCCTGCTTCAACCAGGTGTTCACGTCTCCTCCGCCATTAAATTTGGAGATTCTTATTTTTAAATTATCCATCACAATACAAAAAGGTACATTAGTTGTAACGCTCTAAATAAATATTCCCTTATGAAATATATATCTTCCCCTCTTGAAGTCTTTATATCAACTACGCGCCAAAGCAGAGAAATGTAAATAGAACGCCTTGTTATGTAACGGGCGCCGAACCGGTTCGAAGCTTTCAAGTCACAGATCGGTCCATTTGTAACTTTTTTTTTGTAGATGTTGAGCTGTCACAGGCTAAAAATATGCATTTGGCTAATTAACGATGACTGACAAATTTTGAAAATGTTTTAGTGGTCACCCACCTCCTTAAAGTAGTGAAAATTAACGATTGTTTTGAATTTTTTTGTATTCTTTTGATATCTTCTAACCATAACCAGATATGATTAAATGCATTTCATTACTTTTTTTTTACAAAAGTAAGATATATTTCAAAAATATTCATATTATTTTGTCTATTAATTAGTTTCTTTGATTTTAAACAGAGTAAGAGTGAAGGATATTTTTTTAACCTACTACTGAGAACGTACATGCTCTATTTTTAATAAAACATAAATATTGAAAAATCTTTATAGTAACAAACACTCAATATTATCAAAGGGACTTTGATTTTTTATTAAACTTTTTTATAAACTCTTTTTATTACAGTAGGTCATCAAATATCTTTAAAAAATTAATAAAACTAGTTCATTTAATAATCTTCTTCTTCTTCTTTTTTTTTTTTAAAGTACTTGATGTACTTTTTTTTTTTTTTTTAATTGGAGAATCTCTTTTGATGGTCCTGGACTACTTGTAATTAATACTGTTTCTGCACTTCATCATTAGTAATTAAGGAGTTGAATTATTTTGTGAGAGCAATCCCCTTCTCAGCTGAATCATAAGTTGTTAGTGATTGAACACACCGCTTGATATTAAAATTAAAAGTTTCTGGGTAAGTTTGAAGGAAATCATTTGTTCAAAGTCGAGGATGTTTCTGAAACAAATTTTTCTAATGATAGTTTCCCCATATTATTTAAGTCTACTTTTATTTTTAATGGAATATTTGATGGATTAATGAACCCTTACAGAATTTATAATTGCTTCAGCCATTGTTCTTTTTTTTTTTTAGATGATCCTTTTGGGACAAAAAATGACAAGGTTATATTGTTTAAATACCAAGGGTACCAGGACATTTTATTGTTGCAGCTTCCGAAATTGCTGGATCTGTATTTTCAAAAAAAATCAAGCTGAACAGTAATTCAAGCTCTTGGCGAGAAGAATATATGACATCAATAGCTGTGAACCAAGCTTTTATATTTACTTTCACAATAAAAATAAAAATATTGCAAATTTCTCTTATTTCATTAGCATTGAGTTTGAATTGATCTCGAAACATATCAATCTTGAGAGTCCATAATGCTTTACTCATCCAACATGCTTGGTGCATAGCTTCTGGTTCAATAGAGTGTATACCTTGAGGAGGATTACCTCCAAGACAAATGCTAACAAGTTTTAAAAACTAATTTTAATCATTTCTCACTTGAGTAAACTAAAGTTTTGTTTTAGCAAAGCCCCTCATTTTCATATTTATCGATCATATCAGCAATGACTTTTAAACCATTGGTCATGGCTGACTTAAAGTATATTTAATCTATCTTTTTCCACTCCTTCGGAATTTTTTTTAAAAACTTGATGAGTTACCCATTTAAATGGAGCAAACACTCGGCTACAACAAATTCAATTATGTGATGTCGACAGGGTCCAAATTGTTGTATATTAACTTTATATAATTTTAAATAAAGGATGAATGTCCTTCTCTTAATATTGTGTAGTTTTAATTTGGTAGAGAGTAACCAATAGAGTTAAGCTTATTATTGAAATTTTCGAAATGTTGGGATATTTAGGTCACAAAACGACATAGATAAACTTATTACGAACTTTTATTTGAAAAAAAGGACCAGCATATGTCAACAAATTTTATAAAATAAACGAAAAAATTAATGTTTAGCAATATATGAATGAAAAGAAAATTTAATAGGAACCACTTTTATAAAGAAATTATCTTTGAAGTCATTTGAGGCGAGTGCAAAGGTAGATTTAACAAAATATGTGCATGTATCAATTTACTGTTACTAAGTATCAAAATGTTCCAGAGTTTATTAATTGAATTACATATAAAACATATAGTGTAATCTATGTTAATAATGCTAAGCTTGTCTGCCTTGATGTTAGGATCTAAGAAATAAAAATGTTGACAAAAAAGAAAAGAAAAGGGGGGAAATATATATTTAAAGAGTTGTATAACATAAGACACCTGCGAGATTTCATTTTTTTTTATACTCCGGAAATCATAATGACGTCTTGAGCCTGAGTGGCATAATCAAAAAGTAAAGAAAATATAGTACATTAAAATCTTAACATTTTGCCTTTTAAACTTCAACTAGTTAAAATTGATTAAATAACAATAGAATTTCAACAAAATGAATACTATAAATAGAAGTGTGGCAGAGCTTTCTTAATCATTAATGTGGGTGCCCTTAGCAGCAATGATGGATTCCAGACGGCGAATGGCTTGGAACTGGCTGTAGATGTAGTCCTCTGTCAAGGTGTCATAGTGCTGGCTTTAAAAGGCATTGTGGGCGTGCTTGGATGACTGACACTGCAGGCTTTCCCCTTGACTACTCCTTTTGGATACATGTCGAGGGGTTTGGCATCAGGGCTGTAGGGGACTAAAAGTGTCAAAAAAGAGTTCAAAAGAACTGATAGCAAACATTTTAAACTCATTCAAAAGAGCCTTGCAACCGAGGAGATGGATTTATTTCATTACTGGTTTCAAAAGTGGCCTCTCCCCCCTCACAAAGCTCTTTCTACCTACTTTTTTATAGATCTCTGGACAGACTTGTGTAAAACCGCGATATCTCTTGCATGGGCCATCATAGACTTTAGAAGATTGGCCTACGCTGTTTTCTTTAACTTTTTCAGGTCATGTTTGGCTTTTTTGACAGAGTCCTTTTGCCCTCTCTTACGTTTCGGGCTTGCTAACGGTGTAGACGGGTATCTTGGAGACGCCCAACAGCTTGGAGTGTACAAATTGAAGTTCGTCGATCACGTTCAAGTGTCATTTTCTCGACGAGTACGTAAGCTAGAGAGCTAATGTTTATTTTGTTTTTGTAAGTAATTGTTCATGCTTAAGTATATAGAAATATAAATAAATTTCAATCACTCAACATTCATTAATTATTAGATTAGTAAATGTGCAGATTTCAATGGACTACCGCATAAAAGTTTTACAGAATATACAAAAATGACTTAGATATTTCATTCATTTTTTCATGCTGATATCTCATACAATTTTGTACAACTCTGTTTATTTAGTAGATCCTGTCCTATTAATCCTATAACCCCCTGCTCGACCGTCTTGTAAAGCACATTTTGTGTAACTATATCTTACTGAAAAATGTGCTTTTATTTAATTCCACCTGCTTTAGCAATCTCTAATATTTGCTTGATGTATGTAATTTTACAAAAATCCGTTTGTTGTACACTCATTTTTAATTTGCATGTATTGCAAGTTGGGCTCTTCAGGAGAAGATAGCAAGATAGAAATCACTCCTCATATCAAGACACTTTTTTTTGAAATTATCAAGATAGGCTGTTTTTTCAGCATATTATAGTGTCTATTACCTTACAGACCAAAATTGTTTAGCTTGATATAATATAAAAAAGATTTAAAGGGGTCCAATAATTTTCGGAAAACATGCTGTACTAAACGGTCGATTTGAAACTTTAAGGTAATGGTAAAATGCACATACAATTCAAATGTATGGGGCACTAAAAATGTGGTTATTTCTAAATTGATACTTTGAAATATATTTCCTGTACAAACCTGCAAATTTGTATAGTCATTTTATGTACTTTCCTCCTTCTTTTCTCTTTTTTTAATTTGTATGAACGACGACGTCTAGTCTTGCAATTTTATTGATTTGTAACTGTTATTTGTGTTTAAAAAAGTGCTCAATTGAAATAAGTAATGGATAATAGATGGATACAAATTATTTTATAGTGGTAAGCCACCCACTTTTCTGGCCCTTGTACAAGAAAATCCTAAATAATCTTATGTTGAACTAAGTGATGATGATGAATGTATAGACGATCCTGATTATCATCCCACACAAGCAGAAGAGATCCGATACACTTCTTTTGAATCTATGAATGAGGAACAGGTTGCCTCAACATGCACATTTCCTAAACTACAACCCCATAAGAAGAGAAGAGGGAAGAATGTCCTTTAAACCGTTGGCTTGGCAGAGCAAGAGGACACCCCTGAACTTAGTTCACCCCAAAACTAAAACAAATGCAGGATAATCTAGAAGTATGAGGATATTGAAACTTTCCAGGTTCCTGATCCCAGATTTGAAATCCCTTTGGATTTAAAGATACAATTGCAGTAGTTCAAAACAATCTTCACTGACAAGATGATGAAAGATATTGCCCACCATACTAATCTGTACTCATACCAGGAGTTAGGGGATCCAATCAAGACTACCCTGAAGAGATTAAAGATTTCCTTGCAATACTACTCATCATGGGTGTTTTCACCTTCTCAGCCATAGATGACTATTGGCACAACGAATGACGCTTCAACGTGATAGCTGATATTATGCCGAGGAAAAGAATCCAGAAGTTACGCCGGTTCATGCATTTCAGTGATAACCAGCAGTGCAGTGACAGTCCAGACAGATTTGACAAAATCCACTTTTTTTTTTAGATGCTTCGAGAGCAAAACATGTATTCAACACAGGGCTTTATGTGCATCGGTACTGCTCAATCAAACCGCATCGGTGGAACTCCCTTGATGTCAGACAAAGAGCTCACAAAGAAAGGATGTGGAGCTTTCGATTACAGGTCTGCCGAAGGGGAAATTGCAGTCAAATGGCTTGGCACCTGTGTAGTCTTGTATTACTTAATACTAACTCACTCTATTCTATAATCTACACGTGCACTACATACATTTGAGACGCCGATAAACAAACAACAAAAGCATAAACAGACATAATTTTATACATACATATAATATAATACATAATGAGACTAATAAACACGGCATATTCCACATATCCCTTTCTATGCATGAATTCAACCTTACACATAATCAATGTAGATCGCTGGGGGCTTAGAAACTCGTCCCGACTTAGTAACACTTTCTTTTAGAACTGCTGCACCTGCATCTTTTGTGTCCTGATTAATTTCTTCAGATTTAGAATTTTCTAGGCGAGGAGATGGCATCTTATTTAAATGGACCGATTTCTTCTATACGAGCCAGTATCCGTTTCAATGATATAGGAACGTGGTGTTGAATTTCCTATAACAATCCGAGACTGTCTTCTATCTGGTATTACAACTTCATCTCCTTTCTGAAGAGTAATCAAAGGTTTTGCTGCGTGTCTTTGATCAAAATTAATCTTTTGGGCCGTCTTTTTATTTTCCTCCAACTGATGAAGAGCCTGGCTAGGTATTACTATTGGAGATAACTGGCATGCAGCTACAGGAACTATTGTGTTTAACCTTCTTCCCATCATCAACTCAGCTGGAGAATATTCATTGGAGAGAGGAGTAGCTCTATAATTTAATAGAACTAAATAAGGGTCCTTGCTACCTGATAATAGTCTTTTAACAGTTTGGACTGCTCTCTCTGCTTCTCCATTTCCTGATGAATGTCCAGGAATGCTTGTAAGATGACGGAAACCATATTCATTAGTAAATAGTTTGAACTCTCTTGATGTATAAGAACTGACGTTATCAGACCTCACTTGATCTGAGATTCCGAATCTAGAAAATACCCGTTTCATCCTATCATTGAGTTCGTTCGATTTTGTCGTTTGTAAACTAGCCACCTCAATCCATCTTGAATAATAGTCCACAAGAACAATGTGCTGTTTCCCATTTACTTCATAAACATCCGTAGCTATATATTGCCACGCCTTTGAAGAATTTTTGTTGGCATTACCGGCTCCGAATGATTTTTCCTGTTGGCTTGACATCTCCGGCAATTTTCAATAAGTTCTTCAATGTTTTCCATTAATCCCAGCCACCATATCGTGCTCCGAGCCAAAGCTTTACATTCGACAATACCTTGATGTCCTTCATGTATTCGATCTAACACAACCAATTTCATTGCAGAGGGAATCACTACCCGAGTGCCCATCATTAACAACCCTCTTACACCTGTCATGTCTGCTCAATAAGCGTAATATAGTCCAACAAGTCCTATAACCAGATGTTTATCAGGTCATCCTTCTGATGCATAGATCATTAATTTGTCTACAAACTTTATCTTCTTGCTGATGATGTATAATTTCTTCTAACTCGCTATTGGGGATAGGTATTTCCTCTAGTATATGATTTGCATGTAATTCCAATTCTTTGTAAAAAAGTATATTTTTCCTTGTTACCCATTGGAGATCGTGAAAGTGTATCAGCCTTATTCAAAATTTTACCAAGAACATGTATTGGGTTTAAAGAATATTGCATTAGCTTCATCCTCATTGTTTGAATCCTTACTGGAAGTTGATCAAAATCCTTCGTCGATAATAACGGAATCAACGGTTTATGATCAGTTTCTAATAAAATGTTTTTACCAAGAATGTAATCTGAAAATCTGTCACACGCAAAAGTTGATGCTAGAGGTTCTTTTTCGATTTGAGCATATCTTCGCTTGGCTTCTGAGAGACTTTTTTTGAAAGTGTACGCCACTGGTGCCCATCTATCATCGTGCTTTTACATGAGGACTCCTCCCAATCCATAAAAAGAAGCATCCGCTGAGACTTTCGTTTCTAACAACGTGTCGTATATTTTCAATACCAGCTTACTAGTGAGACTCTTCTTTATATCCTCCAATGCCTTCTCCTGCTCCGGACCCCAATACCATCCACTAGTAGATTTCAGAAGTTCACGTATAGGTTGTGTCCTGGTTGGTAAGTCTGGCAAGAGTTTCATGAGCTGATTGACAGTTCCCATCAACCCTGTAACCTCACTAACATTTTGTGGAGCTCTCATCATCATGATCGCCTCAACTTTCTCTTTTGAGCTTTCCACACCATTTGCTCCAACAATTTGACCCAAGAAATTTATTTGGCTTTGAGCGAATCGACACTTTTCCTTATTTAAAGTAACTCCAGCATCTTTTCAACTTCCTTAATGTTTGTACAAGTCGTTCATCGTGCTCCTCTTTTCTCTTCCCTAACACAACAATGGCATCCATAAGACAAACTTATCCTTGTTGACTTCACAAAATCCTATAGATTTCACTCTGAAACTTCTCAGGGCCTGATTTAATTCCGAAGGGTATCCTTTTGTACCAGAACCTCCCGAACGGGGTTATAAAAGTAGTAAGCTTTCTGGATTCTTCCCCCAAACACACCTGATGAAATCCTGTTGGCATCCAATTTTGAAAAAATCTTGGCTCCCCCATTAAAGAAATAGTATAATCCACTGTAGGAAGCATAAGGCGTTCCCTTTTCACAGCTAAATTCCATTTTGTTAGATCTACACAAATTCTAATTCTGTTCTTTCCTTTCGGAAACACTACCATAGGAGAACACCAGTCCGATGGCTCCACACACGCCTCAATGACATCTAATTTTACGAGCTTTTCCAATTCTTGTTTTACTAGAGGTAGAAGTGGGATTGATATCCTCCTTGGAGTCATGATACTGTAAGGCTCGACATTCGATTCAATTTTGATTTGATTTTGTATTCACCTTCCAACCTACCAAGTCCATGAAACATATATTTGAATTCCTGGAGAACTAATCGGATCCGTTGTTACTTGCTGGATAAACTTGACCACTCCTAAGGCACTACTGGCCTCTCTTCCAAGTAATAGAGAACCAGAAGAAAGAACATATATTTCTTCCTGAATCTTCCTGTTTCTTTTCTTAATCGCTTCTATGAACACCCCAATCACAGGTAACTTCTTATGATCCGGTCCATTCAGTAATTTTGTAGGCTTTCTTAATATTAATTTATTGAAATGATGATCATAAACGCTTTTGGGTACCACTTTTACATCGCCCCCAGTATCTATATTGAAATAAAGGCGTTTGCCTCCCACATACACTTCAGTTGGAAGATAAATTTAAATTGGGATACATTAAATGTCTATTAACAAGTATAGTCAATTAGTTTTTTGTCTTTAGCCTTTACTGCTATGGATTTTAAGAAGAGGACCATCTTCAAAGTATTCTACGTTCGTATATTCCAACAGATTCGCATTGCTTTTAATTCCAAAAAGGAACATTTATGGATTCAATATTACCTTTGTGGACTCCGGACGTATTTCCCTATTCCAGTGGTATCACTAAACTTGAAACTGTGTTATTCTTCGATCTTCTGTAGGGTCTTCACGTTAAGAGTTTTTGATATCTTCATAGGAGAGAGTCTTTGACACGAATTTAGAGGATATATCACCCAATTGGTTTATTTCTCTTAACTTGGGTTTTTCTTATACTGCTTCAGCATGTTTTAGTAGCTTCCTCAACATTTTCTCTTGTTACCAGTGACATAAAAAAGTCTTGATATTACCCTTATATTGACATTTTCTCGAGTGCATTTATTCAGCATTAATCCTCCACTGCAATAGTCTTGACTACCTTTGAGACGGTCGATCGGCCTAAGGACTTCCTTTTTGTAAATTCGGCTATGAAAATGACCTAAGTGGTTTCAAAAGAGTGATTGACAGCCTCAAGGATTTGCCTAACTAATTTACCGCTTCAATTCATATTGTGTGGCTACCTATACATGTTTTATTTAAAATTTACACAATATTCGTATCCCTAGGCATTAATACCCTAATGTGTATAAAATATGTCTTAGATAGCGGGAACGGTTTTTTTTCAGTCAGCAATCTAAATTAAAAAAAAATATTTTATCAGACTATTATCATTATTATTTAATTTTTGAAGACAGAACGTCTAAGTATAAGGTAATAACTAGGACATGTGCTCATGAAAGACAAGTTGCAACAATGAGGCTTTGCTCGGGCGCTATAAGTGTAAGTTATTGTTAGAATCGCAGTAGAATTGAAGATTAATATTGGAATAATTCTAGCCTATATGTTTTTTTATATACAGAGTTGAATTTGTGTTTATTTGCTTCCGCTCACAGGTGCTTTCAGCTGATCTAATCAAACGTCATAACAGGTAAACTGTTTTGTTCTGAAACATTCTTCAAATTCTAAAGATTATCACGTAAATTTTCGTTTGCTTTTATTTATATACCGGCATGACATATTTTATCTATCACTGTCACTACTACTATCTATAACAAAACAACTGTTTTATTAAATGACTATTTTTTTCTCGTTTTTTATCCTTAAGGCATTCCTACATAAGGATAGATGGAAGATTGTGCGGCTCACTTACCTTAACAAAAGTTGCAACCCTAGTAATGACTTAAATTTCACATGCGAGTAAATGATTGAGATTCTTATTCGTTTTAGTAGTTTCACCTTTTTCCTACTCGACAAAAATTTAATCTTGACATTTTCATCAAAATAATTTTTACGAATATATAAACCTAGAGCTCAACCTTCTCAGTCATATTACAAAACAAGGTTTCTATTAAGCTATGAATAACTTTCTTCCATTCTATACAACGTTTTGAACACTTTCCAAGACTGGACTATCGTATCAGATCTTTTCTTTCCATGTATCTTGAAAAATTGATTTTGCTACAAACTAAAACTGGAAAAAAAGGAAAATCTAGTCGTAATTGGCAAAAAAAATACTATTGAGATTTCAAAAGTGTTATTTGTTTTTCCAAATCTGTTATTGTTAATTAATTTTTTTATTTCGAAAATATCTAAAAATAAAGTAACCATGTGTGCCTGTGCTCCTGATAGAAGAAGAATAACACTGATGATTTGTTGGAGAGTTAATCGTCCTTTTACAGTCCTTGTTGGACTCAGAGTAGAGTTGAGGATCGATATTGGGGTAATTGCTGCCTATATCCTCGATATATACGGAGTAGAGTTGTGTTTATTTACGTAATCTCATGGCTACTTGTAGCCAATATAATAAAACATTCACGACAGTTCAACACTCTCAATAGTAAACAAACTACAACTTGTCGGGATTACCATGTTAATTTTTAGTCTCTTTTATGATTAAACTTACCAGCAATACATGTTTTATGGATAACTAATTCTACATATCAATTATATTGAATTATTCCAAATTATTTTAATAAAATTAAAAAAGGGAGTAGAAAACGATTTAAAAAAAAAAGAAGACACTTATCTCTTCTTCCTCCCTCAGACCTACTACTCACCCTCCCCTATCATAATAATTAGAGATATTCAAAATACTATTCTAAAAATGAGCCCAGCTTTTTGCAGTTGTAATCTGATTTAGGAACCCTGCCTAAATATATTATTTTATTTAGCAAAATTGTTATCATTTTTCTTTTATTCCTTTTTAGCTTCACTACACCATCACATTGTCAATGGAGTCCAAAAGTAAACTAGTGCTGGCAATAGTTTGTGGGAAATAATATGTTGCCTTCAACGAGACTACAAGTAAATTCAAACTTTACTTATTTTTCCATGAACTCGGAGCTTATGGACTTGTACTCATAACCAAAAAATACGGAGCATGAGAACTCGAGACCAGAAGGACCTGGACCATTATGACTCGGACTTTACTTTAGCACTGAAAAGATGGACTCAAATTCAGGTCTGAGTATTAGATCTTTACTCTTTTTTTAAAATTATATTTACTATTTAGAATTAGTAATTATTTAGTGAATATGAAGAGGATCTACATAAAGATGTAAATTAATTAATACGAATTATGTATATAAGTAGATATGGCTTTACTATTAAAAATATTTTTTAATATTTGGTTTCTTATAGTGGTTGTACCATGTGGGTTTTATTGATGATCCCCTTGACGAAAATTGTAGCAGCATCATTATATGGCATGAATGGATAACGTTATCGTTATTGATTCATCATTGTTTTCATCCATACCATTGAGACTTAATTGAAGTGCTTGGCGTAGTATTCACAATTATGAAACATTATTGCAGAGATAAGAATGCTTGTATTTTCGAGGTTATTAGGATTGCTTTAGGCGTTTGACTGCTCTTATAGAATAAGCTACTGCACAAATAATGAAAACTTTTCGTCTCTCGCCAGAGAAATCTGGTCCCAATACGTTGTTCAGACTTTTGACTTCAATACTTAAAATTGTTCTACTGTCAAACTTCTTAACATCTTCCAAATTTTTAAAATAAGGGCAACCTATCAACACTGCCCTTATGGATCATAGTTTCGTTTAAGACAAGAAGATTCTCATATTTTCAATTTCTTTCTTAATCTTTGACAACCATACTTACATTGGGATTCCATTGGCTTTGTGATGGGGTAGCACGAAGGAGTTGTATAACCAGTATAAAGTTCTATGAATTTTTGCAAGGTATGGAAGGTTATTAATATAGAGGGGGGAGATTTCAGGGTACATGCATCTTGTTTATATCCAACATAAAATTAAAAACATCAGGACTCGATTCAATCATATTCTAAGAATAAAATTTCAAATTATTCTCGTAAATACGACTTTTATTATGCTGTTGGAATTCGCATTTTCTAAAGGCTTGGCTCCCAAAATCACAAAGGCCACATGACAAAATTCTGGAAACCTTGTCAAAAATATAGACTTTTTCTCCTTCATTATCAGCAAAAAAAAAAATTATATATAACAATTATATAATAAAATTGAATGTTATTTGTTTTTTTTTACATTCATATTATTTTGTTTAAAACATGTTAGAATTCTTTAAGAAAGTAAGTAATATATTGAAATTATAGCTACAATAAGTCTTAGAATGAATACAGTTAAAAAAATTAAACTACCTATAATAAATTTTATGCAAATGGAAATATTTTGTTTGTTTTATCTTACCTTAAAATTATAAGAGATAAAAATGACTTCTTTTTTAAAAAATCTCAAATTATTTTTATTTAATTTTTAATAAAACCATAGAAGTGCTGTACCATAGCATATTAAAAGGGTTCCATTATGCCTAGAAACGCGGGGGCGGTATATTTTAATCTGTATTTTGAGCCAGTACTTTACTTGTACAACCTGAGAGCCGAGGTGTATTTTGGAATATTGGGAGGTTACTTGATGCTCAGGGAAGCGGCTGGGAGATTGCCGGCTCGGCTACTGACCCACAATAAAGCAACTACTTCCTCTGCATTAAAGAAGAGTGACTAATATAATACCTATATATTAGAATACTTAGATATACTAAAAAAAAAACCAACATGAAAATAATTCTTAAAATTTTACAGTCTTTATTTTTTGTCTTATATTAAGCAGAAGAGTTCTTAAATTTTTAATGTCTCGGCCTACGCTGGGAAAGCCTACTCAGCGTCGTTATTTAATTTTTAATCAAACTAGTAATACCCATTGCCCGCGGGGTGTGTCATCTATTACATTTAAATTTAATATTACTGTATTATTTCACTTCTTTTCTCCCTCACAAAAAACTAATTAAAAAAACATAATTCCAACAAATAGAAAAAACATAACACAAAAGGGGTTATGACACAGATCTTTTGTAATTAAAGGTATCGAAGATGCTTATATGTTAGGAGATGAACCCCTAAAAACACATCCATTTTTTTGAAATCTTTCGGAATTTGCTAATAAAAAATAATGACCTGGCAAATCAATAGCGAACCCATTTTTGGTGGGAGTCTGCTTATTGTTTTATCATAATAACTCCGTTTTCTACAAATCAAGGGTCTACATCCATTCTGAGTATCTTTAATCTCCTTCTAGTTTTATTATTTGGTCATTCCTCAGTATTGCTCTCCATGAAAGGCCAACACACATCTCTATTTGTCAAATACTCCAGGGCTATATATATTGGTTTTGGAAGAACATGGACCATAAAGTTTTTTTTTGTTGATGGAATAATACAATGAGCACTTGAACTCGAAATAAAGACCTAGATCCGAATACTTCTGAGAAGCTAGAACTGAGATGTGGCAACCCTGAAGAAACTCACTTTTCGTATTGTGTATTCATAGGTTCATTGAGCCCAAAAAGTGAAAGGATCTGCTCCATAATCGAGAGCTGATCCGAACCCATTTTCTTCAGATGAGGTCTAAAGCTCTTGCTGATACAAAACAGTTCCAAAGAAGCACACAAAAATCCACTCAGAAACCATTGACCCATTACTTGCTGAAATAAATCTTTAATTTTAATCCCCCAGAAATCACTGGAGTACAGGATTTTCTTTATCATGAGAATTTGAAAGACTTCCTCATAAACTTTACGTCTCGCGAAAACAGACACCAACTTTTAACAGAAGAATCAATATGGCTTTAACAAATTTAGGTTCAAGAAATTTTTCCAAAACCAGATTTTTTCTAGTCTTGTATATTTCTTCACAAATTTTCTCCGAAAAAGGTACGTGTCTTAGGTGATGAAAAATCTAAGGAAATATATTTTAACCTCCAGAGTTCCAATCTTTTAAGGAGTGTTTAAATCATTCTTATTTTATTTATTTCTGGAGCAACCGTGTTTGTATTTGAAACTTCAATTTCTAGTAAGGAAGTTGATTGACCGAATGTTATATCTATGAAATAATTTTTCAATCGATCTCCTCAATTTGTTAATGCTTTAGTTTTCAAATATTTTCAGTACTGTTGATTGACTCCATGGATACATTGAAGGTTTGTGCTAGACTGACCTTAAGAGGTAATCAGCATACATCAGGGATTTTATTTTTTTCTTTAAAAAATCCCTAAAGAATAAGGATTAAAGTGAATCCCCAAATATGAACTTTTAATGTTAAAAATTCTATCAATATTAATTATCTATTTTTTAATACTTGTCCAAAAAAAAAAAAAAAAAAGTTAACGGTACCTAGTATTGTTATTAAACCATCTATGAAAACAAATAGGCTGAAATTTCTCTAAATACCTTACATAAATTTTGTGGATTTTGAAAACGTGATATAATACTCTTACAATATTTTGGGAGAACCTTATGAGTACTGTGTTATGTTATTAAAATTATTAACTTAAAGCCTTTCAATGTATTTTTCCTTCTTACCTTATATAACGTTTAATAATATATGAAAACATTTAAAAAATGGCATAAGGTATAATATACTTACAATATTAGGAAATAAATACGAATAGATTTAGATACAATTTTACAAGTAATCAATAGAACATTCTATTATCCGAATAATTATACAATTTTATTGTAGCTTTTTAATAAGTAGGGCATTAAGTAATACAACAGGTTTCATACTAAAGTAATTTAATAAAATTCGATGTACCGTATACCTCCTTTTACATAAATTAATATTAAATTTGCAGAATAGTAATATATTTATCTGTAGCTTCTAAGGGGCACATAAGTGAAAATGATTGAGAAACATTGAAATGAAAAAAAAAACTACTGTGATCCCTATTTATTGTAACACACATTAATATTTTTATTTGAACAAATATTCGTAAATTCTAACAAATAAGGTTAGATTTTTCTCTAATTTGAACTTGTATTCAGGTAAATGCTCGACAGAACTTTAGGACTAAGTTTCATTATTCTTCTTTTTTATCAAACTGAATCTATAGATTTAAAACCTATGCTAATTAAATTAAATATTTTCTGCAAATTGTATTCAAATCCATAACATTAGATGAAAAATTATTCGTATATTGTTTATAAACTGACCATTATTGGTTCAAAGGAATTGAAATGTGTTATTTTGAATAACTGTTAACATCTTTTAGATAATTCAGTTTATATAATTTCAGCTACTTATTAACATAAAATTAAAGTCATCTGAAAAGTGAAAAATAAATTAATATATTTTGATATTAGATATTAATATATTTTTAGAATATTTATTTTATATATAAAAGTAATGGTATTTGTTTAAAATAAGTTATATATACAAATTGTTAAAATTCCCAAACTATGCCAAACTTGTTACCTAAAGTTTAATGTTATAATTGTAAGAAAATTTAATTGGACTGATGAGAAATATTTTTAGCTATAAATAAAGGCTAGTTTCTACCTTTTTATGTGTCGCAATCTAAATTGTTGGAATTATTATTTCTTTGAAGAATAATTAAGAGTTACTGAGAAAAACATGTATTGTCTATATTGGAAAAATGTCAATAAGAATCCTTATAAATTATATTTCGAGATAGTTACAAAAAATTATAACACTAAGCTTAAAGAGGTGGAAACAAGGGATGTACAGTATTCCAATTAATAAGACTTACATATCTTAAGTAATGTTTGATACAAAGACTAATTGAAGCAATATGTTAAAAAATACATTTTGAATATCTACACAAACACATGCGTATCTTCAATTTATGTATCAAAAGTTAGTTAATTGATAATGGTAGTCAATACTTTATTGCCAATATTTAAGAAAAAACATTTACACTTACTTGGTCCAATAATTATGGTCGTTATCTTATTATCTATGGACATTGTTCGATAATATGTAGTCATTCCCATTCGCATAGAATTATTTTGATGATTGTTATGGGAAATAGAATTGTGATGAGAATAATAAGAATGTGCCATAATGTTTCAAGAATTTTATTATCGCTCATAAGAATGAAAGGGGAGAAAAGTACCCAACGATTGAATACAACTCTCAAAAAGATTGATTAAATGAAGAAATAATCCCTCCCTACTTTCTCATGGTTTTAAGCGCACGCTTTTTTTATGGTTGTATACTTTGTTGGTATGTATCATAAAATGTTATTCGAAAAAGTAACAAACATCAAGTCTAAAAAAATATCAAAGAGCAAATATCTGCCCTTTCACTGTCACAAAATTAAAAGATGCAGAGGTAAAGAGGGGTTCACTAGAAATTTTGTAATTAACAATACAAAAATTTCATCTTAAATTGGGAATTAATTTTTTATTTATGATAATTTATAATAAATTACATATTTATCATCTCATTATATTATTTGGAGAATAATTTTACTTACTATATTAAATAATAAATTAAGAAAATATCAATTTAATATTTTTTTTTTCATAATTGTTAGATTTCAACTATTTACACATATTTGCTCGAACAACAATTTTAAAGTTCAATTAGACAAATATTTTACACACATATGTCTATTTTTAATTAATTGGATTATTCCATATTGTTATATCTTACTGATAAACAAGAATAAGGGGAAATTATTGTAATTATTACTGGATTACAACTTTCTAATACTACTGAGCATATTGGTATGATAATAAAACGTAGTAGGGGAAAATCTAAATAACAATAATTAAATCTTGATGAACTTCTAACCATAAACAAGGGGCATTAGTGTTCTAAGATTTTATCACACATATTTTTTTTGGTGGGTAGATATTTATTTGTATGTTCCTTATGTTATGTATGTTGATTTATTGTACTTAAATCCGTAAATATTTCTACCATTTAATAAAGAAAAGTTGAATAATTTAGAAGAATGGCGTAATTAACTTGTTACCAGATGCGTAAGAATTTTATCTTAATACTTAAATAATCTTTACAAACATAAGGAATTTAGGCTCTATAAGAAAAAGATTTATACTATATAGGTATACATTTAAGAGACTGAATAGTTCACTAAAATATATATAAAAATAAAATAGGTTCACTGTAGTGCTTACGAGAAGAGAATATAAAATATTTTCATTTACTCTTAAAAATCATCATTCAAAATCCTATGAACTGTTCACTTTTTTCATTTTTCCTTAGTCATAAAAAACATATTGTAAGGATTGAACTTCTTTTGCATTACCATCTACATGAAGATGAAGGGAGCTAGTGGAAACTCACGAAGAAACTGAAAAACTGAGACAAGGAGAATAATATAGGGATTTGTCTTGGCAGTCAAATGTTTCTTATGAATACACGAGATAGACTACCAAATTTTAAGTCGTTTGTTTGAATAGTTAATTAAATAACTACTCTTAGCCGTAATCTGATGAAATCAAAGAGTTTTTAACCACGTAGAAATACTAAAGAGTATTGTTTATGTCAACCTGTGTATTTCCTAAAAATACGTGAACTCTTTGTGTATATAGTGCTCCCACGAGGTACGTAAAGAATAGTAACGAAAATATTCATTTAATTCCCGGCAAAGAATCATAATTAAATTTCAATCGAATGTAGAAAAAAGTAATATTTTGATATAACTGCAGTAGGGAATTTACTCTGTCGTAGGGATAAATTATATTATTGAAGGAAAAGAATTCCCAATGCTTATACCTACGTAGGGATATATTATCTTTAATTTTTCAATAGTAACTAGGAATGTGAATCCCCACGGAGCCTCCTCAGGTAGATATACTTCATAAATCATAACATGTCTATGAGGGGGAAGAATTTTAAATTAGTGGCTCGGTACTTTTGGTTTATTAGTAATTTACCGACAGAACATTCATATAATGGATCTTTATCAACCCATTTTTTCAGTGAGTCCATATCTTCTCCTTTTAATATCATAGAAATACGCCTTGACGTTCAGGGGTCTCGACCCTTCGGAGCAAGATCTTTGTCTCACTCATTGGCTCTCATTTACTTTAATGGGTGGATCCTTCATTATGGAGATACATTTTAACATAAATTCCCGATATAGTGACCTCCAATCTCGAAGATCATCACATCAAAAATACATCAGTCGCTCAAGGTGTTTTATGAAATCCACTTATACTGGTGAATTTCTATATAGAGCAAGAATAATCAAATAATAGACCCGATAAGGAACTGAGGTAGTTCTTTTCCTCTATTCAAAGCTACTTCATTGAAAATCCTGAATATATTAATAAAAAATTCACCTTTATTTCTTATTGTACTCTTTTGAAGGAGCCCTTGTGTCCCCTTAATATACATAATAAACAAATTACTCATCTCTAACACACTTATAAGTGGCATCAATTTTATTTGGATGGCTGAACGTTTAAGGTAAATATTAGTCATATTAGAGGGAAGAGTTTGAATTGAGTTACTTGGTAGTTCTAGTTTATCACTGATGTACATAGATTTTTTCTTCGGTAAATTAGAATATAAGTATCTGCATCCACTCATTCTTCTAATGAATTCATTACTTTTCGATTGTATATTCTAGACATTCGCCTCTTACCTTAAATTTAAGGTACTAGGATCTTATCCTTTTGGAGGAAGATATCATGGCTCAATATTTGGATATCCCTTCTTTAATGGAAGCATCATTAATTATTTATGAAGATATCAATTAACATCAAAAATCGTGATAGTGACTTCTAACCTTTCTCAAAAATAAATACATCCGTCACTCCAGAACTATTTGTATTTCCAATATAGGGACTATTTCCTACCTCTGCTATTTTTAATAATACTAATTAAAGTTATTAATTGACACGTATCTCTTAGTTTGTAAAAACTACCCCTAACATTCTACTTCTCAGGACCTCCATCTTCCGTCGTACTGACTCCTAAGTCATTAATCTTCCAAGTTATTAATTCTAGGTATATTACCAGGGTAAGTACTTTTAATTCCTTGATATTTTCTTTCTCTTCTAGACTAAATTATAGATGTACTTTTAAATAATTATTTCTTTAAATTTAAATTTCTTTATTTAAGGTTTCAAATTTCTTTATCATATTTAAATGTTTATATAAATATAAAATATATTTATATATATATTATGTTGTTTAAATCAAATTAGGTGATTAATTAATAAAGTATACCTCTGAATTCTTTAAATCAATATATCAATGAATTTACTATTGAATTTACATTCGTGTTTTGAATATTACTACTTGATGACTTGTAGAAGTAGACCTAAAAAAATAAAGAACTAATTTTATGAACTCATTATGAGTTTATAGATAAAGTATATTTACACAACTTTATAAAAAGTAGAGTAAGTTACTGCAACTAATGCCAACATTAATTTTGGTATGTAGTTTTTTTTATTTATTGATGTAAAATTTTTTGAAGCCACAATCTGTATTTATCAGAAGTGACATTAAAATCTCGAGAAAAGTGATTTGGCTACATAACCTTAAACAACGAACACATTAGAATTTTCAGTAAAAGTAACTTCTTCATGCTACTCTTGTAGAATATAGATAATTTTATAAGTAGTGAAAATGTCTTCTTGGTAAACTTTCGCAGTTTTTTTTTTTCGTTATAATGTCATGGATAAGGCTTACTTTGACGTTCCTATGATACAAAGAACAGATCCTTTTTAATATTGACAAAAAAAAGCTTGATATCCTAGGAGATGTAGTGGATTTAGAAGCGTATCTTTGACGTTTCCATAACTGAATGGATATATATTTGGGAAGATTTGCAAAGAACAGCAACAGGCAACAAGTAACGTTTTTGAAGTTTGTTCCCCAACAATTATTGCTAGCCCAATTTGGACCGATTTTTCTGTCAAGACTACAGTCTCAGACCGTAAAATTCGTTCGGTCCAACAAAAATTATACCAGTCTCAGACCGGTCTAAGATTTCCAGACCGAACCCCAACAATAGTACTCCCCCTCATTAAGGACTTTATTTTTTCCTTTTTTCCGGAGAAAAAGTCTTCCATTCACTTAAAATTACGTGGTATTTAATAATACAAATCTTAATTTAAATATTCAAATTTAAGATTATTACAGTTTCTGTTTATATAATTGCTGGCATATTTTAATTATTTTAGCCAATTTGTTTTCTACGTCTTTAATAAACAACACATTTATGACAAAATGTATGCGTAGGGAAGTGTAGGGATTTTTAGTGGGAGCCCTGCATATCTGTGGCAATTGTATTTAAATAGCTTATAATGATATGGGTTGAACTTATAAGTAAATAACACTGATTCGAACATTAAACAGATGAAATAGTTCCGATTTGATCAGCACCTTCTCCTTTTTCAAATTTTCCTATGTCTTTCATTTTTTTTTTTTTCTTGAAGGAGAGGAAATCATAAGAAAATATTTAAAATTGTTGAAAAAGGAGAGGTTTTGTCAAAAAGTCCTCCAGAAATAGAAGGAGCTATTACAGTAAAGATGGACTAAGGGATAATAATAATAAAAGAGAGAAATTATGCGTGCCAAATGAATGCATAAGTAAACTCACATTTAGATTATGTCATTTTTTAATACTAAGAACTTCTTTTTTACGTCATTTTGCCTTTTCAGCACTGGTAGATTCAAACAAACATCTCTGTACTACCTTTTTTTCCTTATATATTGCACTCGTTTACCTTTACCTGAAATGGATAACCCCTTCACAGCCTTTGTAGCAAATTGTAAAGTATAATAGTTCTCAATTTATGTGTCGGCCTGACGAATAGTGTAGCATCCTTAGAGATGTAAATAAGAAGTACATTCTGGTGCGAGTAAATAATAATATCTATTGATAGGCTATGTATTCCAGAAAAATCTAATTATTTACTTTTTCTTATTCACTGTTGCTGTCATATTATTGCTCAATTAAAAACCCAAGTGGATATAACTTTATAGGCAATGTAGGGAGTGAATCTAAGTAGCTTCTAACTTGTAAAAAATATGCTCATCCAGTATGTAAGACAAAAGAAGGAAATCGAAATGAGGTCATAAATACAACTGACCGACTTAAATGAACGAGTAATGCAGATTGCCAACCAAAATTTGTATTATTATTTAACTCGCACTGGAAAGAAGTTTTATTTACGTCTCAAAGCATGCATTCAACGAATGAAAGATGAGTATAGTTTATGAAAATATAACATATTCATATACATATTTATGATTAAAAAAAAAGTAAGAATGTAGTCATATAAATAAAATCTCCGAGGCATTTTGCATGTAGCATCGAACGTGTGTAGTTAAGGCTCAGCCATGTAGTACTCTAGAGACTAAAATACTTTTGGGCTCATTAATCATAACGTCATTTTTTTTTTACTTTCTGAAGCTATTATTATTATTCTTTCATTCTTGAAGATATAACATTTATCAGCTATGTATTCAGTAACTACGTATATGTGTGCTCATGTAAACGGTGAGTAAAATTGAGGATTTTTGGTGTGGTTATTTTCTACATTTTAAGACAAAAATTGTCTTTTAGACAACGCCTAATAACTGAAGGAAATGTCCGGTACTACCAGACGCTTTGATATTACTTCATTTAGACTATTTTTATTATTTTTGTTGTTTCTACTGATCTACATAGAGTGAGAATATCTTTTAAATTCAGCTGAGGAGTTTTCTCGAACAACTTTTGTCGCACTTCTTCGTCGTTGATGCCGCAAATTATTAAAATAGCTAACCAATCTTCTGGCTTTTTTTCAAAAAATTAGTTATCTGCTCCTAAAATCTTCAAGTAACAGTAAAATTCATTGAATGTTTCCTTAAAAATAATTTGTATAGAGTAGCTGCTTTTTGTCTTTTTTCTTTGAAGTATTCAGTTATATCTTCTATTACTTCATTTAGAGCAGTGGTTCTTAACCCGGGTTCGGTCGAACCCAAGAGGTTCTGTGAGACACTCTCAGGGATTTGGCAAGCCCCCTGCATCCACTGATGCGACTGTCGACCAGAGAGACCTGGGTTCAGTATGAGTGTGCTGGAACAGGGTTGCATCAAAATAGAGCGAGTGGGATACCAACAAGAAAAAAAAAACCAACTGCGGTGGACCTGCTGTGAGATTCAAAAAAATTTCTTCTCTGTCTTACATTACAAATATTTAGTTACTTGGTAAAAATTCGTTATACAAAATAAAAACAGCTCATTCGTGTTATTTGTAAAATTACGCTTAAATTATCCATCATTGGCTGAAGGTGATTCGGCCATATTGCTATGTGCTAAGAAGCACCCCATCTTCAAATAGTTGTATAAGGAAACGGGCTCGGAACTCAAGGTACTTCTGTACCACTCTAAAGTTCGTTGATTATCCAGGGGAAAGGTACTTAATCGTGTTATTACCATGCGTGTGGCATCACTCCTGGTTTTGTGAGAGTACGGACATTGTCACGCAGATTACTTCAAAATTCTCAATTCATTCTCACTTTAGTGTAAGTACATGGTAGATATTTTGATGCTCTCAATGGACAGATGCAGCGCGGTTGAGCTAACATCATTATAGTCGAATACTGAAAACCTGAAAGAATATAATAAAAAGCTGCTTTTACTTAAACAATGAACATATAATTATAACTTTGCAAAAATTCCCCTGTTGGACGACTGTATTAGTAAGATGTTATCAAATTGTACCATACACTTTTATTGCAAAAATAAAACCTTGGTGATACTTATAGCATTTGTAGTAACATATTTTTGTGAGAAATCATTTTCAAGGATTGTTGACATAAAAACAGGGCAAATGAATAGACTCTGTTGCGAAAGAGATATGAGAGTGGAACTTACCAAGGTGAATCCATACATTTGTGAACTTGTGCATAAAATGCAACAGCATAAGACATATTGATTTGTATGTTTTGTTTGTTTTGTACCTTGAACACAGTGGTTTTTGGTTGCAACTGATGCATCGTTCATTTCATTTTACTATAAGAAAATGTATAATTATGTTCTGAAAAAATCGTATAGGGGTACGGTGAATGCACGGATGACGCTTGCAAGGTTCAGTACCTCCAATAAGGTTAAGGACCAATGATTTAGAGTCTTATTTTTGTGTGCAGGAATATCTACGATATGTATATTTTTTGTGAGGAATTCAGGTGAGCAACATGTCCATAATATTTATATTTGCTCTTCACGAGTTTTTCCCATCAAATAAGTTAACTTTACATAATTATTCCAGGTTTATAAGAAAACATTATAAGAATAATAAATCATTTGTACAAAAATAAAATGTTCCGGAACTTTTGATAAGAATAATAAATTATTTGCCCAAAATGCATCGTTTTGTGGCATTTCTTCTTAAAATTGAAAGAGAAAAATGCGGAACAGCATGTCTGTTGGAGTTTACAAACCTCTTATACCTCTTTGCAGTCTGCCACAAGCTTAATGTTAGTGTCAGGTGGAGAGTCACTAAATGACAGAAATGATCTGCAACATGCATGTTTCATTTTCTTCTTGACAGAAAATACATTGTACTTGCAACAAAATACAGGGCATTGCTTTCACCTGTAGTCGTCATAGTCTCCAGACCTGAAGGCTGCGAATCAGTGAGGACAATTTCAGGTTTTCAATGTCGACATCTGCCAACACCTCTTTGATCTCTGAGATGTTCATGTCCTTGAATTTATTTCTTGACCTTATTCTGATCTTCTTTTCTGCTCCCAGGATTTACCTGACACTCATGTACTAGTTGGCTCCACTGAGTTATCTGTAACAAACGAATCTTTCTTCCATGTTATCGGACAGGAACATTATAAACAATATGTAGACGAATTCTTCATCTGCTCCAAACAGTGAGCTCAGAAAGAATTGTATGTTAGGTTGCTAGAAAATTTTCAGAAAGTCAGACCCCTTTTAAACTCCTTCAGGAAGGACCAACAAGATAGTTAACTTGGTGACTAATTTCCTGATCACGTCCTTTTTCCTTAGTGCAACTGTTGGAGTTTTGATATCTAAAATATTCCTCGTGTACCGGACAAACTCAGCAAAATTAGCTGTGTCCATGAATATTGGTTTTTTATCTGAGTAGAATTTGAGGACTCTAATGGTTGGATCATAAAAAACTGCATCGGCCTGTTTCAAATTTGTCTTCTCAATAGCTGTAGGAAGAGGTGCCTAGAGAGGGAGTTTGTGTGCTTGCTTTACTTTTAATGCTGACTCTTTATGGTGAGATTCTCTTATACTTGCAAAGTCTGAACGTAATAATTGTTGGGCACCGAAACAATCCAATGGAATGTTGAAGAAGTCTTGCCTCTGAAAACCGTTATAAATGTTTTGAGCATCTTCTAGCTTTGGGGCTCTTGAAGAGTAGTTTCATCTCCTCCATAATAAAAGAGAGCTTTGATAATTGAGCTGGCCCCAAGTCTGAAGATTCTATTAGACTAGGGCAGAGGCTCAAGATGACTTCATACACTTCATCATTCTTCAATTCCTCTTTTCATCAAATATATGTCGATTACTTCCGCAACAGATTAAATCTTCCCCTGTGATTTTGTGATTAGATGGTAGAAACTCAATGGTGTTAATCCTGTGATAGTCTTTTGTTCAAAATATTTATACAAAATGCTCAAAAAACTTTGAAATTGAGTTCATCTTCTATTTCAAGACTGGGTTTGATTTCAAGACCCTTGACCCAGGTAGCTTCAAGCTTAACTAGGGATAATTTTGACGATCCAAGAAGAGTAACTTCTGAGGGGAGACTCTCCTGAAATAACTTCTTATATAGCTCTTCAGCTATCTCAACCTTTTCTTCACCGAACAACTCAACACCAATGGCCTTTTTAACGTTCATAGTTGTGTTGTAGCCTTTTACTGCTTTGGTGGGTGTAGACGTTGGTGAAGGTGAGGAGACGCACAACGAAAGATTTTTCTAGATTGACGGAGCAATGTCATCGTTCAACCGCAACAAATTAATCATGAATTTTTCAATTAGCTAACAAAACTTATCAAAATCTTACCTTTATTGTAGATCTCTGTTTATTAGGAGCCCATGGCCATGTTGCTTGTCAACCGACTTGGTAATGAAGTCATCATCTGTGAAATGGAGGCTGTATATTCTTTAATTCATAGTCATTGTCTAGATTGCCTCTTGGGTTATTTATTTCACATTTGATCTTGGAATAACTCTTTCCCACTTAGATCGGAGCTTCTTTTTTTTTATTGGAGCTCTTGATTAGGGTGCACATTGAAGCCTTGGAATAAGTGAAAACTAATACCTGGGTTCTTGGGGGTCCCAGCATATCCCTGTTGGCATCCTGGGGTACAGTATTTCAACCCCATCTTCTTTGAAGTAACAATTAGTCGATCCCCTCATCCAAATAAATAAGCTTTCTTATTCTATAACAGCAGTCTAGATGAATTAATAGCGTCTGTTGTTGAACAATACACTCCATTTTAAAAGAAAATGTACGTTCAAAGAAATAACTCTCATTTGATTTTTATAATATATTTAATGGATTTGTCTCTGAGCATGAGGACTTAGACTTTTATCATATTTGGTAACCTTTTAGCTTAGAGGCATTATGACTTGGACTTATATCGGACTCGAAAAATCAGAACTTGGACTCAGATCCATAATAACTTGGACTTGGAAAAATTCTGAGGGTTTATTCCATAGACAAAAAAAAAATGTTTGGACAAAAGAAGACTCGATACGGGGTTAAGTGTATATTAAAAAGTGACTGGCGTCTCCAAAAAATATATACAGACAAGGTCGTTTTCTAAATTTATTTAAAATCAAAAAAGTTATGGGCAAAAAAATATATAGTTGATAATTGCAGAGTTTTTTTTTAACTTTCAGATAAAATATTGCATTCGTAGATAAAATAGAATTTGTAGAAACTTGTCTGGAGATTTTGAATAATCTTTCAATTTCTTTTAATCAAACATGAATTCGCAATTTTTAAGAAGAAATTGCGAGAAAAAAAATAATACATTTTGGACATAGGATTTATTATTCTCATCAAAATTCCGGAACATTTTATTACATAAGTTTTAAAATATTTGCAAAAATGAACCCGATATCGAGGGTTATTTTTTCGACGACATTATTCTCAATACTTTTTTTGATTTTGCAAGTATAAGAAAATCTTGGTAACTTTGTGTTCCTCTTTACAATGCAAATAAACGCTATTTTCTACTTCTTTTTTTTGCAAAATTATAGCAAAACTATTTTATTTAATATTTCGTAGCAAAAACTTAGACCATGAAGACAAGGACACAGAAAAGCCCCTTCTATAGTATTCCATTCCTTTTATCATAGACACAATGCTGAGTATGTTTAGTCAGACTCCACTGGGACAAAATAGCAGTAAGAAGCGTAGGCATGGTAACTTGAAGTAGTGTCCGAATCTTTAAACAACTTGAACTCGCAAGTCGACTACAGCACAGGACATTATATTAAAATGAAGGAGTGTTCTGAGTGCTTTGGTACATCTAAAGATTTATGTTTATTCAGTCAAGGAAAACATCATTATTGTCTCTACTCTCGTTGTATTTTAAAAGATACTTTAGTATTAATGTGATATCATTGGACATATGTTTCATGAATTAACAAAAATGTAACTGAAATTATCATGTAAACAAGTATAATGAATGGTTCATATATTTATTTATCATATATTTTATTAATAAACATTAAATATTTTATTCGTCTATTTTATTTAAACTATTTATTCAAGAGTTTATTCCAACGATTGTGTCACTGTCTGACCAGTATTTATTCAAAGAGCTCAACACCTTTCCTTGCTGAAAAAGATTTTTGAAATTTATGTACTTGTTTGGTAAAGTGAACGAGAAGTATTCCACGGAGTGTTATGTTCTTAATTTATTTTAAATCCGAAAAATTTAAGAAATCATCATCTTTCCTCGAAGGGAAACATGGCATTAGGATTTTTTTTTTCTTAGTGATTCCATATCTTTTATTTGTTTCAGTCGCCTTGTCTTGCCAGATATGTCTAAAACTTTAGATATGTCGTCTATCAAAGTTGTCAACATATACTTTTCTTTTTGATTTATACTCACGAGCATTTAGACAACTTTCACATCCTTACATATGGATTCATAATTCATATAACATTTTCTTACAAGTAAAATTGTTTTTGAGTTTGGTTATTACAACTCACTAGTTATTATATATATTTATGAAGAATAATGATGATAAATGATGAAAATCCAGTGTAGAATAGGCATGTTAAAGAAAGGAACCAAATATCAAAATGGTTATACTGACAATTTGAAAAATTTCTTGGAGGAGAGAAATAATAATGCTCATGACGTGTAATTAAATCAGCTGTTAAAGGGAGGAAGGAGAAAAAGGATATAAGCCAGGATATTTGCTAGAATTACTCCAATGTCAATCCCCAATTCTACTTTGAGTCCAAAAAGGACATATAATTATTACTCTGGAACAAATCCTCACGATTACACTCCGTCTTTTATTAGCAAACACGAATATTAAATCAGTTTTTGAAAATAATTGAATCTATTTAGGAAAGGATGTTTACTACTCAGGAATGATATAATAATGACACTAGCTGAGGAAAAGAACATGCATTCTTCAGACTACCAATTCAAAAAAAAAAAACAGGCTAGTTAAAAAACATTCTGGATTTCCATCTCTGATGATGAAATCCAGGCGTGGTTTTTATACTAGTTACAGGGAAGGGAAAGGGTGTATTAATTTCAAAAATCATATTGAATAGTCAGTCGTTAAGAGGCTCTTTCGATATCTACCTTCTAAAGTGGAGGGTGATGTACTGAATTTTTGTTCTTCTGAATATACTCTAATTCAGTTGAACTGATTTTTTACGGCCTTCCCTTAGGTCACTTTTTGAATGAAGGAAGTGGGCTCCATAATTAGTTTAGATTAGTTTATTTCCTGAAGCTTCTTTCCACTTGCTCCTTCCATTCGAAGATTTGTATCTGGAGAGTGAGACACCTATTTACAAACACAAAAGTTTAGAATAAAGTACTGACGTGATCTTCCATTCTGTTCACAACTTCACAATGTCCCCCTTTTTATTCAAAAACCTATTATTTTTTGTGTTCTCATTCGAAGGATAAAATGAATGTGACTCGATACAATAAGTTCTCTTTTTTCTTCCGTATTTTAACTTTAATCTTATAAGAGAGGAAGAAATCTTTGTGGTTTTAAATTAAACTTTTCAACAAAGTGCACAGCACTCAATTGAGCTCCGCTCAATATTTTTGAGTAAGAGCGGGAGGGTGATCATTGATATAATTAACGAGTTCTATCGCGCTTATCATTTTAGTATTGCGAAAAATTCTCTCAAATTTTCGTTTATTTATATAAGTTTCTGTTACTTTTTCTGTTTATACAGCTTATGCATTAAAGTCAAAAAATTTCGAAAGATAAAGAATAATTTTAATTATTGCAAGAATAAACGGTTGAGGTTATGTCTCAAGATAAGCTAGAATCTTTTTTCCCATGCTGTATCCGTGCCTCTCTGCTGGTTGACAAATTTGCCCTCATGTAGTCGGACACTCTAAGAAGACTCAGATATATGTTCCCACAGAGAAACCGTCAGCTACTTCATTTTTGAAGATACTTTTGGAAAATAAATCTTTTTTTTTAAACGAATTTTCTTAACTGATATACAATTTTCTTATATTTTTTGATTTCAATTGACATAAGATCTAAAATCTTACGCAAGCATAAGTTCAAAAACTTGAGAAATCTTTGATCATGCTCAAGTTAATTATCAGGCGTAACTTGATGATATTACACGAAACCTCGTAAAGAGTTATTAACAAACCTATTTTAAATAAAAAAATAATTTGGATTATTATAAGCTATTGCAAATAATGTATGGTTATTACAAATTGTACAGCACAATGGAACTTGTAATATATTGAATTTAATTGCAATCATAAAGAGTTGTCAAATTAAAACAGCTATACAAACTATAAAATGAGTTGCCTCACGAAATTAGTAACTGAGTGGGAGCGCGCTCAGGATATCTTGAGCGGACTAATGGTCTGCTTTTCAATTATAATAGCAAATTTAATATTTAACAACACTCATATTCAAATATAATTAACATCCTTGAAACTAATAATTTACATATAAATATATTCATTTTTAATGTTGATAAGTGCAATCCAGATTTAAAGAAATATTTCGTAATAAAAATAAGAAATAAAGTAGAAAAATTGCCCTCTAACCTAATATACCTAGATTACCTATTTCATAAACGAAGATTTAATAATCCAGTAATTTGCTAAATGGTTTGCCTTATGACATATCATAGAAAATAATCATTTTACATAGTAATATTTTTTATATACTTGTAATTATTATATTTTTCCTTTAAATTTGGTTCAAGTAATCACAAAATGAATCTATCACAATATGCCAATAAATTTTTTCAAGTTTTTATACAATAACAATTATGTTTCCAAATTATATATTTGTATTTAAATACTACTAATATGGGTAACAGATTACTTGATTCATTCGCTCCTATTGGGGGAGGTTTAAGGTTGTTGCTTTTTTATCATTTTTTAAAATATAATCGCTTCTTTGAGTAATAAGTTAATAAATTATCTCTGCGATTTCTTTCTAACTGGGTTAAATAATTATCGGCTGTAATGGGTTGACGGGTCACCTGGACAAAGTGGTTAATTTTTCAATTTCCTTTCCGGAGCAATTACAACAAGTGGACCGTATTTAAGTTCTGGGCATCTGTAAGTGAAGACCCCTGTCATGATTAGCAAGACCTGAGAGCTTAAATATATATGAAATTTTTGCAGAAATGGTATGAACCCCTCTGGTAAGTCGACATTTCTGTTAATAGTAATGATGATAATTACTGATATCGTTATAAACTTATTTTTCAGCTGTTTCGGGCTCCCTTACTTTTTTAGAATCAGAATGAATATGAGATATTACTGATGCCAAATTATCCTCAATTATAAAAAGTTCATAAAATTCATCATATCAATTCTGTTTTTTATCCATTTTTACTATGAATAAAAACTTGATTTACACGTCACAATCGCATGAAGATGAGGTACATTCACTGGGACACAAAGTATCAGAGCCTTAACTTCCCAGCAAGAGTACAAAGCGGAACAACATAAGAATCAGTGGCAACACATCCTGAGGCAGATTTATCAATTCATATCAACAATTCTAATTCAAAGATAGGTGAAGTCAAACTTGCTGTAGAAATTCAGTTAGATAATGTCGTACAGGGACTGACACATCAACCAAACAAATTGCATACTTTCCTAATGAGCCAACATGGCGATAGATCAATAGGGCGCCGATTTTGAAAAGAATGGTATCATACCTTCTCATTGCTCGAATGGTACAGATAGAATAATAACAGAAATTGTGCTGCATTCTACCACACTTGCCGTCAAGCTAATCTATGAAATGTTCCTTGCAGTGCCTAATGTGAAGAAAGCTTCAGCAAAAATGGTGTCACAAACTGAAAAAATGCTACCAATAAATTCCTAAAATACGATAATTGTGAAATCCATTGACTGTTGAGCAAGAAAAAGAGAAAACTCTGGCAGGGTAAGAATGTTGCAAAAGACTAAACACCAAATCACATGAAAAAAGTTGAATAAAACTCCTCTTGAGATATATGATCAAGATGTATTTTGCTAAGAAATAAATATAAAATGACATAATAATAATTAAACAAATTAAAACAGATACACTTACAAATATTAAAGCCATAATGGCAATATGAGAAAACTATGATCTACTCCTTATTTAAAATTTAACACGTTGCCTCACGCAGCGTTTCCAATTTATCGATTGTCTTCGTCGTGTGAACGCTGGAGTATTTCCTTTTTTATTGGTTCCCTGTTCATTTCTTATGATCTTCATTTTTGTTATACAGAGTCCTAAATGGATAATCGAATGGATGGGGGAAAGTCTTTGTTACTTTTGTATTATTTGTTATCACCAACTTCCCACACCCTATTGTTTTTAGAATCAATAATAAGAGTATTAAAAACAGTAATTGTTTTTGCCATTAATGCCTTTTCTCTAAGTTTCAAGACATCTCCACATTTTTGGATCAATTTGAGAGTTAAAAAATTGTTTGTTGTGTCATCACCAGAGAGAGACATAAACTTATTTATATTTGGAGAGAGACATGAGGAGAAGAAATCACATGTAAGATCATGTGTATTCTTTATAATACAAAACCATACTCTAATTTATTTATAAAATACATCCGTAAAATACAGTACTTATAATACATACAAGAAAATACAAGAAGATGAGAACATGAAAGGAAACATGAAATACATAACCTAACTCTCAGCACGCGCACCGGAGAAAAGAGGACAAATCTCCTCATAGAGGTTTTAAGGACTCGAGCACCCTGCTCATCCCTGGGAGAAATAACTTTCACCCTTAGCGAAGTTTCAGAGACACAACAAACTACTCGTCCCTGGGAAAATTTTTGCTCGATGTACCCTCATCCAACTCGGGATGATCCAGAGGAGAGACCGTTGCACATCCATTAACCAATTTTGTGAACGGGAGATTAGGAACAGCAGAGAGCCAAAATTGCGTGAGACTAAATCCACTTTTAATTATGTGGTCCCTGATCTGGACACACACTTCACTTCTTGTAAGTGACCAAGGTTCTCTTCCTTCCTTCACGAGGCCCAAATTGAGGCACAGTCCATATTGCTCTGCCTTCCACAGACGAACGAGTGTCCTCCCTATCAACGAAAAATGGCTACCCAACTCTAACAGAGCTATTTTTACCGACGATCCCACAGCAGGCAGGTCACGTGATCCTGATCCCATCCTCGTCGCCAATGTTGCGTCTCAACGAAAGTAAAAAGGTTCCAATTCTTTAAACCAATAAATCCAGGATGACTGGGAGAGATGAAATGATGATATGCGTGGAGGAGTAAAACACTTTTACAAGAACTTCTGTCTTCTTAGTTAATACAAAAACCTACTCTAATTTATTTACAAAATACATGACTATTTATACTACGTAAAATACAGTACTTATAATACATACCAGAAAATACAAGAAGATAAGAACATGAAAGGAAATATGAAATACATAACACTGTTCACATTTGTTCAGGCGAGGTAGACAGTCAGTCATGTGTGTCCCAAAAATCACTATTGCTTGTGAAAATCTAGTAATCTGGAGTATTTCTCACAATAATCATTGCAGGAGTTCGTGTATATTTAGGGTTCCATTTGGACTGACACTATCTTGTAGTATTCTTTTCACTTTTTTGGAAGCTATTTCAGCTCTTCCGTTAAATTAAGAAAAATATGTAGACGAAGTGGGGTGAATGATGCCCCATTACTATAAAAACTATTTTGGTTCGTGGGATGTGTCCATTGTCACACAATATTTATTCTGGAACTCCTAAAGTAGCAAAAAACTTTCTTAAACATGTCAAAGGGAATTTTGATCAAATGCATTCATAAACCTCGGGCCACCCAGACAATCTATCAGTCACTACGAGATACTTATGTCCTTCAATATCGCAATAATCGGCCCCTACGGCTTCAAATTGAGATCTTGTAAAACAAAGCATAATCGGAGGACATTTAGCTTGTGATGGAGCAATTAAATCAGACGGTCGGCATACCTTTCTATATTTATTTCTTTTTGAAATCACTGTTCTGATAGGCATAGGGAACGAATGATCGATTATTTCACATTGCTGTAAAACCCCTCTAGATAAGTCATGAATTACTTAACATCTGGATAAATTAATAACTTTTATAGTCCCAAAACCTCTCTATTAGAAGTATTTCTGTTTTGATTCAATAAGTTAT
The DNA here is from genome assembly GCF_016086655.4 of Lepeophtheirus salmonis. Lineage (NCBI taxonomy): Eukaryota > Metazoa > Arthropoda > Copepoda > Siphonostomatoida > Caligidae > Lepeophtheirus > Lepeophtheirus salmonis. The sequence goes on along the minus strand of NC_052142.2, from coordinate 6,600,507 downwards.
ACAAATAATAAATTATTTGATCGTTAATTAATTATAATAAGAAAGTGATTATTCTTCCTAGACGTTAAATATGCCTTCAAATTGTATCCTTCCTTGTTGCCACACTGGTAAAACATCTGGTCGAAAGCTGAATGATAATAAAATAAGAATTTATTTCCATAAATTTTCAACATCTAACATGGAAATTTTTAATAAATGGAAATAAACTATACCAATAATTAGATACCTGCTAAAAAATACTGGATATTTATTTTAGTAATATCGGATAAGTATTAATATACAATCATCATTGTTCAAGTAGATGGTAAATCCATTGATAGCTCTAAAAAATTGTTGGTTCTCTTCATTTTAAACATCAAGAGTTTGAAACATAAACGCAATGGACAAATGAAGAACTAAAAAAGGTATTCTAAGAAAAAGTGCTATACTATCTTTAGGGTTAAAAAGAATTGACACACTTTGTCTAACAATATTGGGGCCAAATTAAGTCAAATAGATAAAATGGAGGTTTTAAACTACAGTTAACAATCTCGGGTATCTCAATTCATCGCAGAAATTTGAATTCAAATCCTGTAATTTACCGTAATATCTCTTTCAAATATTGCCTGTCATTTTATAAATATAAATGATTGAACCTTTGAATATAAAACGCGTTTTCCACTTCCTGTGATACATTTCTGATAATTAATAAATTACTGCAATTATTTCAAGGGTACTTTACAGCCAAAAATAAAAACAAAGACGCACACAACATTTTTCGTATGGATTTAAAGTACTTCACATTGAGTGGATATTTGAGTTAGATATTACGCATTTTTCGTATGGAGTACTCTTGAAATATTTAAGAATATATTTCATTGAATACAAGATAAATTAAATTATTACTGCTTAAAAGGGACATAAATAATAAGACATGGTTTCATCACAAATTGCTGCGGAGTTAATAAGCTCGGGAGTGTTCCGCCTGATGCCGTAGCTATACAAGGTGATCGTTATCCTGGTCTCAATGCCCATCAGCAGCTGTGAGGCGGGCGGTCATTCTCCTGTCTCAGAAGGCTCAAGAACCACATGAGGACCACCATGGACAAGGAGAGGCTCTCCTCCCTCACCCTCTTGAACATGGACAAGGTGCTCCATGAAGACATGGACAGTTTGATTGACACCTTTGCGTCAAGGAAAGAAAGGAAAAACTTCTTCTTCTAATCATGATAAAGAACACATGCATTTTTTTCAAACACATCACCACGTATACATGCGAGTTAAGAACATCAAGACTTGTGAACATAATTTATTTTCTGTCGATGTAACCGTTTCATGGTATATTATAATCTCGTTCATTATCTTCATCTGTTATTATTTTAAAAATATTTAAGGAGGTTTAAATTGTTTGACTTAATTGTATAGTTCACAAATTTTCTCTCATTCTTGCACCGTGCATTTTATACTCCATTATACTCCTTCCTTTATGAATAGGTCGGCATTGACTTTCCGTCTAGAGTTTTTCCTTTTCATTTTATTTTTCCCAATGTTTGCCTGTAGAAAATAATGGTCAAACAGTCCATTGGACGATATTCTTGCAAGATTTAATCTATGTTGTAGCATTTGCCCTGTCTAAATATCCCACGTTCACCACTGAAAATCAACCGTTCACCCTTGCAAAGCGGACTGAAAAATCTTCCTGACATACGGCACTGACCGTGACTACTATTACGGGACACATTCGAGTGTACTTAACTCTTAAATCTATATAATCCGACTATACGTTGAACAACCTCACCCGTAATTTTGGTTGATCTTGAGGTTGTCCTTTTACAAAAGTACTATCTATGAATACAAGATTACTCCCGGATGTATGTAGTGTTGAAGCATGAAACTCACTACCTTCAAGCTCTCGTTTATTGTTTCTATGTACTCCTGACACTATTTTCTCAGTTGTACTCCTCGATTTTTTCCAATAGTCCAAGCACTCCCTTTGAGGCATTTAATTCAATCCCCTGAAATCTTCAGTGAATATTTTAAATACATTTCAACACTGGGGATATTTTTCTCATTGAATTGCATCAAATACAGGAAGAAATTCTTAACATGATGGGTCTAATAGTAATGAGTCAGCTAACTGCAGAAATAAACGCAATGTAATTTACTATACAGCAGATAAAACTGCTGATATGTCAAGAATAGAGAAGCTCTACATCTGTGTTCCAACCACATCAGATAACTTGGTACTTGAGGAAAACTTCATAGGACTGTACTCTCTAGACCAATGCAATACAGAATCCTTTTTAAGGATGCCAATGAATGCATGACGATGTTGAATCTTCGACTAATCCCTTGTCGTGCAAGATGTTGTGTAAGGAGCATCTTCGTTTCAAGGCAAGCACACTGGTGTTGTAACTAGGCTGCAGGAAGAACAACCAAGAATCACAACAACACACTGCTTTATGCACTCAGTCAATCTTGATATACAAGACATGTTCAATCTTGTTCCCAAGCTTAGAAACTTCATCCAAAACTGCTTCCAGCGCCCCTGTATATACAGATGCAGAACCATCCAAAAGATAGCATGGATAAACGGTACGGACTTAAGTGAAATTAAATCCGTATCAAACATATAATTATTACATTTTATCTATCGAATTGTACCTCTTTATTTCTGTATTAGTTTAATCTCTCGAACCCTCCACTAACAAAAAGTAATAATGGGTCATAAGTTTTTAGAACTTCAGTACATTATTTTAGATGTGTTTCTTAAAACTCGTGGAGTAAATACACCAGCCAAGTTAACTCGCAACACATCAATGATAAAACGGAGGGTGAATATATATGACGTCATTAATTAGCGATAGTGCTTAGCATGATCATTGCAGAGCTCTACAGAAGAGTTCTAACAACAGGTAATCCTGATTATATGGAGGTCAGATAACGCGATATAGAGCCACTATCTGCAAAAAAGAAATGGAACTAAACGAACTCTTGGTACGCAGTTATAGTTACAGAATATAAAAGAATATTACTCTGCCCAGTTCAATAAATATATATATGTAATTCATTTTCTAAACTGTAGAGAAGTAATATGACAATGATGGTCTGAGAGTACTTAAGAGGTAAATGGCAGTTGGTATGATTAACTTATCTCGGTAACTACAAAATGATTTTGAGCCTTTTTTCTATTTTTTATTAGAGAAAAAGTTTTGAAATACTGTAAAAGTAATTATGTCCTCTATGTAAATTATATCTAGAGATGGGATTTGTGTAAGAGCGCGAGGAGTAGGCGGGAGCACTATATACGGTATTACTTAATTAAGACCATTGGTTATATCAGCTGCATGTTATATGATTTTTGAGAGAAAAAATGAATTACTGCTATAAAAAAGAGAGATGGTTATATTTAAATTATCACTATTCCAGTGAACATATAATAATCATATTTAAATTCATATACAAGGTAGGGTAGCATAACGTGGATTGTAAACTAATGTTTATTTTATCATAACTATGAAAGTATTTCGGGATTATCTTTTATATTCTGTTTCCGCCGTGATTTCATCATGAGCGATTAACAAGCAAAAAGATAGCGTAATACAGATTTCCTAGATGCTGGAGTTGATATGATGAAGATTACGGACATTGATACGTGCTCAAGGAGCCTAGTTTTTAAGTTGGCCAAGATGAAAAAAAAAATGAATGAACTTTCCCTAGGAAGTCAGGAAGTGGAGGTGATAATTTAAAGAGGGATACGAAGTTTTGTTAAGCTTGGAGAATAATATAAAGGAAGATCCCACTAAGACGATGAATCGCCTCTCCAACGACTTTCCTGTGACTCCTAGGACCATCAAGAAGCCTATAAAGCATAGCTTGAGATTAGTTTCTTTCAAAAAGATCCCACATTACCATTTGAGAGAGAATATGAAAGCCAGGAGGCTTCAGAGTTGCAAGAGATCCTCACATGAATATAGGCAAATGGGTAAATTGTAAAAATTTTATCGGAAAGAATAGTCCTAGTTGGTGTAGCATTCTATTTCAAGGCAGAACAGAAAATCGTCAAGGAGGCCTATTATAAGGTGGATAAGTACACCATCTTGTCATGGCTGAAGACCAACTATCCAGTGGGTAACTACGTGTGGACTCAGGATGGTGCCCCTCCCACACGTACGCCAAGTGCCAAAAGTTCTGCTCAAATAACATTGTTCGATTCAGGTCCAAAGAAACTTTTGTTTTTTTAGCCAGATTTGAACCCACTGGACTTATATATATGGGCACTTTGGAGAAGGAAACCAACAGGACCTCACACCCAAATGTGGACTCACTGAAGTCCTCCATAGTGGATTGTCAGAGGAATTTGTCATCAACTCCGGGATGGCCTTCAGGCTACGTGTAAAGGCAGCGATTGACGATGAAGATGGTCATATTGAGTGGAAAAAGGTTTGTAAAAACCTTGTTTACATTATTTATTTGTCTATTATTGAAAATACAATATTATTGATGAATTTTCAAATACATCTCTAGATTCCACATTTTACTACATTACCCTGTATGGGTAATGTAGTAAAATGTTTAAAAATAAATCACTTTACACCAATATAGGCGAGAATTCTTATTTTAGAGGGAAATTTTAGCACACCTACGAATGATGAAATAATGAACAAATAAAAGTGAAGAGCATAGGCATCAACCATTTTTCCTTTTCCTAATCAGTAAACATATTTTTTTCTTTGCACAAATCCCTTTTTTAATTATATCACGGTATTCAAACCCGAGATGTAGGCTTGATTACATATTATATGCAACTGTAGAAATGAACATGAAGAAGAAAAAAAATAAAGGAAATGAGAGTCAAGACAGGAGTGGTACCAAGCTCAAACTAAAGAGACTAAGAGAAAGAGGCGTCATGTATATGTATCAAGAATGTTTTTCTAATCTCTAATTCTGATTCGTCTAAAATTTGGTATATGCGCTATTTTCATCTCATGCCCAGTTCATTGTTATCACGTCTTCTGACTTAGTCTGTGATCTACTGTGATTTAATTGAATTCAACGTTTCGGATAGAGTTATGTATCTTTCTTTAGAATAAAACAGAAACATAAACTATTAATTAAAACCATAGTTCATAATACTGCTCTAAAAAATTATTAAAGTTGTTTTAAAACAAAAATGAATAACCTTAATCATCCACAAAGGGTATTTTTGTTATTTATTTTTGATCGAGGTTACGAGAATCCTGAACATAAATCATATACATAGTTTTTGTTTACTTTTTATTTTTACCATCTTGTCTCTTCTTTTCCTGTATAATCTCTAGCTCAACCCAGCATAATAATGTAATTTATAAATGTTAACTATAATTCATTGGAATGATTAATTGAACTGAATTAAATTCTACAAATATGGAAATTGGTGCACATTATATGTAATAATTAAGAAAAATTACGCTTAAGTTCTCAAATAACCGTTCATACTCGACGAATACTGTATAAAAACTGTAAGTATTTTAAATTATTTTACAACGTAGTGAAAAATTGTTATCGAAAGAGTAACCATTATATAAGTTTCGGAAATAGAAAAGTCGTCCCAAATTTGTTAAGTTCTTAATTTGTTGTAATTTAGAAAAATCTCCTCCTTTTCGTCTTGATATAAAAACTTATGCCTACATTTATGTAATAGGAATTCATTTGAATAACATAAATATGAAGTAATGGCATGTATATTAATTAAAATATTTCGCTCATAGCGAAACAGTAACTCTTAGATTGGTATTTTTTAATTGAAATATTTATTTGAGTATTCCTTTTTTTTCTGACTTCGCTAATGTAACTTCTATTATTGCAAATAACTTGAATTTAATATCTATTTTTAGGTAGTTGCCATATCTATCATGAATGTACACGCAATTTATTTCTATGAACTTTACATATTATAATCTTTAAAGCTCCACAACTCTCCTTGTCAAAATAAAAAAGTCATGTGATTCTATTTGTTTTCTTGGTGGAGAAAAAATGCTACGTTAGTAATTTTGCTACCTCAAAAATTTAATTTAACATGCCATTTTCACTCCCACAAGGATGAAATATTTTAAATCCAAAAACATCTTCATTTCGATAGAGTGAGTTGTTGAAGTTTGAAGATTATAATATCCAAAGTTCCTAGAAATAAATTGTCTATGAATGTATACTTGTACACGCATGATAGATGTGGTATCTCGCCTTTTTAGTGATGAGGATTGTTTGTGCTATTTACAGTTATGTTTTTTATCTGTGCAATGAAAATGTTAAATTTATCGTCAAGAAGAACGGAAAACAGCTCAGAAGTGGTACCATTTATTGACTGGATTAATGTTTATCTTCATAAGTTTGAGAAACTTTGTCTCTGGAATAAGACTTACGAAAGTTTAATCGCTTGCATAGTGGTACATATATTATATTTTTTTATTTCTAACATTGTTGTCTCATTACTATCAACTATCAGTTTGATTATTTTGATTATTTTTTGCTATTATACAATGACAGAAAGGATTTACCCTCGAATTTGTGCCATGTCAAAAATGGATTATAGGCGAACTAAGTGTCTCGATGATTATCTTAGATATTTGAAAATAATAAGAAATCTTTTAATTAATTTGATAAAAATTCGATCGGATTCGCCAGTATTTTTTTTGGTTCTCATCCTCACTTATTTTGCTATGTTTTCTTCTTTAGGAACATTATTTCCTGGTGTTGTTTTTGTATATTTGATTAATCTCTGTTGTTTAACAGCTCCTATGATTTTGAATGAAAAGTTTACTCTTTTTAAAAACGAAAAAACAATAGAGTTTGATTTATATTTACCTTGTGATTCTCCGGAAACTTCAGAAGTATTAGAAACTGTCATGGTAACAGAGAGTTCCGTTGTTACTGACTTTTTCAAGGTACTCTTAATATCTCTAAAATATAAGTTAATGAAATTTGTATATTATAGGATGTGGGCGATTCTTGTCATTCTTTATTACCAGATAAGTTTCCAAGTCATGAAGATGAAGATGAACTCTATAAAGACGATGAATTTCTTCCTACTGTATAAAATAATTTCAGCTGGATAAAACTTAAAACATCATAAATATAATAATTTGTTATGAAATAACACAATATGATAAAAAAATATAGATTTTCTAGTTTCAAAAAAAAAAATGTTGGAAGTTTATAAATTGGTGACTTTATAATATTTAATAAATCAAACTTAATCTGTATTTCTTTTTGTATTAATATATTTCTGGACAATCATTGTGGATCTAAAAAATAACAATATATTCATATTAATAAAATCTCGCATAAATTTTACATGTAGGATCGGGCGTGTACTCATGTATATCATATACATATTTTTGAAATAATAATGAAGTAAATAATTAAATTTAGCTAGCTTTTTGCATGTAAAATCGGAGTATGTGTAGCAAATGCTCATCCTGGTAGCCATCTAGATAATCAATTACTCCTTATCTCATTAGTAATAACGTCTTTCATTTTTTTCAAAGCTGTTTTAATTAATCCTTCATTCTTGAGAAGATAACAACTTAGTATTGAGCAACTGCGTGTGAGTGTGTTCATGAAAAACAGTGAGTAATACTGAGAATTTTTTGGGAAGTTATTTTCTATATTATTAAAGTTAAAAAAAAAAGATTTTAGTCGACACCTTATTACTTCGAGAATGCGGGGTATTACCGCTAGTATATATATATGAATTGTTCCATGATAAATTTTTAAGAGAAAACGTATTTGAATCAAATTTGGTATGTGGTATTATTGACAACAGACCATCTTAGAAAGGAAATTTTGGAACTGTAACTACCCAACTCTGAGTTCTATGAAGAAATCAGCATTTTGATTAATGATATATCTTAAACCAAGGCAATAATAAGCAAGTAATGTTGGATTGGTCTAAAAAAAAGAAGAAGAAGACTGCAGTCTTATAAGTCGGGTCCTACAAAAAATTTGTCTGTCCTAGGACCGGTCCTTATCTGTCCTTTATGCTAACTATTTCAGTAAGATTCAAAGAGACAAGATACATGAAATTTGAAGCAAGAAGTGGTTCCTAAAACTTATTATTATACGTTCTAGCTATCATTTATTTATTTATTTTTTTCCTTTTTATTTGTTACCAATCACAGCAATTATGTATCATTGCTTTGGTTTACGATATAGAACTAGTCAAATGTTCATCAAAATACTAATTTTTTTCATCTTTAAGGACTCAGAGTGGGATTAATTTACAAAACCAAGATTTCATTTCTGCCCTCATATACTGTCAATAATACCACACCTAATTTTAGTCAAATCTATTTCCTTGTTGAAATTTCTAATGGAATTACCTATATAATGGAGGTAGCTTAACGAACAATAAGAAATACATTAATTGTAAATCAATAATATTTATTGAAGATTTATAGATTGGCTAGCCATAACTTGCAGTAGCATTTAATAACGACTTAAACAGCTGAAAGAAAAAAATAGTTTAATTGAGTACACTCAATTTTAAATTACTTTTTTGTTTTTCTTTTTGGAAAGGTTAAGAGTATCTAACGGATTTTCAAGGATCCAGGGATACCCTCAAGTACTCCGCGCAACACGAGGGCTTGGAACTATTTTTAGATACCAGAGGGCTTCCTTGTATGTATATGATGCTTTGGCGGTGGTTTTTAACTACCCCAACCAATCCGAGGGTTTTTAACTCGTTTTTGGTGTTAGAGAGGTTCCTTGGATGAATTGGCAGTCGTTTTTAACAATCCGCACTACCCCCGGGACATTGGCCAATCCGAGGGCGAAGAGTATTAACCATATTTTAAGAGGCCCTAACCTATTTATCCTCCCCCCCCCCTTACCAATCCTCTGGATCCATTTATTACAAGATTGGATTGAATTTCAGAAAATGTAATGAAATTGTATTGCAATAATATTACTCACCTTTTAATGTACTCCCTCGGGGGATGGAACAAACAAATATGTTTAGATATTTGTCATAAATAATATTAAGCAAATTTATTATGTGTTATTATTCATCATGAAGTATATTCAAAATACGGGCAATTTTCTTCATGGCAATCTTCCACTTGCAATTTTCCGTGCACGTGGATTTTATATTAAATCTACATAAGGAAAATAATTTTTAAGCTCTGTACAACAATATGTTGCAAAGTTATTGTGGATTATGCATTTTTAACGTTTTGTGTACCTTGTGTTGAAATCTGGACCCCTCGCATATCCAAACATGCATAGGATCCTAAATGTGAGGGATTCATGCACATGGTTTTTCTATTTACAGGGGGCATTTTTCCCTTCGTGTGGAGGTTTATTCAATTTGCTTTCCCTACTTCACGTAGGCTGATGTTTTACACATATGCTTTTTAAGGTAAACATATGTTTCACCTTATATATCTATATATATTCATTCGAAAGATAAACGTTCTACAATTAACACTACCTTTTGTTTTACGCGAATTTATATAATAGTAAGTTATACAGTCTACTATTTAGTCACCTTTTGGGATTGAGAGAGGCTCGGATCTTTTCAAAGTCATTATTTACTAAGATTTAACATGGGTCCTTCGACCAACCTTGAACAGAAATTTTTATGATGGTTCCTCATCAATTTCATAGCTTAAATTTTCAAGTTTGAGTTGAATGGTCTTCTGATCATCAAATCATTCTTCATATTTTATATACTTTTGTGTTCCTTTGAACAAAAGATTCATTGGAGGAATGGGGGAGGAGGCATCGTATTCATTTTTCAATTTTGAGGTATTTCGGCTCACTGACAATGGCATTCATATTGTTGAATATATTCTCCCTATAAGTTCGGGTGGCTATAAAAAGAGCGAATTCCCAATCTTGATACCACTGACTAGGTGGCAACAGCAAACAATTTTGCTATAGCTGACACAATTAAGATTTATTGCGAACTATGCTCAAACAATAATGAAATTACAAGATGTCCAGAAGCGTTAGGAATGAACTATTCATTAAAAGAATGACGGTCTAAAAACATATATATAAAATGTTTAAAAGCCAGGAAAAGGGGGCATATTTGCAATATAAAGTTTAAATGGTGCCAGAATATATACAAGGCGTATCATTCACCGTTAACTTGCACAAAAAAACAAATTCAGGACCAAACCCTTGAATTTGAAAACTTTCGGTGAGATAGAATTCGATTATAAGAGACACTTGAAGAGAAACACAAATATTGCAAAGTTAATAATTGATCAAATCTGGTCGTCGATAACTATAGCTATTACTTCTCAAAGCAAGAAATCTGGTGAAAAGCAGCCCCAGAGTTAATTTGATTTGTATAAAGTGAATTATATTAATAAAGATTATCTTAGAAATATCCAGAAATCATATATTAATTATTCATATAAGTTGTTAATTTATATGACAGCTATCATTTGGGTAATTTATGGGGATTCACTTAGTGTAAAACAAACAAATCAAATTACTTAGACATTTTCTGTATGTTCCGGTATCGAATGGCAACGTTGTCCCAATTTGTGAATAAATCGGGGAAAAAAGCCGGAGGAAAGACTGTGCTCCTTTTGTAAAAATGAAAGGGAAAATTCAGGAGATCTATTTTATTATTGCAAATCCGTTACTCAAGAAGGTATGTGATTAATGCACTGATCCGTGAGGATAACAGGATTGAGCCAAAAAAATCCTATTTTAATCCAAGGGCCAAGTATGGATTTAAGATTGAAGCAATCATAGCGAAGGTGTTCCTTATAACGTATGGCGCGTGGTCTTCCGGGTCACCTATGCCTAGAAGTTTGGAAGAGCTATTGAAGATGCACATAAGAATTTTCGGTTTTTTTGACGAGAGAGGAGCAACAGTGGGTTTGGAATTGTAAAGGAATAATTAATAATGTTTATAAGCATCTTTTCTTTAGAACTGGCTCATGATCCTCTCTGGATCTACAGGTTCTCCTTATTGTCCATCATTTTTTTGTTTTGTTCTTTTTTCGATTATCTTATTCTTTCATGAGTAGTGAAAATAAGTCGTCACTGATCATCATCATCCACTTGTATCAATATTTAATAAATATTCTCTAAATCAGATCGAAAACCGGAAAGTCCAAAAGATAAGGATAGATCTCCAACATTACCAATTTTATGTTACATGGAAGAAGTGAAAAGATTATCTAGTTGCTAATGCTTTATCTAGAGTACCTGTTGAAGACCCAGAAAAAGAAAAAGAAGACATCAAGGATGGAGCGAAATATTTAATACGTTTAGCCATAGTCACTGTAATTGAAATAAATATTAGGAATATTGGATTTATAGATCCTACTATAGAAGAAATTAGAAAAATAGCTAAGCTCGATAAAGACTATCAAATTTTAGTAAGATTTATTGAAAGTGGTCTTTGTCAGAAGAATATATATATACAGAACAATATAAGATGAAAAAATTAGACAATCGCGATGTAGTGGAAGCAATGCAATTAGAGAGGGACTTAGATAAATTGAGATTTTAAAGATGAAGTTATTGGTTGAATATTGCCCGGTTATCTTTTAAATTTGAAAATTTTGAAAAACATAACAACAAGCTAGAAATACAAGATCTGATGGATGGGTAAGTCCATCTCTATCAATTTGATTGCACAAAGTGGTTTTTTCCTCATCAGAGGTGGACTCCATCCGTCCTTCTCTACCTCTCCTGTCTTTATGATCACTCCATGTTCTCTTACATCACAGCTACTCCTGAAGAGAAAGACAGATTACTTGCAGCCCAAATCCTAGAGCTTCATTTGTTGCCACATTCATAGACAAGATGCAGGACAGTTTAAACTCTTGACATTATCGTCGTTGTGGTATAAAGTACCACAAACAAGACACATTTAAAATTAGAAATTTAAATTTTCCACGAGTGTAAAAGCCTATTTATTACCATAAATAGGCATACCTTTATTTATAATTATGACAAAAAGGAATAATTTTAATTTCATAAAATACAATTCCTGAAATATCTGACAAGGTTTTAAAAAAAGAATCATGGGAAAAACAAGACAAAACGACTCAAAAAATCAGTTTTCTTTTGCACTTTTTTAATAAAAATATTTAAAAGTCCGAATTAACGAACATTGTTGGATAAATTTGCCAAAACGTCTAGTTCTTGTTCAATAGGACATTCCAAATTTGTTGGAATGGGTTTCCTATTGGGTCTGCAAGATATGTCTTTTTATTTATTGAAGAAGAAAAATGAATGGGAGTCCGTATTATTTGGATGGTTAGGAGGGGATGCTGCGCCTGGAAGAGGAGAATATGTTTCCCCTTTTGAATGTTCTAACATTGGCAGTGGCCACTAGTGGGCAGTTAGAGTTGGTGAGAATTGTAGCGAGATGGGTTCTTAGTGGTCTGTTTGCTAAAGACGTTGCTCTTACAGGGAGATTCCGGAGAAATTGGTCTTTGAAGTGTTTGTGATGTCGTCGCGAGGTCGGAGCTCTCGCTATTCCCGTTCTCGCTCTCGTTCACCTCGCTATTCATCCCGCCGTTGCTCCCGTTCCCGTTCCTTATCCCCTCGTGGGCGCTATGGGAGTAGTGGGACCTGTAGCCAGCGGCGGCACTCGCATAGTCGGTCGCCCATGTCCAACCGTCGCAGACACGTGGGGAGTCGTGACGCGCCCGAGGTGACGAATTGTTTGGGCATCTTCGGTTTGAGTCTGTACACGACGGAGCGGGAGCTGGAGAAGGAGTTTTCCAAGTTCGGGCCCATCGAAAAGGTGACTGTGGTGTTGGATGGCAAGGTGAGTGCCCCTGCACGGCCGCACGGCCCCCACTCGCATGTCACTCACTCTTCTTTGCAGACTGGAAGATCTCGAGGATTCGCCTTTGTGTATTTCGAGTCTCTGGAGGACTCGAAGGCGGCCAAAGAGGCCATGTGCGATCAGGAGATTGATGGGCGTCGGATACGAGTGGACTATTCCATCACGAAGCGCCCGCATACCCCCACGCCTGGGGTGTACATGGGACGACCCACTTTGTAGGTATTGCGGCATCATTGGGGCTCATGTCTATTTGATTTCCTCTCTCATTTTAGTTATAGCCGCGGGGAAAGGGGATATCGTGGGGGAGGATATAGGCGGTCCCCATCTCCCTACTACCGCAGGGAGAATCGCAGGAGAGATTACAGGTCCAGGTCCAGGTCCTACTCCCCACGTAAGTTCATTACTTGCCCATAGTCTGACTTTTAATCAGTCATCATTACTAATTATTATGAGGTTGAACAAGGGATCCATTGCTCCTCACTATTCTTACTCGCCTGATGCAAACAAATTTTACATTTTCAGGTCGCTACTGATGCGCTATAAATTGATATCGAGACACGGTTGAATTCGTTTTAGTTTATTTTTGAAGCGATATATGTTTGCCTATATCGTGTTTTTTTCTTTTTATTCTTTAAAGTTTAATAAACTATGCGAATTTTCTAACTCATTATTAGTAATTACTACTTGGTGGAAAAATAAACATGTTAATTTTCGATTTAACAAATTAATGTACGCACTCAAGTTATGTTTTCTTTTATTTTTGAAGGATATGTCAAGAAATTTTAATCAAGAGAATTTTGAAGCAAATTTTAAGAAGCATTATCCGGGTCCATTAAATATAATTGAATTGGATTGTCCTAAATTAGTATCCCGTATAGATTAGCAATTTATAAGGTATTTCTGATTATCTTACTTTTTTAAAGCTACTCTATATGATCAGAATGTAATATTATTGGGATAACTTATCTATAAAAATACAATATTCGCTGCTCCTTGTTCTAGGTCTTGTTAGTTCACTGGTGAGACAGTATAATTATTCACACTAATACATGATTATGTATCAAGTTTGAAAAGATAGAGTTGAGTCATCATCTGTTACGACATGAATACGCTGACGCTTTTTTATTGGGATTCTAATTTTGGACGACTTTCTCAATATGAGGGTATCAACACCAAATTATTCACATATCTGCGGTAGTATTATTTCATGACTGAATCGTAGGGAAACGTTCCTTTAATTTATTTAAATAGACTCGTATCTGGGACATTTCAGAATTTTTTTTATAAATTGTGTTTGTTTCAGAAATTCCATTTAATTTATGAGAAAATTTGCTCATAGTAACAATACTTGAAATGTATATTAGAAATAGAAATTATTTGGCGTTAAAAAAATATTGCCCATATATGGTGTAATACTTGATCAATAAATTTTTTTTAATTTGGCTGTTAATGTTAGTGACTGGATGATTTTGTGTTGGTGATCTCATATGTTTAAATTATTGAAACTTAAGGTATTGAGGGGAAATCTAAAATTGTTGAATTAAGTTGGCGAAAGAAATATATTTGACTATGTTAAATTTGAAGATTTTTGTCTTCGATCAACTAAAGAATAACAAACCCAATGATGTTACAAATAATCTTGTTAAAAATTTGGACTACAATGTTTAAGAATACATTATTTTGTTATTGCTTAAACCGGAAGGTAATAAATATATTGAATTCTGTATTTGTTGATAGAGCATTATTGGTTTATTTCAGAATGGCTGTTTGGTGTTACCCTAGGTAAATATTAATTGATGCAGTTTTATTTTGATTTTTTTAATTTGATGAGTTTGTAAAAGGTCTGAAGGTGTGTATTTGGGCTAGAGTTGTGTGAGATATACCGTTTCTTCTTTTAAATGATGACAGCTTCATTGACTTTGATTAATCACTGGTCTCTTTGGTGAGTTGAGAACCTTTGGTTATGTGATGTTTTTATAGTTTTCAATCTGATAAAAATGAAGAAGCTTACTGAACGCTTTATATTTTATTCGTTTTTCTTTACGACTCGCCTGATAGCAATAATTGATTTATTTGAAACAGATAGCTGAAGATTTTTTATGCTCATTATTGTATTTTGTTATAATTTATTTCCTAAAATATTTTTATTTTAGATCCGTTGAAATCTTGGATGAACTCAAACATGGTTTTCTTGGATGATTATAATTATTGTCATTAGTGTTAGATGGAGATCATTGCTAGAAAAATTCAGTCTCTAAGGAGATAAAAAAAGCAAATGGATTACTATTTAACTTTTTTAAATCATATAAATTATCGACATAAAAAATCAAAATATGTTAATTACGTTTTAAGACAATCTATAAAAATAACTACCAACGGGTTTACGAATTTTATTGATCAGAGCTCTTTTTAGGGTTATTTTAGAACATAGTGTCCCTCAGATAAGCAAATAGTGAACAAATTACATATTTTATTAAAGTGCACTGTCAATAGTGCAGCTAATCCTCATAACTTTTCTCCTAAAAGAATTGAGACAAAAAAGTAACCCTTTTAGTTACATTTGAATGTAAATCTGTGACATTTACTGGTAGTTCAACTTAAAACCTCCATCCATATACTACAATGCATGAATTATTTGAAAGTAGAAATATGAGCTCCAGAATAAAAATTGAAGTGTAATAAAAAACCAGATATTTTAGTGAGGATTTCAGCACTTCGGAATGCTACTCCAAAAGAAACTGGATATTTTATAGAATTACAATATTAAAAAAATAAAATTAAGATAATTTCTTTAAAGCTGACAATTATGCAAAATGCCTACGTATATTAACTATTGACACATAATTAGCATCGCAATGTTTGTTTTTCTTTACAAATTTTTCCAATTGCAAAATTTGGGAATTTATCCCTGTACTTAATTAAACATATGCACAGAGCGTTATTCCGCTCTAAATCATTAAACCAAGTAGCACATCAAGAACTGTTAGCCTGCTGAAATATTTTGGTAAATGTTTGTCATAATATATTCGCAAGAGTTTGCTTTTCTATGGCGTCACCCATTTATTTATTGTACGTAGTATTCTCTATTAATAAGTAAAAAAAACGTATATGATTTATTCTAGTCTTAAATATTCTATATTTACATATTATAAAGCAAATTTGAAACAAATTTCTCCAAAATAATGGGTCATTGTAGTGTCCCAAGATACAAAGTCAAATTTCCAAAAGCTTCAAGGAAACGTTCGCTTTTTCTTATATTCTTAAAAATCCAAAAGAAGTCGCAAGATGAAAAGAATGACCATTCTGTATGTGAAAATCATTTTGAATCTTAATTCCTTCACCATAATTGTTCAAGCAAAAAGTATGTAAATAATTAAGTAAATATAAGTAGAAACATTACAATATTTGACTCATTCACGAGAGAACAGGTAAGGATTCTCCAAAATGATTGAAATAGTAATACCTCTAGCGGACTATGAAAGTAAACTTTGACCAAGATATTTTTCTCGCTAATAATGACTTAAGGTGATAATTTTGGTAAGAATAAAAAAGCGTGCGAGGAGAAGAGAAGAAATACCTATGGCATCATTGATTAAATAATATACATCTTCTATCAATCAAGAACGTTATTATTCAATATTAATATAATATTAGATGGGGATAGTCGATAGAGAAATGAATCAAATGCCTAAAATAACGTCGCCTTCTGTCTGGATTTCTGAAAATGGGAGGCCCAGGAATTTGGAAAGTACTTGCCGGATGAGAAACAGATGGTTTGTCGGATTTGTCGATATAAATGTGCCTTTAGTCCCCAGTCTAGAATTACACACCACTCATATAAAGAGGATGGATATTCATCTAAAAAATCAAGTTAATGATGAATACATCAAGTCAGACTTTAACTCTGATCTCATAATAATGCTTATTACATGTATATACCCTTACATTGCTAATCATCTACGTTCAAAAAATTTATGGAGAAATACACGGGTAAATTCTTTCTTTCCCGAGGAACCATCATTCAATTAATGGAGGATGTTGGTACTGATGTCATATATAGAAATACATGTAAAAATGTTTTGAGCCATCCACAACAAATGACGATCAAGTCATCAGTAAAAAGTAAAAAATATTTACTAATTTCGAAATGAAACTCTGAATTTTGTACTATCTAACAGTAAGTATTCAATTTTTTTTTAAATCTAACCCTAAAATATGATTCTATTTTAGCTAAACATATCAAGAATTATGATACACAACTGCTTAAATGGTTCCAACAACTGGGGTAGTAGCTTGGATGGTTCGCAACTAGTTTGTCTGAAACATTATTAATGACGTTAGCCTGAGAAAATAGTATGGTCAGTATTTTTTCAGTAGGTGTCGCTTTTCCTATGAATTCATTCATTTATTAATACTGAAGATGGTTACACGTGTTTTTTTGTTGATCATTATCTTATATTATATCATTCTAGTATTTAAAATGTTATATATTTAGTTTATTATATTACTAAAACTATTACTATTATTTAAAAAAAATATGGAGACCAGTTGTTAATTTAATTAAATCGGAACTTCATTTTAGTGGCAGCATCTATCATGATGATCTGTTATTAATAAATTAATACTGACTCTTAAACGTCTGGGTTTGGTATCTTTTTTTTCGGATGGGAGGTTATAGCAAAGAGAATGGTCTCTAGAGGAGATAAAATTACAAATCAATATGCCTGAAGGCATAATTTTAGCTCAAATTTTTCAATACCATCTTTGAAGATTACAGTTGTATACATACGGAGACTAAATCAGTAAGCCTGAAGGCACTTTTCAGCATCGCTATTGCAGGTTAAGTAAAATGTAGTTCAAAATATCCATTATAATATAAAGCCCCAATTCCTTCGTATCTTGTTAGATAAGCGAATGTTGACCTTCGTGTTTCCTTGAAGTGATCCATTGCTCTCATAATCTGGCAATATATCTTCTAGATGTTTGCTTTTGGTGCCAAGTTCTCCCATTGAATTTGATAAGTGGTTGTACACAAAGATCCCTGTAGTGTATTTAGAAACTCTTTCCTTCATTCTTCCCGTCCTCTTATTCTATATTTGTACATGTAAAGTACTGTTATAGCTTCTATCTAAATAGTATAAATAGCTGTAACTCTCAGGTATTAATCGGAGTAGTGTCGAGTAACAGTGATGTCTACAATATACTTCTCTATATTTAAGTCCTTTTAGTCTGATTCCTTCACGCATTCCTCTTGTTTCTCTCGGTCGTCCTGGTATTGAATAGTTTGTGTCTTTTATCCTTCGTCAAGACCTAACAATCGCCTTACAGCCTATATATATAAAGAATTTTCCAGGGAAAATTGACCTTAAAGCTTGCAATTCATGCGACTGTATATTGTTTTAATATAAATTCAAATTACTAATAGATACATGAAATAGTCATACACGAGATATATAAGGTAATAAAAACTAAAGGAACTCACCATTTAAGAAATGAATTAAAATTGTGAAATTGTCTAT